>NW_027315790.1:31672774-32111806 GCF_026437365.1 Eucyclogobius newberryi
CATTGTAATTTACAATAATAATTCTGTCTGTGTTTTTTTCATATTCAGACGTATAGTTTTTGTCTTTATTTAATTACAGATTTAAGGTCAATATTGTCATTACTTTATGAGCACAAAACGCTGCGTGGTTTTGACATAAAGTGCAATTCAAAGATCATCGTTTTGCTTTTAAACTTAATTAAACTCGATTGCAGAAGTATCGGAAGTACATTTTTTAACTGGTGTCGCGTTGCCGTGGTTACAGATCTACAGCGGTGGGCAGCTGCAGCACTTCGTGGACGGTTACGACGTCCAGAGGAGCAACTGGATGCGCTTCGTGAACCCGGCGCGCTCGAGTCCGGAGCAGAACCTGGTGGCGTGTCAGAACGGGCGCGACGTTTACTTCTACACACTGCGCCCCCTGGAGCCCGACCAGGAACTGCTGGTGTGGTACAGCACCGAGTTCGCCCAGAGGCTGTGCGGCGGCGGGCAGGACGCCAAAAACAGTGAGTCCAAGTGTTCAGAGCACTTTTATGTGCTGTTTTGAGTTTTTTTGGACACATTTAAGTTATTTAGTTTTTGTTACTTTTAAGGACACATTTAAGTTATTTCTACTTAGTTTACTTCATTTTTGTTACTTTTGAATGGCATAAGGACACATTTAAGTTATTTCTACTTAGTTTACTTCATTTTTGTTACTTTTGAATAGCATAAGGACACATTTAAGTTATTTGCACTTAGTTTACTTAGTTTTTGTTACTTTTAAGGACACATTTAAGTTATTTATACTTAGTTTACTTAGTTTTTGTTACTTTTAAGGACACATTTAAGTTATTTATACTTACTTTTTGTTAGTTTTAAGGACACATTTAAGTTATTTCTACTTAGTTTACTTCATTTTTGTTACTTTTGAATAGCATAAGGACACATTTAAGTTATTTGTACTTAGTTTACTTAGTTTTTGTTACTTTTGAATAGCATAAGGACACATTTAAGTTATTTTTACTTACTTTTTGTTAATTTTAAGGACACATTTAAGTTATTTGTACTTAGTTTGCTTAGTTTTTGTTACTTTTAAATAGCATAAGGACACATTTGGAGGACTCAAGCTGTTTCCACTTAGTTTACTCAGTGTTGGTGCGTTTTGAACAGCGCCGGGAGGATACAGTCGGGGACTTTTGAATGACACGTTCCTCGACGTCCTCAAGTATTCGCAGCCTAAAAATACGGAGCGTCGAATAAAAGTTCTCGCTTTTCGTGCTCGTTCCTCATTTACTTAAAAAGCTAAACTGAAACAACTCGCCGCATTATCATCTTCTTAAGCTATTGTTACGTGTGTCTAAATTATACGGTAGATGCTCTTAAAACATAAAACATAGAGGTTCAGCCCACGTTATAAGTGCCAGTTAATCCTTAAAAACAAGCAAGAACAGAAAGTAAAACTGCATTATGTGTCAAAACAGCATCTACATTGTATTAACTATAAATGATCCACAGGGAGCAGCGCAGCCTGTTTTACGATTTTTTTTAATTTTTTTTACAAATTTTTAACGCAAATTTTACGCCTGTTTACGCCTGTTTTACGCCTGTTTTACGCCTGTTTACGCCAGTTTTACACCTGTTTACGCCTGTTTTACGCCCGTTTTACGCCTCTTTACGCCTGTTTTACGCCTGTTTTACGCCTCTTTACGCCAGTTTTACGCCTGTTTACGCCTGTTTTACGCCCGTTTTACGCCTCTTTACGCCTGTTTACGCTTGTTTTACGCCTGTTTGCGCCAGTTTTACGCCTGTTTTACGCCTGTTTACGCCAGTTTTACGCCCGTTTTACGCCTGTTTACGCCAGTTTTACACTTGTTTACGCCTGTTTTACGCCTGTTTTACGCCCGTTTTACGCCTCTTTACGCCTGTTTTACACCTGTTTTACGCCTGTTTACGCCCGTTTTCCGCCTCTTTACGCCTGTTTTACACCTGTTTTCCGCCTGACTCACGCCTAATCGACCGTCCCGTACTTTTACTTTGCATTTTTTTCACGCCTTATCTCTTCCGTCTCTTACTCATCCCACAAAACGCCGTCCGTCACCCGCTCGAACCGGTGACTAAACGATTCCAGATTGAGCGATTAAAAAGGACAAACGATGCGCGGAGTCTCGATATCGCTCGCTTTATCTGCACAATTACAACGGCATTATTATTATCACTATCATTGCTCCTGTATCAGCAGCGAACCGGAAACAAGATAAAAACCATAAAACTGTTACTCCCTGTTCAGCAAGAACTTTCAGGAGAATGTGTATTTGTTTGTACTTTCTTTATTTCTTTATCTAGTTAACAATGGATTTTCAAATATTTGTGTATTTACTTATAACAATCTGGCACGAAACTTAATGTCATTTCATTTTTGTTCATGTTTTCAGACTTAAATTCACACGCACAGAAACTTAAAGTAGTTAAGTAGTAGTAGTAGTTGCTATTACTACTACTACTGCTACTACTACTATTACTACTACTGTGATTCTTTCTCAAACGACTTCAAAAATACATATATAAATACATACAAAAGCAAAAAGCAAGTGCCTTTTTTCACTTTTGCTTTGACTCTCCCATCAATACTTCAGGGAGTGGAGTTAAAGGTCAAAGTACTTCTGTGACTAAGTACTTGATTACTATAACTGCGTTGTCATGCCGTCGGCACGTGACACATTTAAAGGTCGTGGCGGGCTGAGTCATCTTTGCGTTACGAGTCCGGGCATGTTCCAGACTGGGCTTTAGTTTAAGAGAGTCCAAAAACAGGAAAACAAATACTTTTTACATTTGTCATAAGAACGATACAAACAATAATATATTTTAATTTAAACTGTGGACATTTGTGATCCGCATGTGTGAGAGCCTCAAATGTGTGCACCAAAATACTGAAAATCATAAATAAATAAATAAAAATATCATGTTGCTTTAAAAATCATTCATTTAATTTTTATCGAAATTTGAAAAAATTAAATTAAATGAATGATAAATGAAAATAATGATTATTAAGTGAACAAAAGCTGCAAAAATAATTACACTTCGAAATTAAAATGATGTAAAATAAACACTTTACATTTTAAGTGAAGTAAAGTGACTGAATATGGCACAAACACAAATAAATAAATCAAAATAACAGCAAAAAACATTTTTTACACCTGTGATAAATGTACAAACTTAATACTTACTAAGTTTAAACTACTTAAAGTTCATACGTTGTTTGATGCAGGTAAACAAACAACAAAACAACAACAAAAACACAAAAAACAACAACAAATACAATAAAAATGATGATAATTGAAAAGAAAAATTACTAACTGAACAAAAGACGCTGCAAAAAGAATTAAACTCTGAAATTAAAATGGTGTAAAATGAAAAGTGACCATTTGAAGTGAAGTAAAGTGACTGAAAATGGCACAAACACAAATGATTTTGAAAAAAGATAAAAAAAAACACACTTTTTACACCTGTGATAAATGTACAAACTTATTGATTACTAAGTTTAAACTACTTAAAGTTTACAAGTAGCTTGATACAGTTAGATAAATAACACAAAAACACACCAAAAACAACATAAATACAATAAAAATGATAATTGAAAAGAAAAATTACTAACTGAACAAAAGACGCTGCAAAAAGAATTAAACTCTGAAATTAAAATGGTGTGAAATAAAAACTGTCCATTTGAAGTGAAGTAAAGTGACTGAAAATGGCACAAACACAAATAATAAAAAAGTAACAATAAAAAATAACAATAAAAAACACTTTCCACGCCTGTGATGAATGCACTTAATGCTTAGTCGTGTGACAGATCTGAACTAGAGTTTGATACAGGACAACAAACATAAAATAACGTGGTATATCCTCTTTGCCGTTGTGTGAAAATGGACAAAGCAGAAGTCCTCCGAGCTTTGGAAGACGACCGCAGAAACAGAAGTGAGGACCGAGCCATGACGCCATGACATTGTTGGTCTCCGACTCCCACGCCGTTCACGCCAACAACGGCGTAAAACTTCATGTAAAAGTGTGATGTAATCTGAGCGCAGGGAAAGCAATACCGTCATTTACCATCGGAGGGAGTGCCGGTCGTGGGAGGCTGTTTTCGGGTGACAACGTGAAACTAAAAATATCCACTCATTCCTGTCACGGCGCATCGCTTTAGGGATGGTTATTCAGGGTCTTAGTCATCAAGTTATTATGAAACTGAACCACGATATTGTTAAGTAGCAAGTTGTGTGTTTTATTTAGCGATTTATGAATGAATTAACCAAAGAAATACAGGTTTGAGCTGTAATAAGTTGAATTAAAACTACTTTTTAGTCGACGAATCTCATTGTACACTACTTTACACAGACAACCCTTGGTAAATACGTCAAAGTTGTGTGCATAAAACGGTTAAAATGTTTATCTTAGGAAAAAAAACAAAGACAAAAACAACTTCAAATGTTGAGTTGAGAATGCTGTGTTTTGTTACCGAGCCTTTTGCCACATTCCACATACTTTATTAAGACCTTTTTTGTGTTTATTGTACTTCATTTGTGTGTTTTTCTTTCCGCAGAATGCGCTGATGACGACACGGAACCTGAAACCGCCCAGAAGCCGCACCCACCTCCGAGCGTGTGGCGGCGCGACCAGACCAAAGAGCAGCTCAAAGAAGAGTGCGAAGAGGAGAAAATCGACGTGGAAATGCTGGAGCGGGACACACCTCCGGACACGCCCGACGACCAGGTGATGGACTTCAGCAAAAAGGAGGAGCGGGACGCGGAGAGCGAGGAGGCGGTCCCGTCGCCGCCGCCCCCGCACGACCACCGAGACCTCGGCCGCGCCCTGGATCAGCACTACTTGACGGAACGGGCGCCAATCCCGACCAGGAACTTCCCTCTGCATTTGCACGGCTTGTACGGCCACCGAGAAGGACTCGTCAACTCGTACCCGATGTACCCGCAGTCGAGACCCCTCCAGCCGGCGTACCATCTCCTGCCTCCTTACGGGCCCCACTACCAACGGCTACTCCTGCCCTCGTATTCCCCCCCGTTCCCCGGCATGGTTCCATCGCGAGGGTCCTTTCGATACGGCAACTACTTGGGCACGGACGGGCTTCCGTACCCCCCGATTGGTGCGCCGAATTTGGTCCCCCTGCCCTATTCGCCGTCGCCGCAGGGAGGTTTGAAAGAGCTGACGGCCAACGTGTCGCCGCCCAGGGGTGCGCCGGCGACGCCCGAGCTGTCGCCGGTCCCGAAATTCGACTCGCAGCGCCTCCAGTCGCCGGAGCAGACGTCGGCGAGTTTCGAGGAGGCGATGAACCTGAGCCTGGCGTCGGCCAAATCCAACCCGGGGCCGCGGAACGGGCCGGGGCACAAATCGCTGCCGTACCCGTTGAAGAAGCAGAACGGGAAGATCAAGTACGAATGTAACGTCTGCATGAAGACCTTCGGGCAGCTGTCGAATCTCAAGGTAAATGTCGAGACCTGGTTTAGTTCTAGGTTAGTCAGTTCCTAGATCCCGAAACGCAACACAACATTTCGAACTCAAACATGTCTCGAAGCGGCAGTGACACTATCGCGACTTCATCACCTCAAAATCAACACGTGATCAAACATATTTCACAGAGTTTTTTTCTCTCATGTCTCGACGTCGCCTGGAAAACCCGTGTGCTAACGACGTGTCTTTTTTCCCGTGCGTCTCCAGGTGCATCTCAGAGTTCATAGCGGGGAACGGCCTTTCCAGTGCAACCTGTGCAAAAAGAGCTTCACTCAACTCGCCCATCTCCAGAAACACCACCTGGTCCACACCGGGGAGAAGCCTCACGAGTGCCAGGTACGTGCCGAGTCGGAGCTGCGGAGCGCCGGGATCCGCCTTCCGTTTACTCCACGTTACATAATAGTCTAGGGCAGGACTTGTGTGTTTTTGTTGCGGTGTGACACATTTAGGTGTTGGAACAGGCGCCGCCCATTTCAGTCAATAGCACCTTAAAGCTAAACTAACACTGGCTTTGTCACAAGACGACGTCATTGTTTGCGAGTCACGAAAATAACTCACTTCTCTTTGTTCGGTTTGTGTTTGTAGGCTATTGTTTGAGGTTCTCTGCACTTACGGTTTTGTTCAACTTAAAAGCACTTTTTGTCCTATTTGGGGCGTCTTTGTTCAACCCTACCGTACATCTTTGTTAGAACTACCTTGGTCATGGTTTAGTCCTAATTCAGACAATGTTTGGCTCTTATTTAGGCGTGACTTGTCCCTGTTATAGACCCCGGTGTTACTCAGAAAACCAAAAGCTTGCTCAACTATTCCCCGTACGTTTCTGCATCCGGCGCGTGAAAGCGATGAGTCAAACGTCGATGCAAGCTATCGTTGTGACAGTCGCTAACTCCGGTTTTGTGTCGCCCTCTTTAGGTCTGCCACAAGCGCTTCAGCAGCACCAGCAACTTGAAAACCCACCTGCGCTTGCACTCCGGCGAAAAACCCTACCAATGTAAACTGTGCAACACCAAATTCACCCAGTACATCCACCTCAAACTCCACCGGCGGCTCCACAGCGGCAGAGATCGCCCGTACCGCTGCCAGATCTGCGCCATCGCCTTTTTCCACCGCTTCTCCCTGAGGATCCATCAACGCAGCTGCTGCCTGGCCAGCCCGAGCGCCCCGGCCCACAGCGGCGTGAAGGAGATGGTGGAGAGGTTCGACGCCAGCCAGGAGGCCGACACGCTAACGGAAACGGCGACGGCGCCGCAGGTGGAGGAGGCGGTGGAGCGGTGGTTGGCCCGCACGCTCGAGGGCGAGGGCAAGGAAGACCAAAAAGAGGCCACGACGCTGCTCAAAACGTTGGCGTCGGTGTTGAATTCGCCGACGGAGCAGCCGGCCGCCGCGTCGCCGCACCACGCGCCGACGATGGGCTATCAGGAGCGGGCTAGCGTGGTCCACCTCCACAAAAGGCCGACCGTTGTAAAGACTGAAGCGCAATGAGAAATGTAGCGTTGCTAAAGGGACTTCTCGCTAGCAACGTGTCGCCAAGAAACTGTCGCCAAATATGAAGTGGTTCCCGATGAAGGAAAACAGCCACGTTAACCAAAACCAGAGCTTTCCAAAGTACATTACTGATGACGAAATACACACAATGTAGCTTTAACGACACAAATAACCACGCATCGTCAAGGACAAGGACAAATCAATCTTCTCGATCAGTAATCGTGACAGTTTATGGTCGTGGCCAATTTTTTATTTTTAACCAAAATCTAACGACAAATAAACATCATTAAACTGTGAATAATTCAACTCAGGTAGTGTTTGCTGTTTGTGCTTTAACTTATTATTTTCATATTATTGTTATTATTATTATTGATCTAATGTTTGCATTATTTAGTTTGATAGTTTGTGTTTTTTGTTCATATGATGCATTATGTTGTTGAACTCAGGACCATGTGGTATCGTTTGTATTCTGGCTTTATGGTGTTTGCACTGTGACGGCACCAGCTTTTTATGACACTGAAACTATTTTATTTATTTATTAATAAAAACAGACAAACCATAATTCCACTTCAGCATTTGCCAAAATTAAATTGAGTGTTTATTTATGTCAATAAACGTCCAATATGGAATGAATGTAAGAATGATTGATGTTTCTGGCCAAGTCTGTCGTGTTTCACAGGGAAAATGACAATGACAATCTGTAACATTGTGTAACGCAAGACAATTTAGATGATTTTGGTTGATTTTTTTGTAAACTAGTTTTTTTAAAATGCCAATGGAACAAGTCATATTCAATTTAATTATGACTTAAATTTAAATCTTGAAAGTAGGAGGGAAACATCTGGTTGTACTTCAGGATCATTACTTCTGCGTTACGCCGAACGTCCGGGTTACGCCGAACGTCCGGGTTACGCCGAACGTCCGGGTTACGCCGAACGTCCGGGTTACGCCGAACGTCCGCGTTACATCTTTTTTTGTTGTTGCATAATTTCAAATGTAAATGCTAAATGCTCTCGGCTAACAAAGAGAGCCCTTTTCATGTAGCTTTTTTCAACGTTGTTTGTCTCTTTTTCTGTCTTTGTAGTTTATTTTTGAGATTGTTTATACGTAAGAAACTATTTTGACTATACTTTTTTATATTTGATGTAGCATATTAAAGATATGGTTTCTATAATTCTGGCGTCTGCCTTTGTCTTTTCTAACTTTCTGATCAAAGTTTTTATACTTTTATTATTTGAAAAACTGCAGTTCATTAGTGATACATCTTGTTTACAAGTTACAGGATCTATCAATCTATCTACTCGAATAGAGCATATAGTTATTTAGTTGCCATTATAATACACTAAACACTCATTAAAGGTGTGAAACCAAGTTATAAATGTTCAGCTTTTGACGCCCTCTAGTGGCTGCTGGGGCTCAGTGCGTCGGTGCTGTCTGTTTTCATTGCACTTAAAGTATTCACTCTATAAAATATAATAATACAGTTTAGCAGATTAGTGCAACGTATATATGAACTCCCCGTCGAGGTGGGCGATGTTTGGAGTATCTCCAAATATATTCCAAATATACTAATACTCTCTAATACTGTATTAGGGAGTATTAGGGGCTTGTAGATGAAAGGAAAAATAAGATAGATAGGTGGAAATGTAGAAAAGCCCTTTAAAGCGCCCCCTACAGGTTAGACGACACATGAAGCTAAAATAAAGTTAAGTTAATATGTTGCTAAAAATAATACTAGGGTTAGCTCATTTTTTAGGTGTATAATTGTACTTCCTGTTTGTAATGCTGCTCCCAGTGAACATCCAGGGACGGGACAAGGACCTGGTGTTCGTCTGAACCACAAACTGGACTGGACTCATAACACAGACGCACTGTACAGGAAGAGCCAGAGTCGGCTCTACCTCCTGAGGAGACTCAGGGCTTTTGGAGTGACAGGGCCACTCCTGACAGGGCCACTCCTGACAGGGCCACTCCTGAAGATGTTCTATGACTCTGTGATGTCATCAGCTCCTGTAGGTGTGGCCTGCTGGAGCATCACAGAGAGGGAGAGGAGGAGGCTCCGTCCTGGGCTGTGCAGCAGGTGTAATAAAAGGAACATTGGGTCGCGTTAGCCGCGTTAGCCTAGCCGCGTTAGCCGCGTGGCGGCGGCGTGGTGAGGGCCGATCATTGCCACTTGCGGCTATATTATTATCATACTTCTGTGCCTTATCTGTGTTGCAACACTGGAATTTCCCCAATGTGGGATTAATAAAGATTATCTTATCTTAATTGATCATGTCACACTAGAAAATTAGCTTGCTACCATTTTTTTAAATTTAACGAATAGAGCACATTTATTTAGTTGAATTATTGTCTCAAAGTGAAAGAAGTTGTTTCTTTGTGTAAATTCTGCATAAACTTTGTGTCCCTGGTGTGATGTCACTTCCAACGTTTTCTCCACAAAAACCTGCTCGATCGGTGTAAAACTATAATATATATGTACGACTGGTACAAACACACTTTAACTCATTTATCCCACAACTGAGATCATTTGCTTCGGATCAACACAATAAAAATAGACAAAAGTTCATGTTCAAGGTTTTTCATGTCAAGTCTTTATTATTCGACTGGTTTGGCTTTAAAGCGACGACAGGAAATACCATATAAGGCACAGGCAGCAGTATAAAGCTGAAAGGATTACAGCTCACAGGATTTGATCTTGAACTTTCCCAACGCCATCAGCTCCTGCACCTGTTTCACAAAGACAAAGAATCAAGCATATTTGATTCAGAGTCAAAAAGAAACACAAACACGCACGAAACAGAAACAGAATCATTATCAACAAACAGATTTATTTTGTGATTTTCTATGATTATGATCGCCAACAATCACATTTAATCATCTGCAATGTTTACGTTTGCATACTTTTAAAATCCCTGTATTTGTGTGATTTTTAATGTCAGGTACAGGTCTTTTAGCTCTTTTATTCTAAACTAAACCAGGACAAAAGCAGAATAACAGCGGTTAAAGGAGCGCTGTGCAGCTTTCCCGCCGCTCGCCAAGGAGTCGTCCTCATTCTGGTTTGAACGTCCCAACACGTTTTGACAGACTTCACAAAACCTGAGGCTCTGGGATCCAACCCAGTCGCTCCAAATTCCAAAGGGAGTGATTGACAGGCGGATGAACCAATCAGACAAACGCATCGTCCGTTCCTGTCTAAACAAACATGGAGGCTCACGAGGAAAGAATGAAAATAACACCGACTTCTGCCGAGTCAACAAGCGACGCACGAAAGTCTGTAAATCTGAGGTAAATGAAGTTATGTATTTTGTTCTGAATGTTCCGAAAATATTTGAGAGATGTCTTCTGCATTCGAGAGACACGTGACACAAAGTCTTCTGCATGTGAGAGACACGTGACACAAAGTCTTCTGCATTCGAGAGACACGTGACACAAAGTCTTCTGCATTCGAGAGACACGTGACACAAAGTCTTCTGCATTCGAGAGACACGTGACACAAAGTCTTCAGCATTTGAGAGACACGTGACACAAAGTCTTCTACATCTGAGAGACACGTGACACAAAGTCTTCTGCATTTGAGAGACACGTGACACAAAGTCTTCTACATCTGAGAGACACGTGACACAAAGTCTTCTGCATTCGAAAGACACGTGACACGAGTCTTCTGCATTAGAGACACGTGACACAAAGTCTTCTGCATCTGAGAGACACGTGACACAAAGTCTTCCGCATTTGAGAGACACGTGACACAAAGTCTTCCGCATTCGAGAGACACGTGACACAAAGTCTTCTGCATGTGAGAGACACGTGACACAAAGTCTTCTGCATCTGAGACACGTGACACAAAGTCTTCTGCATTTGAGAGACACGTGACACAAAGTATTCTGCATGTGAGAGACACGTGACACAAAGTCTTCCGCATTTGAGAGACACGTGACACAAAGTCTTCAGCATTTGAGAGACACGTGACACAAAGTCTTCAGCATCTGAGAGACACGTGACACAAAGTCTTCTGCATTCGAGAGACACGTGACACAAAGTCTTCTGCATTTGAGAGACACGTGACACAAAGTCTTCTGCATCCAAGAGACACGTGACACAAAGTCTTCAGCATTTGAGAGACACGTGACACAAAGTCTTCTGCATCTGAGAGACACGTGACACAAAGTCTTCTGCATCTGAGAGACACGTGACACAAAGTATTCTGCATTCGAGAGACACGTGACACAAAGTCTTCTGCATCTGAGAGACACGTGACACAAAGTCTTCTGCATTTTAGAGACACGTGACACAAAGTCTTCTGCATCTGAGAGACACGTGACACAAAGTCTTCTGCATTCGAGAGACACGTGACACAAAGTCTTCTGCATTTGAGAGACACGTGACACAAAGTCTTCTGCATCCAAGAGACACGTGACACAAAGTCTTCAGCATTTGAGAGACACGTGACACAAAGTCTTCTGCATCTGAGAGACACGTGACACAAAGTCTTCTGCATCTGAGAGACACGTGACACAAAGTATTCTGCATTCGAGAGACACGTGACACAAAGTCTTCTGCATCTGAGTGACACGTGACACAAAGTCTTCTGCATTTGAGAGACACGTGACACAAAGTCTTCTGCATTTTAGAGACACGTGACACAAAGTCTTCTGCATCTGAGAGACACGTGACACAAAGTCTTCTGCATGTGAGAGACACGTGACACAAAGTCTTCTGCATTTGAGAGACACGTGACACAAAGACTTCTGCATTAGAGACACGTGACACAAAGTCTTCAGCATTTGAGAGACACGTGACACAAAGTCTTCTGCATCTGAGAGACACGTGACACAAAGTCTTCTGCATTCGAGAGACACGTGACACAAAGTCTTCTGCATTTGAGAGACACGTGACACAAAGTCTTCTACATCTGAGAGACACGTGACACAAAGTCTTCTGCATTCGAGAGACACGTGACACAAAGTCTTCTGCATTAGAGAGACACGTGACACAAAGTCTTCTGCATGTGAGAGACACGTGACGCAAAGTCTTCTGCATCTGAGAGACACGTGACACAAAGTCTTCTGCATTTGAGAGACACGTGACACAAAGTCTTCTGCATCTGAGAGACACGTGACACAAAGTCTTCAGCATTTGAGAGACACGTGACACAAAGTCTTCTGCATTCGAGAGACACGTGACACAAAGTCTTCTGCATTCGAAAGACACGTGACACAAAGTCTTCTGCATCTGAGAGACATGTGACACAAAGTCTTCCGCATTTGAGAGACACGTGACACAAAGTCTTCAGCATTTGAGAGACACGTGACACAAAGTCTTCAGCATTTGAGAGACACGTGACACAAAGTCTTCTGCATTCGAGAGACACGTGACACAAAGTCTTCTGCATTCGAGAGACACGTGACACAAAGTCTTCTGCATCTGAGAGACACATGACACAAAGTCTTCAGCATTTGAGAGACACGTGACACAAAGTCTTCAGCATTTGAGAGACACGTGACACAAAGTCTTCTGCATTTGAGAGACACGTGACACAAAGTCTTCAGCATTTGAGAGACACGTGACACAAAGTCTTCAGCATTTGAGAGACACGTGACACAAAGTCTTCTGCATTTGAGAGACACTTGACACAAAGTCTTCTGCATTAGAGACACGTGACACAAAGTCTTCTGCATGTGAGAGACACGTGACACAAAGTCTTCTGCATCTGAGACACGTGACACAAAGTCTTCTGCATTTGAGAGACACGTGACACAAAGTCTTCTGCATTTGAGAGACACGTGACACAAAGTCTTCTGCATTCGAAAGACACGTGACACAAAGTCTTCCGCATTTGAGAGACACGTGACACAAAGTCTTCAGCATTTGAGAGACACGTGACACAAAGTCTTCAGCATTTGAGAGACACGTGACACAAAGTCTTCTGCATTTGAGAGACACTTGACACAAAGTCTTCTGCATTAGAGACACGTGACACAAAGTCTTCTGCATGTGAGAGACACGTGACACAAAGTCTTCTGCATCTGAGACACGTGACACAAAGTCTTCAGCATTTGAGAGACACGTGACACAAAGTCTTCTGCATTTGAGAGACACGTGACACAAAGTCTTCAGCATTTGAGAGATACGTGACACAAAGTCTTCTGCATTTGAGAGACACGTGACACAAAGTCTTCTGCATTTGAGAGACACGTGACACAAAGTCTTCTGCATTCGAGAGACACGTGACACAAAGTCTTCTGCATTTGAGAGACACGTGACACAAAGTCTTCTGCATCCAAGAGACACGTGACACAAAGTCTTCTGCATTTGAGAGACTCGTGACACAAAGTCTTCCGCATTTGAGAGACACGTGACACAAAGTCTTCTGCATTCGAGAGACACGTGACACAAAGTCTTCTGCATATGAGAGACACGTGACACAAAGTCTTCTGCATTTGAGAGACTCGTGACACAAAGGTTTCTGCATTCGAGAGACACGTGACACAAAGTCTTCTGCATTCGAGAGACACGTGACACAAAGTCTTCTGCATTCGAGAGACACGTGACACAAAGTCTTCTGCATTCGAGAGACACGTGACACAAAGTCTTCTGCATTTGAGAGACACGTGACACAAAGTCTTCTGCATCTGAGAGACACGTGACACAAAGTCTTCTGCATCTGAGAGACACGTGACACAAAGTCTTCTGCATGTGAGAGACACGTGACACAAAGTCTTCAGCATTCGAGAGACACGTGACACAAAGTCTTCTGCATTAGAGAGACACGTGACACAAAGTCTTCTGCATCTGAGACACGTGACACAAAGTCTTCTGCATCTGAGTGACATGTGACACAAAGTCTTCTGCATTTGAGAGACACGTGACACAAAGTCTTCAGCATTTGAGAGACACGTGACACAAAGTCTTCTGCATTTGAGAGACACGTGACACAAAGTCTTCTGCATTCGAAAGACACGTGACACAAAGTCTTCTGCATTAGAGACACGTGACACAAAGTCTTCAGCATTTGAGAGACACGTGACACAAAGTCTTCTGCATCTGAGAGACACGTGACACAAAGTCTTCCGCATTTGAGAGACACGTGACACAAAGTCTTTAGCATTTGAGAGACACGTGACACAAAGTCTTCAGCATTTGAGAGACATGTGACACAAAGTCTTCTGCATTCGAGAGACATGTGACACAAAGTCTTCTGCATGTGAGAGACACGTGACACAAAGTCTTCTGCATCTGAGACACGTGACACAAAGTCTTCTGCATTTGAGAGACATGTGACACAAAGTCTTCTGCATTTGAGAGACACGTGACACAAAGTCTTCTGCATCTGAGAGACACGTGACACAAAGTCTTCTGCATGTGAGAGACACGTGACACAAAGTCTTCCGCATTTTTAGAGACACGTGACACAAAGTCTTCAGCATTTGAGAGACACGTGACACAAAGTCTTCAGCATCTGAGAGACACGTGACACAAAGTCTTCTGCATTCGAGAGACACGTGACACAAAGTCTTCTGCATTTGAGAGACACGTGACACAAAGTCTTCTGCATCCAAGAGACACGTGACACAAAGTCTTCAGCATTTGAGAGACACGTGACACAAAGTCTTCTGCATCTGAGAGACACGTGACACAAAGTCTTCTGCATTTGAGAGACACGTGACACAAAGTCTTCTGCATTTGAGAGACACGTGACACAAAGTCTTCAGCATTTGAGAGACACGTGACACAAAGTCTTCTGCATCCAAGAGACACGTGACACAAAGTCTTCAGCATTTGAGAGACACGTGACACAAAGTCTTCTGCATTTGAGAGACACGTGACACAAAGTCTTCTGCATCTGAGAGACACGTGACACAAAGTTTTCTGCATCTGAGAGACACGTGACACAAAGTCTTCTGCATTCGAGAGACACGTGACACAAAGTCTTCTGCATTTGAGAGACACGTGACACAAAGTCTTCTGCATTTTAGAGACACGTGACTTAAAGTCTTCTGCATCTGAGAGACACGTGACACAAAGTCTTCTGCATCTGAGAGACACGTGACACAAAGTCTTCTGCATGTGAGAGACACGTGACACAAAGTCTTCTGCATCTGAGACACGTGACACAAAGTCTTCTGCATTTGAGAGACACGTGACACAAAGACTTCTGCATTAGAGACACGTGACACAAAGTCTTCAGCATTTGAGAGACACGTGACACAAAGTCTTCTGCATCTGAGAGACACGTGACACAAAGTCTTCTGCATCTGAGAGACACGTGACACAAAGTCTTCCGCATTTGAGAGACACGTGACACAAAGTCTTCAGCATTTGAGAGACACGTGACACAAAGTCTTCCGCATTTGAGAGACACGTGACACAAAGTCTTCTGCATCTGAGAGACACGTGACACAAAGTCTTCTGCATTAGAGAGACACGTGACACAAAGTCTTCTGCATCTGAGAGACACGTGACACAAAGTCTTCCGCATTCGAGAGACACGTGACACAAAGTCTTCTGCATTCGAGAGACACGTGACACAAAGTCTTCTGCATTTGAGAGACACGTGACACAAAGTCTTCTGCATCTGAGAGACACGTGACACAAAGTCTTCTGCATGTGAGAGACACGTGACACAAAGTCTTCTGCATTTGAGAGACACGTGACACTAAGTCTTCTGCATCTGAGTGACACGTGACACAAAGTCTTCTGCATCTGAGAGACACGTGACACAAAGTCTTCTATATCTGAGAGACACGTGACACAAAGTCTTCTGCATTCGAGAGACACGTGACACAAAGTCTTCTGCATTCGAAAGACACGTGACACAAAGTCTTCAGCATTTGAGAGACACGTGACACAAAGACTTCAGCATTTGAGAGACACGTGACACAAAGTCTTCTGCATCTGAGAGACACATGACACAAAGTCTTCTGCATTTGAGACAAGTGACACAAAGTCTTCAGCATTTGAGAGACACGTGACACAAAGTCTTCTGCATCTGAGAGACACGTGACACAAAGTCTTCAGCATTTGAGAGACACGTGACACAAAGTCTTCTGCATTCGAGAGACACGTGACACAAAGTCTTCTGCATTCGAGAGACACGTGACACAAAGTCTTCTGCATTCGAAAGACACGTGACACAAAGTATTCAGCATTTGAGAGACACGTGACACAAAGACTTCAGCATTTGAGAGACACGTGACACAAAGTCTTCTGCATCTGAGAGACACATGACACAAAGTCTTCTGCATTTGAGACACGTGACACAAAGTCTTCAGCATTTGAGAGACACGTGACACAAAGTCTTCTGCATCTGAGAGACACGTGACACAAAGTCTTCCGCATTTGAGAGACACGTGACACAAAGTCTTCAGCATTTGAGAGACACGTGACACAAAGTCTTCAGCATTTGAGAGACACGTGACACAAAGTCTTCTGCATTCGAGAGACACGTGACACAAAGTCTTCTGCATTAGAGACACGTGACACAAAGTCTTCTGCATTAGAGACACGTGACACAAAGTCTTCTGCATGTGAGAGACACGTGACACAAAGTCTTCTGCATCTGAGACACGTGACACAAAGTCTTCTGCATTTGAGAGACACGTGACACAAAGTCTTCTGCATTTGAGAGACACGTGACACAAAGTCTTCTGCATTCGAAAGACACGTGACACAAAGTCTTCAGCATTTGAGAGACACGTGACACAAAGTCTTCTGCATTCGAAAGACACGTGACACAAAGTCTTCTGCATCTGAGAGACACGTGACACAAAGTCTTCCGCATTTGAGAGACACGTGACACAAAGTCTTCAGCATTTGAGAGACACGTGACACAAAGTCTTCAGCATCTGAGAGACACGTGACACAAAGTCTTCTGCATTCGAGAGACACGTGACACAAAGTCTTCTGCATTTGAGAGACACGTGACACAAAGTCTTCTGCATCCAAGAGACACGTGACACAAAGTCTTCAGCATTTGAGAGACACGTGACACAAAGTCTTCTGCATCTGAGAGACACGTGACACAAAGTCTTCTGCATTTGAGAGACACGTGACACAAAGTCTTCTGCATCTGAGACACACGTGACACAAAGTCTTCTGCATTTGAGAGACACGTGACACAAAGTCTTCTGCATCCAAGAGACACGTGACACAAAGTCTTCAGCATTTGAGAGATACGTGACACAAAGTCTTCTGCATCTGAGAGACACGTGACACAAAGTCTTCTGCATTCGAGAGACACGTGACACAAAGTCTTCTGCATTCGAGAGACACGTGACACAAAGTCTTCTGCATCTGAGAGACACGTGACACAAAGTCTTCTGCATTTGAGAGACACGTGACACAAAGTCTTCTGCATGTGAGAGACACGTGACACAAAGTCTTCTGCATCTGAGAGACACGTGACACAAAGTCTTCTGTATCTGAGAGACACGTGACAAAAGTCTTCTGCATGTGAGAGACACGTGACACAAAGTCTTCTGCATCTGAGAGACACGTGACACAAAGTCTTCTGTATCTGAGAGACACGTGACACAAAGTCTTCTGCATTTGAGAGACACGTGACACAAAGTCTTCTGCATTTGAGAGACACGTGACACAAAGTCTTCTGCATGTGAGAGACACGTGACACAAAGTCTTCCGCATTTTTAGAGACACGTGACACAAAGTCTTCAGCATTTGAGAGACACGTGACACAAAGTCTTCAGCATCTGAGAGACACGTGACACAAAGTCTTCTGCATTCGAGAGACACGTGACACAAAGTCTTCTGCATTTGAGAGACACGTGACACAAAGTCTTCTGCATGTGAGAGACACGTGACACAAAGTCTTCCGCATTTTTAGAGACACGTGACACAAAGTCTTCTGCATTTGAGAGACACGTGACACAAAGTCTTCTGCATCCAAGAGACACGTGACACAAAGTCTTCAGCATTTGAGAGACACGTGACACAAAGTCTTCTGCATCTGAGAGACACGTGACACAAAGTCTTCTGCATTTGAGAGACACGTGACACAAAGTCTTCTGCATTTGAGTGACACGTGACATAAAGTCTTCTGCATCCAAGAGACACGTGACACAAAGTCTTCAGCATTTGAGAGACACGTGACACAAAGTCTTCTGCATTTGAGAGACACGTGACACAAAGTCTTCTGCATCTGAGAGACACGTGACACAAAGTCTTCTGCATCTGAGAGACACGTGACACAAAGTCTTCTGCATTCGAGAGACACGTGACACAAAGTCTTCTGCATTTGAGAGACACGTGACACAAAGTCTTCTGCATTTTAGAGACACGTGACACAAAGTCTTCTGCATCTGAGAGACACGTGACAAAAGTCTTCTGCATGTGAGAGACACGTGACACAAAGTCTTCTGCATCTGAGACACGTGACACAAAGTCTTCTGCATTTGAGAGACACGTGACACAAAGTCTTCTGCATCTGAGAGACACGTGACACAAAGTCTTCTGCATCTGAGAGACACGTGACACAAAGTCTTCCGCATTTGAGAGACACGTGACACAAAGTCTTCAGCATTTGAGAGACACGTGACACAAAGTCTTCTGCATTTGAGAGACACGTGACACAAAGTCTTCTGCATCCAAGAGACACGTGACACAAAGTCTTCTGCATTTGAGAGACACGTGACACAAAGTCTTCTGCATCTGAGAGACACGTGACACAAAGTCTTCTGCATTTGAGAGACACGTGACACAAAGTCTTCTGCATCTGAGACACACGTGACACAAAGTCTTCTGCATTTGAGAGACACGTGACACAAAGTCTTCTGCATCCAAGAGACACGTGACACAAAGTCTTCAGCATTTGAGAGATACGTGACACAAAGTCTTCTGCATCTGAGAGACACGTGACACAAAGTCTTCTGCATGTGAGAGACACGTGACACAAAGTCTTCTGCATTCGAGAGACACGTGACACAAAGTCTTCTGCATCTGAGAGACACGTGACACAAAGTCTTCTGCATTTGAGAGACACGTGACACAAAGTCTTCTGCATGTGAGAGACACGTGACACAAAGTCTTCTGCATCTGAGAGACACGTGACACAAAGTCTTCTGTATCTGAGAGACACGTGACACAAAGTCTTCTGCATTTGAGAGACACGTGACACAAAGTCTTCTGCATTTGAGAGACACGTGACACAAAGTCTTCTGCATCTGAGAGACACGTGACACAAAGTCTTCTGCATCTGAGAGACACGTGACACAAAGTCTTCTGCATCTGAGAGACACGTGACACAAAGTCTTCCGCATTTGAGAGACACGTGACACAAAGTCTTCAGCATTTGAGAGACACGTGACACAAAGTCTTCCGCATCTGAGAGACACGTGACACAAAGTCTTCTGCATTAGAGACACGTGACACAAAGTCTTCTGCATGTGAGAGACACGTGACACAAAGTCTTCTGCATTCGAGAGACACGTGACACAAAGTCTTCTGCATTCGAGAGACACGTGACACAAAGTCTTCTGCATCTGAGAGACACGTGACACAAAGTCTTCTGCATTCGAGAGACACGTGACACAAAGTCTTCTGCATCTGAGAGACACGTGACACAAAGTCTTCTGCATCTGAGAGACACGTGACACAAAGTCTTCTGCATGTGAGAGACACGTGACACAAAGTCTTCTGCATTTGAGAGACACATGACACAAAGTCTTCTGCATTCGAGAGACACGTGACACAAAGTCTTCTGCATTCGAGAGACACGTGACACAAAGTCTTCTGCATCTGAGAGACACGTGACACAAAGTCTTCTGCATTCGAGAGACACGTGACACAAAGTCTTCTGCATCTGAGAGACACGTGACACAAAGTCTTCTGCATCTGAGAGACACGTGACACAAAGTCTTCTGCATGTGAGAGACACGTGACACAAAGTCTTCTGCATTTGAGAGACACGTGACACAAAGTCTTCTGCATTCGAGAGACACGTGACACAAAGTCTTCTGCATTCGAGAGACACGTGACACAAAGTCTTCTGCATCTGAGAGACACGTGACACAAAGTCTTCTGCATTCGAGAGACACGTGACACAAAGTCTTCTGCATTCGAGAGACACGTGACACAAAGTCTTCTGCATTCGAGAGACACGTGACACAAAGTCTTCAGCATTTGAGAGACACGTGACACAAAGACTTCAGCATTTGAGAGACACGTGACACAAAGTCTTCTGCATCTGAGAGACACATGACACAAAGTCTTCTGCATTTGAGACACGTGACACAAAATCTTCAGCATTTGAGAGACACGTGACACAAAGTCTTCTGCATCTGAGAGACACGTGACACAAAGTCTTCAGCATTTGAGAGACACGTGACACAAAGTCTTCTGCATTCGAGAGACACGTGACACAAAGTCTTCTGCATTCGAGAGACACGTGACACAAAGTCTTCTGCATTCGAAAGACACGTGACACAAAGTCTTCAGCATTTGAGAGACACGTGACACAAAGACTTCAGCATTTGAGAGACACGTGACACAAAGTCTTCTGCATCTGAGAGACACATGACACAAAGTCTTCTGCATTTGAGACACGTGACACAAAGTCTTCAGCATTTGAGAGACACGTGACACGAAGTCTTCTGCATCTGAGAGACACGTGACACAAAGTCTTCCGCATTTGAGAGACACGTGACACAAAGTCTTCAGCATTTGAGAGACACGTGACACAAAGTCTTCAGCATTTGAGAGACACGTGACACAAAGTCTTCTGCATTCGAGAGACACGTGACACAAAGTCTTCTGCATTAGAGACACGTGACACAAAGTCTTTTGCATTTGAGAGACACTTGACACAAAGTCTTCTGCATTAGAGACACGTGACACAAAGTCTTCTGCATGTGAGAGACACGTGACACAAAGTCTTCTGCATCTGAGACACGTGACACAAAGTCTTCTGCATTTGAGAGACACGTGACACAAAGTCTTCTGCATTTGAGAGACACGTGACACAAAGTCTTCTGCATTCGAAAGACACGTGACACAAAGTCTTCAGCATTTGAGAGACACGTGACACAAAGTCTTCTGCATCTGAGAGACACGTGACACAAAGTCTTCCGCATTTGAGAGACACGTGACACAAAGTCTTCAGCATTTGAGAGACACGTGACACAAAGTCTTCAGCATCTGAGAGACACGTGACACAAAGTCTTCTGCATTCGAGAGACACGTGACACAAAGTCTTCTGCATTTGAGAGACACGTGACACAAAGTCTTCTGCATCCAAGAGACACGTGACACAAAGTCTTCTGCATCCAAGAGACACGTGACACAAAGTCTTCTGCATCTGAGAGACACGTGACACAAAGTCTTCTGCATTTGAGAAACACGTGACACAAAGTCTTCTGCATTTGAGAGACACGTGACACAAAGTCTTCTGCATCCAAGAGACACGTGACACAAAGTCTTCAGCATTTGAGAGATACGTGACACAAAGTCTTCTGCATCTGAGAGACACGTGACACAAAGTCTTCTGCATTCGAGAGACACGTGACACAAAGTCTTCTGCATCTGAGAGACACGTGACACAAAGTCTTCTGCATTTGAGAGACACGTGACACAAAGTCTTCTGCATGTGAGAGACACGTGACACAAAGTCTTCTGCATCTTAGAGACACGTGACACAAAGTCTTCTGTATCTGAGAGACACGTGACACAAAGTCTTCTGCATTTGAGAGACACGTGACACAAAGTCTTCTGCATTTGAGAGACACGTGACACAAAGTCTTCTGCATCTGAGAGACACGTGACACAAAGTCTTCTGTATCTGAGAGACACGTGACACAAAGTCTTCTGCATCTGAGAGACACGTGACACAAAGTCTTCCGCATTTGAGAGACACGTGACACAAAGTCTTCAGCATTTGAGACACGTGACACAAAGTCTTCCGCATCTGAGAGACACGTGACACAAAGTCTTCTGCATTAGAGACACGTGACACAAAGTCTTCTGCATGTGAGAGACACGTGACACAAAGTCTTCTGCATTCGAGAGACACGTGACACAAAGTCTTCTGCATTCGAGAGACACGTGACACAAAGTCTTCTGCATTCGAGAGACACGTGACACAAAGTCTTCTGCATCTGAGAGACACGTGACACAAAGTCTTCTGCATGTGAGAGACACGTGACACAAAGTCTTCTGCATTTGAGAGACACGTGACACAAAGTCTTCTGCATTCGAGAGACACGTGACACAAAGTCTTCTGCATTCGAGAGACACGTGACACAAAGTCTTCTGCATGTGAGAGACACGTGACACAAAGTCTTCTGCATCTGAGACACGTGACACAAAGTCTTCTGCATTTGAGAGACACGTGACACAAAGACTTCTGCATTTGAGAGACACGTGACACAAAGTCTTCTGCATTTGAGAGACACGTGACACAAAGTCTTCTGCATCTGAGAGACACGTGACACAAAGTCTTCTGCATCTGAGAGACACGTGACACAAAGTCTTCAGCATTTGAGAGAGACGTGACACAAAGTCTTCCGCATTTGAGAGACACTTGACACAAAGTCTTCTGCATCTGAGAGACACGTGACACAAAGTCTTCTGCATCTGAGAGACACGTGACACAAAGTCTTCTGCATTAGACGGTCCCTCTTCTGCCTGAAGAGTGGGTCCAGCTCCAGTCTCCTTGTGTCCGTCTGTCCGTCTGTGAGAGTCGGATCTCTCCTTCACTGGAACTCCTCCAGGTTTCTACGCTTTTTTCCCAAAGAGGTTTTTTTTGTAGTTTTTCCTGGCCGAGAAGGAGAGTCCTAAGGACAGAGGACCCTGGGACATCGTCCCTCGCCACCACAGACATTGTCTGACTTCATCGCCACCACAGACATTGTCTGACTTCATCGCCACCACAGACATTGTTGATTCATCTCTCCCTGTGGCCCTCAGAGGCAACTGTTGTTGTGATTTTGGGCCTTACAAAAATAAATTGATTTGATTTGATTTGATTAGAGACACGTGACACAAAGTCTTCTGCATGTGAGAGACACGTGACACAAAGTCTTCTGCATCTGAGAGACACGTGACACAAATTAGCGGTGGTGGTTGGACCGGTTAATGCTGGAGAGTTTTTTTGGACGCCCCCCAATGGTGCGAGTCCAGACCCTTCTGCATTGGAACAGAATGTGGGCGGGGCCTGCAGGTCAGGCCACATTAAACGTGGATAACTCTTTAGAGACGAGCAAATCTAAAACAGTCATCGCCCCGAATCCCTCGTACTTTTACGGACTACGACAGAGTCTGAGGACTACGACAAAGTCTGAGGAATAAAGTCTGGCGGTAATGCAACACTTGGATGCCAACCGCCATAAAACAACAACAACAACAACAACAACAACTTTGTCGCAGCCAGTAAAAGTCTGAGGAGACCTTGCTCAACACCCGGTCTGGAGAGACGGGAGATGGCGGAGGAGAGTGGATCGGGGATGGAAGACGTTCTGGACGGCGTGGAGGAGCAGCCTTTTCTGCCTGCACGTGCCCGGAAACGTAAAAAGTCCCTTAGCTTGTCCGAGGGTTCTGGGAATGAGCAGCAGGATGAGGCTGAAGCTATTGATATCCGGGGTGAGAGCAGAGACTGTAAGGTGATCATAAAGCTTGCAAAGGATAGTGCATCCTTTAAGGAGTGGAATTCAGTGGCATTGTCAAAGAGCCTAACTGTAGCTGTGGGAGTGATCAAGAGTGCGAGTGTCCTTAGAGATGGCTCGCTGCTGGTCGTGTGCAAGGACGCGGCTCAGCAACGGAAGGCGATTGGAACTAAACGTCTGGGTGGAAAGGACATTCTTGTGTCTAATGCTGAAAGAAACACGGTCAGAGGAGTTATCGTAGGTGTCCCTACGGCGACGTCTGTGGATGAAGTTAAGGAGAATTTGACGGGAGTTACGGTGGTGGACGCTAGGCGGTTGAAGGTGACCCGGTTTGGGGTAAGATGTGACAGCTTGTCGGTAATGGTAACACTTGAAGGGAGGTGCCTGCCTAGTAAGGTGTTCATTGGGTACATGTGCTATAGCGTCAGGCCATATGTTCCGCCGCCCCTGCGTTGCTTTAAGTGCCAGCGCTTTGGGCATATTGCAGCGGTCTGTAGAGGGAGGCAAAGGTGTGGTAAATGTGCAGGAGACCACGAGTATGGGAAGTGTGACGTGGGTGCAAAACTGAAGTGCTGTAACTGTGGGGAAGAACATAGCTCTGCCTACGGGGGATGCAGGTTTAGCAAAAGAGCTGCTGAGGTGCAGAAAATAAAGGTCTCTCAAGGTATATCCTATGCAGATGCAGTCAAGAAAGTTTCAAGTAACGAGTTTAGAGTAAATACAGAGAGAGGAGCCAGCGCTGCTCCCAGCCAGGGCGAAATGAGAGAGGCCAGCGTGGCTCCCAAGAAGTGTGAAGGTTTCAAGAGTGGAGGTCCCAAGTGTGCAGGTTCCAGAATTAATGAGAATACCCTGGTTGTGGATAGAGAGGATTTTGTACTCTTCATGGTGGATGTTGTAAACTGTGCTGCTCAGACTCAAAGCAGAACTGAAAGGATCAGGATCATTGCTAAAGCTGCAGGGAGATTCCTTGGAACAAAGGAGCTTGATTGGGCAGATATAGAAAACAGGCTAAAGGCGCTAAATGGGAGTCGGAGTGATGGGGGTCTGCTTGTGGGGAGTCAGAGTGATCAGAGTGACGAGATGGGGGTGGGGGTGGTCTCCTGTCCTCGCCCAGTCTCGTAGACGCACGGCTACCAAGCGGCGACATCAGTGGAAATATTAAAGCCTATAGAATGAAGCCTAAAGAATAAAGCTGTACGGTGGAAGCACCGAACGTCAAAGAAGGAGAGGAAGATGAAGAAGAGTCTCCCTGGAATAAAGCCGGTTGGTCTCTGATACAACAACAACTATTCTTGTCACAAAGACATATCATGACCTCATGGGCTTTGTAACACCAAAGCAATGGAAGGAGTACTTTTACGGACTACGACAGAGTCTGAGGACTACGACAAAGTCTGAGGAATAAAGTCTGGCGGTAATGCAACACTTGGATGCCAACCGCCATAAAACAACAACAACAACAACAACAACAACAACAACGCTTGAAGAGGATGTTCTAACGCGCTTGGACTTCATGGGCCTAGAAACGCCAAAGTGATGGAAGAAGGACTTCTAAAGGATAAAACAACAAAGACGTCCCATGACCTCATGGGCTTTGTAAAACAACAAAGACGTCCCATGATCTCATGGGCTTTGTACTTCCAAAGCACCGAACGTCAAAGAGGGCGAGGAAGGTGAAGAAGAGTCTCCCTGGAATAAAGCCGGTTGGTCTCTGACACAACAACTATTCTAGTCACAAAAACACATCATGACCTCATGGGCTTTGTAACGCCAAAGCAATGGAAGGAGTACTTTTACGGACTACGACAGAGTCTGAGGACTACGAAACGTCTGAGGAATAAAGTCTGGCGGTAATGCAACACTCGGATGCCAACCGCCATAAAACAACAACAACAACAACAACGCTTGAAGAAGAGTCAGCCCTGGAATAGAGAAGAAGATTAAAGTTTAAAGACTAAAGTCTAAGACGTCTGTGGGTAAGGAACGAAGTCTTAAACAACAGAGTCTGAGGACTACGAAAAGTCTGAGGAATAAAGTCTGGCGGTAATGCAACACTTGGATGCCAACCGCCATAAAACAACAACAACAACAACAACAACAACAACAACAACAACAACAACAACAACAACAACAGTAAAAGTTCTTAAAAGTTCTTCTTGCATTGCTTAGGTGTTACAAAGCCCATGAGGTCATGAGATGTCTTTGTTGTTGTATCCTTTAGCACTTCTTCCATCACTGTAGTGTGTCAGTCTGAGGACTACGAAAAGTCTGAGGAATAAAGTCTGGCGGTAATGCAACAATTGGATGCCAACCGCCATAAAACAACAACAACAACAACAACAACAACTGTAGTGTGTCTAAACCCATGAGTTCAAAGCCCGTTAGAACATCCTCTTGCTTTTCATCCTCGGCTCAGTCCAAATTTCTGGCTTATCCCAGGATCTGACCCAAGGGCTCCATCTACTGGCAGCAGAGGGAATTACACTCCCACACACACAGCGGCAAAGAGTCTGGAGAATCTCACAGAATGAGTCTGGAGAGGATTGACTGACTTAAAAACAGAAGATTCTCAGAGCCACGTCACACGTCGAGAAAACGTCTCTCATCAGGGAAATTCAGACTGGACGGTAGAAGAGGAGAAGGTTTTCTAACGAGGATTCATCAAAGTGAAAGAAGCGCCTTCAATGTTCCAACATGGTTCATTTAGCATATTTACATTTGTACAGGCGGCAGACGTTATTGAATGTGCTTTGTCCCATGAGAAGAGCACATACCGGCGCGTCGATGGTTGTGATACTGGGGCGTGGTCCTCGCGGGTGAAGGATTCCCCGTGCTACGTCTCATCTATGACAGACGTCCCGTGAATATGAACCTACAGAGAAATGAGAAGGTTTGATCATATGTTCAACTACATGCCAAATGTGTCATAAACTGCTGTGTAAGGACCCCTAGTGGTACATGAGCGCAATGACGGGGGAAATGTGCGTTCTAATGACTCTAATGATCATACCAGGGTGTGTGTGTTTGTTGCCATATGGATAGATGTTGTTTTTTCTCTAAACTGATCCCTAGATTTGGTTTCAGCTGAAACTGTGACTATGAATATTCCACTGGAAGAAGGACAAAAACTGGTATATTTAAAGGAGTACTACAACTACTCTGCTCGGGGGAGTGCCACCTGCTGGTCGTCATGGATACGTCATGGCTTTGGAAACTCACACTTGGACATTAAACTTAGTGGAGAGTTACAGGTCAGAGAGAACTGCTGACATGAAGCATATACACACACACACACACACATACATATATATATATATATATATATATATATATATATATATATATATATATATATATATACATATACACACATATATACACATATACACACATATACACACACACAGACACACACACATATATATATATATGCATATACACACATATACACACATATACAAATATATACACACACATATATATAAATATATATATATATATATATATATATATATATATGTATATATATATATATATACATATATATACATATACACACATATACACACATATACACACATATGCACATTTATACACACATACACATATATACACATATAAATATACACATATACACACATATACACATATACACACATATACACACACATATACACATATACACATACACACATATATATATACACATATACATACATATATACACATATACACACATATACACATATATACACATATACACACATATACACACATATACACACATATACACACATATACACACATATACGCACATACACACACATATATACACATATACACACAAATATACACACATATATATATACACATATACATACATATATACACATATACACACATATACACACATATACACATATACACACATATACGCACATACACACACATATACACATATACACACAAATATACACACATTTATACATACATTATACACATATACACACATATACACACAATCAAGTTTGAAATCACTTGTCATTATTTCACATGGAGACCCACCTTGACTGAGCCGTGCTTCCCAGGGAGAATCTGCTCCACACTCTTGATCAAACACGGCTGATTCTCTAAGTAAACATAGTCACCTTCTTTCAGAAACAAGGGATTCACAACGGCCATGATTCTCCTGAAGTAGAGGAAGAGCAGAGGAGAGCAGAGGAAGAGTAGAGGAAGAGCAGAGGAGAGCAGAGGAAGAGTAGAGGAAGAGCAGAGGAAGAGCAGAGGAGAGCAGAGGAAGAGCAGAGGAAGAGCAGAGGAAGAGTAGAGGAGAGCAGAGGAGAGCAGAGGAAGAGTAGAGGAAGAGTAGAGGAAGAGCAGAGGAAGAGTAGAGGAAGAGCAGAGGAGAGCAGAGGAAGAGTAGAGGAAGAGCAGAGGAAGAGTAGAGGAAGAGCAGAGGAAGAGTAGAGGAAGAGCAGAGGAAGAGCAGAGGAAGAGTAGAGGAAGAGCAGAGGAGAGCAGAGGAAGAGCAGAGGAAGAGCAGAGGAAGAGCAGAGGAAGAGTAGAAGAGAGCAGAGGAAGAGCAGAGGGAGAGCAGAGGAAGAGTAGAGGAAGAGCAGAGGAGAGCAGAGGAAGTGCAGAGGAAGAGTAGAAGAGAGCAGAGGAAGAGCAGAGGGAGAGCAGAGGAAGAGTAGAGGAAGAGCAGAGGAGAGCAGAGGAAGGGTAGAGGAGAGCAGAGGAAGAGTAGAGGAAGAGCAGAGGAAGAGCAGAGGGAGAGCAGAGGAAGAGTAGAGGAAGAGCAGAGGAAGAGTAGAGGAAGAGCAGAGGGAGAGCAGAGGAAGAGCAGAGGAAGAGCAGAGGAAGAGTAGAGGAGAGCAGAGGAAGAGCAGAGGAAGAGCAGAGGAAAAGTAGAAGAGAGCAGAGGAAGAGCAGAGGGAGAGCAGAGGAAGAGCAGAGGAAGAGCAGAGGAGAGCAGAGGAAGAGCGGAGGAAGAGCAGAGGAAGAGCGGAGGAGAGCAGAGGAAGAGCAGAGGAAGAGCAGAGGAAGAGTAGAGGAAGAGCAGAGGAAGAGCAGAGGAAGAGCAGAGGAAGAGTAGAAGAGAGCAGAGGAAGAGCAGAGGGAGAGCAGAGGAAGAGTAGAGGAAGAGCAGAGGAGAGCAGAGGAAGAGTAGAGGAGAGCAGAGGAAGAGTAGAGGAAGAGCAGAGGAAGAGCAGAGGGAGAGCAGAGGAAGAGCAGAGGGAGAGCAGAGGAAGAGTAGAGGGAGAGCAGAGGGAGAGCAGAGGAAGAGCAGAGGAGAGCAGAGGAAGAGTAGAGGAAGAGCAGAGGAAGAGCAGAGGAAGAGCAGAGGAGAGCAGAGGAAGAGCGGAGGAAGAGCAGAGGAAGAGCGGAGGAGAGCAGAGGAAGAGCAGAGGAAGAGTAGAAGAGAGCAGAGGAAGAGCAGAGGGAGAGCAGAGGAAGAGTAGAGGAGAGCAGAGGAAGAGTAGAGGAGAGCAGAGGAAGAGTAGAGGAAGAGCAGAGGAAAAGCAGAGGGAGAGCAGAGGAAGGGCAGAGGAAGAGCAGAGGAGAGCAGAGGAAGAGCAGAGGAAGAGCGGAGGAAGAGCAGAGGAAGAGCAGAGGAAGAGCAGAGGAAGAGCAGAGGAAAAGTAGAAGAGAGCAGAGGAAGAGCAGAGGGAGAGCAGAGGAAGGGCAGAGGAAGAGCAGAGGAAGAGCAGAGGAGAGCAGAGGAAGAGCAGAGGAAGAGCGGAGGAAGAGCAGAGGAAGAGCAGAGGAAGAGCAGAGGAAAAGTAGAAGAGAGCAGAGGAAGAGCAGAGGGAGAGCAGAGGAGAGCAGAGGAAGAGTAGAGGAGAGCAGAGGAAGAGTAGAGGAAGAGCAGAGGAAGAGCAGAGGGAGAGCAGAGGAAGAGCAGAGGAAGAGTAGAGGAAGAGCAGAGGAAGAGTAGAGGATATAGTGGAGTGAACGTCTTCCCAATGATGACAGAGGCGATCGTCTTTGTTGTAACCTGCGGGTTACCGTTTATTATTGAACGGCTGCAACGCAGCACCGAACTTATTTTCGTACCCTTTTTTTTATTAGTCAAGATGGCGGACGACACACATTTCATATCCGGGTTTTTACTCTTCAAATAAGATGTAGCGGTATTTCAAAATAAATGTAACATAAATAATAAATTGCACTATGCCATTTTCGGAACTCACAAATTAATGCATAGACACATAAATAGTTACAACAGAGGAAGAGCAGAGGGAGAGCAGAGGAAGAGCAGAGGAGAGCAGAGGAAGAGTAGAGGAAGAGCAGAGGAAGAGCAGAGGAAGAGCAGAGGAAGAGCAGAGGAAGAGCAGAGGAGAGCAGAGGAAGAGTAGAGGAAGAGCAGAGGAAGAGCAGAGGAAGAGCAGAGGGAGAGCAGAGGAAGTGCAGAGGAGAGTAGAGGAGAGCAGAGGAGAGCAGAGGAAGAGTAGAGGAGAGCAGAGGAAGAGTAGAGGAAGAGTAGAGGAGAGCGGAGGAAGAGCGGAGGAGAGTAGAGGAGAGTAGAGGAGAGCAGAGGAAGAGTAGAGGAAGAGCAGAGGAAAAGCAGAGGGAGAGCAGAGGAAGAGCAGAGGAGAGCAGAGGAAGAGCAGAGGAAGAGCGGAGGAAGAGCAGAGGAAAGCAGTAGAAACATTTAGTGAGATGTTCAGAACCGCTAAACCAGCCAATCTGCCGCCCTCTGCCTCCCTCTGCTGTCCTCTGCCTCCCTCTGCTGTCCTCTGCCGTCCTCTGCCTCCCTCTGCTGTCCTCTGCCGTCCTCTGCCGCCCTCTGCTGTCCTCTGCGGTCCTCTGCCTCCCTCTGCTGTCCTCTGCCGCCCTCTGCTGTCCTCTGCCTCCCTCTGCTGTCCTCTGCCGCCCTCTGCTGTCCTCTGCCGTCCTCTGCCTCCCTCTGCTGTCCTCTGCGGTCCTCTGCCTCCCTCTGCTGTCCTCTGCGGTCCTCTGCCTCCCTCTGCTGTCCTCTGCCGCCCTCTGCTGTCCTCTGCTGTTCTCTGCCTCCCTCTGCTGTCCTCTGCTGTCCTCTGCCGCCCTCTGCTGTCCTCTGCTGTCCTCTGCCGCCCTCTGCTGTCCTCTGCTGTCCTCTGCCTCCCTCTGCTGTCCTCTGCCGCCCTCTGCTGTCCTCTGCTGTCCTCTGCCGCCCTCTGCTGTCCTCTGCCTCCCTCTGCTGTCCTCTGCTGTCCTCTGCCTCCCTCTGCTGTCCTCTGCTGTCCTCTGCCGCCCTCTGCTTCAGTCTTAATACTGTTTTATCAACAGCTGGCATGGACCCGCGGGCCCAATCGAAGCGTTAATCGGACCGGATGTGGCCCACGGACCTTAGTTTGCCGCCGTCTGCTGCCACAACCATGAAAGACAGTGTAACCGTGTAAACGCCGCGACACCGTCCCGTGATGCTGCCTTCAGCTCTGTGCAGTGTGATCTTTACATTTTCATTTGTTTTTAGCGAGATTTTGCTAATTTCCCACAGAATGAACGGGTTGAAGACTTACCTTGTGTTGTCCCTGTCTTGTCCTTGTGTTGTCCTTGTGTTGTCCTTTTGTTGTCCTTGTGTTGTCCCTGTGTTGTCCTTGTGTTGTCCTTGTGTTGTCCTTGTGTTGTCCCTGCGTTGTCCTTGTGTTGTCCTTGTGTTGTCCCTGCGTTGTCCTTGTGTTGTCCCTGTGTTGTCCTTGTGTTGTCCTTGTGTTGTCCCTGTGTTGTCCCTGTGTTGTCCCTGTGTTGTCCTTGTGTTGTCCTTGTGTTGTCCCTGTGTTGTCCTTGTGTTGTCCTTGTGTTGTCCCTGTGTTGTCCTTGTGTTGTCCTTGTGTTGTCCTTGTGTTGTCCTTGTGTTGTCCCTGCGTTGTCCTTGTGTTGTCCCTGTGTTGTCTTTGTGTTGTCCCTGTGTTGTCCTTGTGTTGTCCCTGTGTTGTCCCTGTGTTGTCCTTGTGTTGTCCCTGTGTTGTCCTTGTGTTGTCCTTGTGTTGTCCTTTTGTTGTCCTTGTGTTGTCCCTGTGTTGTCCTCGTGTTGTCCTTGTGTTGTCCTTGTGTTGTCCCTGCGTTGTCCTTGTGTTGTCCTTGTGTTGTCCTTGTGTTGTCCCTGCGTTGTCCTTGTGTTGTTCTTGTGTTGTCCTTGTGTTGTCCTTGTGTTTTCCTTGTGTTGTCCTTGTGTTGTCCTTGTGTTGTCCCTGCGTTGTCCTTGTGTTGTCCCTGCGTTGTCCTTGTGTTTTCCTTGTGTTGTCCTTGTGTTGTCCTTGTGTTGTCCCTGTGTTGTCCCTGTGTTGTCCCTGTGTTGTCCTTGTGTTGTCCTTGTGTTGTCCCTGTGTTGTCCTTGTGTTGTCCTTGTGTTGTCCCTGTGTTGTCCTTGTGTTGTCCTTGTGTTGTCCTTGTGTTGTCCTTGTGTTGTCCCTGCGTTGTCCTTGTGTTGTCCCTGCGTTGTCCTTGCGTTGTCCTTGTGTTGTCCCTGCGTTGTCCTTGTGTTTTCCTTGTGTTGTCCTTGTGTTGTCCTTGTGTTGTCCCTGTGTTGTCCCTGTGTTGTCCCTGTGTTGTCCTTGTGTTGTCCTTGTGTTGTCCCTGTGTTGTCCTTGTGTTGTCCTTGTGTTGTCCTTGTGTTGTCCCTGCGTTGTCCTTGTGTTGTCCCTGTGTTGTCTTTGTGTTGTCCCTGTGTTGTCCTTGTGTTGTCCCTGTGTTGTCCCTGTGTTGTCCCTGTGTTGTCCTTGTGTTGTCCTTTTGTTGTCCTTGTGTTGTCCCTGTGTTGTCCTTGTGTTGTCCTTGTGTTGTCCTTGTGTTGTCCTTGTGTTGTCCCTGCGTTGTCCCTGTGTTGTCCTTGTGTTGTCCTTGTGTTGTCCTTGTGTTGTCCCTGCGTTGTCCTTGTGTTGTCCCTGTGTTGTCCTTGTGTTGTCCCTGCGTTGTCCTTGTGTTGTCCTTGTGTTGTCCTTGTGTTGTCCTTTTGTTGTCCTTGTGTTGTCCCTGTGTTGTCCTTGTGTTGTCCTTGTGTTGTCCTTGTGTTGTCCCTGCGTTGTCCTTGTGTTGTCCTTGTGTTGTCCCTGCGTTGTCCTTGTGTTGTCCCTGTGTTGTCCTTGTGTTGTCCTTGTGTTGTCCCTGTGTTGTCCCTGTGTTGTCCCTGTGTTGTCCTTGTGTTGTCCTTGTGTTGTCCCTGTGTTGTCCTTGTGTTGTCCTTGTGTTGTCCCTGTGTTGTCCTTGTGTTGTCCTTGTGTTGTCCTTGTGTTGTCCTTGTGTTGTCCCTGCGTTGTCCTTGTGTTGTCCCTGTGTTGTCTTTGTGTTGTCCCTGTGTTGTCCTTGTGTTGTCCCTGTGTTGTCCCTGTGTTGTCCCTGTGTTGTCCTTGTGTTGTCCCTGTGTTGTCCTTGTGTTGTCCTTGTGTTGTCCTTTTGTTGTCCTTGTGTTGTCCCTGTGTTGTCCTCGTGTTGTCCTTGTGTTGTCCTTGTGTTGTCCCTGCGTTGTCCTTGTGTTGTCCTTGTGTTGTCCTTGTGTTGTCCCTGCGTTGTCCTTGTGTTGTTCTTGTGTTGTCCTTGTGTTGTCCTTGTGTTTTCCTTGTGTTGTCCTTGTGTTGTCCTTGTGTTGTCCCTGCGTTGTCCCTGTGTTGTCCCTGCGTTGTCCTTGTGTTTTCCTTGTGTTGTCCTTGTGTTGTCCTTGTGTTGTCCCTGTGTTGTCCCTGTGTTGTCCCTGTGTTGTCCTTGTGTTGTCCTTGTGTTGTCCCTGTGTTGTCCTTGTGTTGTCCTTGTGTTGTCCCTGTGTTGTCCTTGTGTTGTCCTTGTGTTGTCCTTGTGTTGTCCTTGTGTTGTCCCTGCGTTGTCCTTGTGTTGTCCCTGCGTTGTCCTTGCGTTGTCCTTGTGTTGTCCCTGCGTTGTCCTTGTGTTTTCCTTGTGTTGTCCTTGTGTTGTCCTTGTGTTGTCCCTGTGTTGTCCCTGTGTTGTCCCTGTGTTGTCCTTGTGTTGTCCTTGTGTTGTCCCTGTGTTGTCCTAGTGTTGTCCTTGTGTTGTCCTTGTGTTGTCCTTGTGTTGTCCCTGCGTTGTCCTTGTGTTGTCCCTGTGTTGTCTTTGTGTTGTCCCTGTGTTGTCCTTGTGTTGTCCCTGTGTTGTCCCTGTGTTGTCCCTGTGTTGTCCTTGTGTTGTCCTTTTGTTGTCCTTGTGTTGTCCCTGTGTTGTCCTTGTGTTGTCCTTGTGTTGTCCTTGTGTTGTCCTTGTGTTGTCCCTGCGTTGTCCCTGTGTTGTCCTTGTGTTGTCCTTGTGTTGTCCTTGTGTTGTCCCTGCGTTGTCCTTGTGTTGTCCCTGTGTTGTCCTTGTGTTGTCCTTGTGTTGTCCTTGTGTTGTCCTTGTGTTGTCCCTGCGTTGTCCCTGTGTTGTCCTTGTGTTGTCCTTGTGTTGTCCTTGTGTTGTCCCTGCGTTGTCCTTGTGTTGTCCTTTTGTTGTCCCTGCGTTGTCCTTGTGTTGTCCCTGTGTTGTCCTTGTGTTGTCCTTTTGTTGTCCCTGTGTTGTCCTTGTGTTGTCCCTGTGTTGTCCCTGTGTTGTCCTTGTGTTGTCCCTGCGTTGTCCTTGTGTTGTCCTTGTGTTGTCCTTTTGTTGTCCCTGCGTTGTCCTTGTGTTGTCCCTGTGTTGTCCTTGTGTTGTCCTTGTGTTGTCCTTGTGTTGTCCTTGTGTTGTCCCTGCGTTGTCCCTGTGTTGTCCTTGTGTTGTCCTTGTGTTGTCCTTGTGTTGTCCCTGCGTTGTCCTTGTGTTGTCCTTGTGTTGTCCTTTTGTTGTCCCTGCGTTGTCCTTGTGTTGTCCCTGTGTTGTCCTTGTGTTGTCCTTTTGTTGTCCCTGTGTTGTCCTTGTGTTGTCCTTGTGTTGTCCCTGCGTTGTCCTTGTGTTGTCCCTGCGTTGTCCTTGCGTTGTCCTTGTGTTGTCCCTGCGTTGTCCTTGTGTTTTCCTTGTGTTGTCCTTGTGTTGTCCTTGTGTTGTCCCTGTGTTGTCCCTGTGTTGTCCTTGTGTTGTCCTTGTGTTGTCCCTGTGTTGTCCTTGTGTTGTCCTTGTGTTGTCCTTGTGTTGTCCTTTTGTTGTCCTTTTGTTGTCCTTGTGTTGTCCCTGTGTTGTCCTTGTGTTGTCCTTTTGTTGTCCTTGTGTTGTCCCTGTGTTGTCCTTGTGTTGTCCTTGTGTTGTCCTTGTGTTGTCCCTGCGTTGTCCTTGTGTTGTCCTTGTGTTGTCCTTGTGTTGTCCCTGCGTTGTCCTTGTGTTGTCCCTGCGTTGTCCTTGCGTTGTCCTTGTGTTTTCCTTGTGTTGTCCTTGTGTTGTCCTTGTGTTGTCCCTGTGTTGTCCCTGTGTTGTCCCTGTGTTGTCCTTGTGTTGTCCTTGTGTTGTCCCTGTGTTGTCCTTGTGTTGTCCTTGTGTTGTCCCTGTGTTGTCCTTGTGTTGTCCTTGTGTTGTCCTTGTGTTGTTCTTGTGCTGTCCCTGCGTTGTCCTTGTGTTGTCCCTGTGTTGTCTTTGTGTTGTCCCTGTGTTGTCCCTGTGTTGTCCCTGTGTTGTCCTTGTGTTGTCCTTGTGTTGTCCCTGTGTTGTCCTTGTGTTGTCCCTGTGTTGTCCTTGTGTTGTCCTTGTGTTGTCCCTGTGTTGTCCCTGTGTTGTCCTTGTGTTGTCCTTGTGTTGTCCTTGTGTTGTCCCTGTGTTTTCCTTGTGTTGTCCTTGTGTTGTCCTTGTGTTGTCCCTGTGTTGTCCGTGTTGTCCCTGTGTTGTCCTTGTGTTGTCCCTGTGTTGTCCTGTCCTTGTGTTGTCCCTGTGTTGTCCTTGTGTTGTCCCTGTGTTGTCCTTGTGTTGTCCTTGTGTTGTCCCTGTGTTGTCCCTGTGTTGTCCTTGTGTTGTCCCTGTGTTGTCCTGTCCTTGTGTTGTCCCTGTGTTGTCCTTGTGTTGTCCCTGTGTTGTCCCTGTGTTGTCCTTGTGTTGTCCTTGTGTTGTCCCTGTGTTGTCCCTGTGTTGTCCTTGTGTTGTCCCTGTGTTGTCCCTGTGTTGTCCCTGTGTTGTCCTTGTGTTGTCCTTGTGTTGTCCCTGTGTTGTCCTTGTGTTGTCCTTGTGTTGTCCTTGTGTTGTCCCTGTGTTGTCCCTGTGTTGTCCTTGTGTTGTCCTTGTGTTGTCCCTGTGTTGTCCCTGTGTTGTCCTTGTGTTGTCCCTGTGTTGTCCCTGTGTTGTCCCTGTGTTGTCCTTGTGTTGTCCTTGTGTTGTCCCTGTGTTGTCCTTGTGTTGTCCCTGTGTTGTCCTTGTGTTGTCCCTGTGTTGTCCCTGTGTTGTCCTTGTGTTGTCCTTGTGTTGTCCCTGTGTTGTCCTTGTGTTGTCCTTGTGTTGTCCTTGTGTTGTCCTTTTGTTGTCCTTGTGTTGTCCCTGTGTTGTCCTTGTGTTGTCCTTTTGTTGTCCTTGTGTTGTCCCTGTGTTGTCCTTGTGTTGTCCTTGTGTTGTCCTTGTGTTGTCCCTGCGTTGTCCTTGTGTTGTCCTTGTGTTGTCCTTGTGTTGTCCCTGCGTTGTCCTTGTGTTGTCCCTGCGTTGTCCTTGCGTTGTCCTTGTGTTTTCCTTGTGTTGTCCTTGTGTTGTCCTTGTGTTGTCCCTGTGTTGTCCCTGTGTTGTCCCTGTGTTGTCCTTGTGTTGTCCTTGTGTTGTCCCTGTGTTGTCCTTGTGTTGTCCTTGTGTTGTCCCTGTGTTGTCCTTGTGTTGTCCTTGTGTTGTCCTTGTGTTGTCCTTGTGCTGTCCCTGCGTTGTCCTTGTGTTGTCCCTGTGTTGTCTTTGTGTTGTCCCTGTGTTGTCCCTGTGTTGTCCCTGTGTTGTCCTTGTGTTGTCCTTGTGTTGTCCCTGTGTTGTCCTTGTGTTGTCCCTGTGTTGTCCTTGTGTTGTCCCTGTGTTGTCCCTGTGTTGTCCTTGTGTTGTCCTTGTGTTGTCCTTGTGTTGTCCCTGTGTTGTCCTTGTGTTGTCCTTGTGTTGTCCTTGTGTTGTCCCTGTGTTGTCCTTGTGTTGTCCTTGTGTTGTCCTTGTGTTGTCCCTGTGTTGTCCGTGTTGTCCCTGTGTTGTCCTTGTGTTGTCCCTGTGTTGTCCTGTCCTTGTGTTGTCCCTGTGTTGTCCTTGTGTTGTCCCTGTGTTGTCCTTGTGTTGTCCCTGTGTTGTCCTGTCCTTGTGTTGTCCCTGTGTTGTCCTTGTGTTGTCCCTGTGTTGTCCTTGTGTTGTCCTTGTGTTGTCCCTGTGTTGTCCCTGTGTTGTCCTTGTGTTGTCCCTGTGTTGTCCTGTCCTTGTGTTGTCCCTGTGTTGTCCTTGTGTTGTCCCTGTGTTGTCCCTGTGTTGTCCTTGTGTTGTCCTTGTGTTGTCCCTGTGTTGTCCCTGTGTTGTCCTTGTGTTGTCCCTGTGTTGTCCCTGTGTTGTCCCTGTGTTGTCCTTGTGTTGTCCTTGTGTTGTCCCTGTGTTGTCCTTGTGTTGTCCTTGTGTTGTCCCTGTGTTGTCCCTGTGTTGTCCTTGTGTTGTCCTTGTGTTGTCCCTGTGTTGTCCCTGTGTTGTCCTTGTGTTGTCCCTGTGTTGTCCGTGTTGTCCCTGTGTTGTCCTTGTGTTGTCCCTGTGTTGTCCTGTCCTTGTGTTGTCCCTGTGTTGTCCTTGTGTTGTCCCTGTGTTGTCCTTGTGTTGTCCCTGTGTTGTCCTGTCCTTGTGTTGTCCCTGTGTTGTCCTTGTGTTGTCCCTGTGTTGTCCTTGTGTTGTCCTTGTGTTGTCCCTGTGTTGTCCCTGTGTTGTCCTTGTGTTGTCCCTGTGTTGTCCTGTCCTTGTGTTGTCCCTGTGTTGTCCTTGTGTTGTCCCTGTGTTGTCCCTGTGTTGTCCTTGTGTTGTCCTTGTGTTGTCCCTGTGTTGTCCCTGTGTTGTCCTTGTGTTGTCCCTGTGTTGTCCCTGTGTTGTCCCTGTGTTGTCCTTGTGTTGTCCTTGTGTTGTCCCTGTGTTGTCCTTGTGTTGTCCTTGTGTTGTCCCTGTGTTGTCCCTGTGTTGTCCTTGTGTTGTCCTTGTGTTGTCCCTGTGTTGTCCCTGTGTTGTCCTTGTGTTGTCCCTGTGTTGTCCCTGTGTTGTCCCTGTGTTGTCCTTGTGTTGTCCTTGTGTTGTCCCTGTGTTGTCCTTGTGTTGTCCCTGTGTTGTCCTTGTGTTGTCCCTGTGTTGTCCCTGTGTTGTCCTTGTGTTGTCCCTGTGTTGTCCCTGTGTTGTCCTTGTGTTGTCCTTGTGTTGTCCTTGTGTTGTCCCTGTGTTGTCCTTGTGTTGGTTTCAGAGATTTGTCGCCAGAACTGATGATGTGTTTCTCTGCTGCAGAATTTATGTTGAAGGTTTAGGGCGGGGCCTGTCCGACAGGTTTGTAAAATGCACTAGAGGCGACCCCGGAGGCCCCCGGAGGCCCCCGGAGGCCCCCCGGAGGCCCCCGGGGGTAGTGTCTGTGCATGTGATGACAGCGCAGGGGGTGGAGTTCTAGACAAGAGGCGTGATCATGCCAAAATATGAGGTGGAGTAAAGCAGAGGGCGTGGCCTGGTGCATTCTGTGAATGGCCAGAACCGTACCGAATAAACGAGTGCGCCTCCTCCTTACGTGTTGGACACCTCCTCCTCACGTGTTGGACACCTCCTCCTCACGTGTTGGACACCTCCTACTCACGTGTTGGACACCTCCTCCTCACGTGTTGGACCCCTCCTCCTCACGTGTTGGACACCTCCTCCTCACGTGTTGGACACCTCCTCTTCACGTGTTGGACCCCTCCTCCTCACGTGTTGGACACCTCCTCCTCACGTGTTGGACACCTCCTCCTCACGTGTTGGACACCTCCTCCTCCTCCCGTGTTGGACCCCTCCTCCTCACGTGTTGGACACCTCCTCCTCACGTGTTGGACCCCTCCTCCTCACGTGTTGGACCCCTCCTCCTCACGTGTTGGACACCTCCTCCTCACGTGTTGGACCCCTCCTCCTCACGTGTTGGACACCTCCTCCTCACGTGTTGGACCCCTCCTCCTCACGTGTTGGACACCTCCTCCTCACGTGTTGGACCCCTCCTCCTCACGTGTTGGACACCTCCTCCTCACGTGTTGGACCCCTCCTCCTCCCGTGTTGGACCCCTCCTCCTCACGTGTTGGACACCTCCTCCTCACGTGTTGGACCCCTCCTCCTCCCGTGTTGGACCCCTCCTCCTCACGTGTTGGACACCTCCTCCTCACGTGTTGGACCCCTCCTCCTCCCGTGTTGGACCCCTCCTCCTCCCGTGTTGGACCCCTCCTCCTCACGTGTTGGACCCCTCCTCCTCCCGTGTTGGACACCTCCTCCTCCCGCGCTGGACACCTCCTCCTCACGTGTTGGACCCATCCTCCTCACGTGTTGGACCCCTCCTCCTCACGTGTTGGACCCCTCCTCCTCCCGTGTTGGACCCCTCCTCCTCACGTGTTGGACCCCTCCTCCTCCCGTGTTGGACACCTCCTCCTCCCGCGCTGGACACCTCCTCCTCCCACGTTGGGGTCAGACGTGCAGGAAGCAGATAAACCAGCTCACACCTTGGACCTGTGATAAATGGTGGCAGCAGCGTGGTGGTGGTGGCAGCAGCGTGGTGGTGGCAGCAGCGTGGTGGTGGCAGCAGCGTGGTGGTGGTGGCAGCAGCGTGGTGGTGGCAGCAGCGTGGTGGTGGCAGCAGCGTGGTGGTGGCAGCAGTGTGGTGGTGGCAGCAGCGTGGTGGTGGTGGCAGCAGCGTGGTGGTGGCAGCAGCGTGGTGGTGGCAGCAGCGTGGTGGTGGCAGCAGCGTGGTGGTGGCGGCAGCGTGGTGGTGGCAGCAGCGTGGTGGTGGTGGCGGCAGCGTGGTGGTGGTGGCGGCCGCGTGGTGGTGGTGGCGGCAGCGTGGTGGTGGTGGCGGCAGCGTGGTGGTGGCAGCAGCGTGGTGGTGGCAGCAGCGTGGTGGTGGCAGCAGCAGCGTGGTGGTGGCAGCAGCGTGGTGGTGGTGGCAGCAGCGTGGTGGTGGTGGCAGCAGCGTGGTGTGGTGGTGGTGGCGGCAGCGTGGTGGTGGTGGCGGCAGCGTGGTGGTGGTGGCAGCAGCGTGGTGGTGGCAGCAGCGTGGTGGTGGCAGCAGTGTGGTGGTGGTGGCAGCAGTGTGGTGGTGGTGGCGGCAGCGTGGTGGTGGTGGCGGCAGCAGCGTGGTGGTGGCAGCAGTGTGGTGGTGGTGGCAGCAGTGTGGTGGTGGTGGCAGCAGCGTGGTGGTGGTGTCAGCAGCGTGGTGGTGGTGGCAGCAGCGTGGTGGTGGTGGCGGCAGCGTGGTGGTGGTGGCGGCAGCAGCGTGGTGGTGGCAGCAGCGTGGTGGTGGCAGCAGTGTGGTGGTGGTGGCAGCAGTGTGGTGGTGGTGGCGGCAGCGTGGTGGTGGTGGCGGCAGCAGCGTGGTGGTGGCAGCAGTGTGGTGGTGGTGGCAGCAGTGTGGTGGTGGTGGCAGCAGCGTGGTGGTGGTGGCAGCAGCGTGGTGGTGGTGGCAGCAGCGTGGTGGTGGTGGCGGCAGCGTGGTGGTGGTGGCGGCAGCAGTGTGGTGGTGGTGGCAGCAGCGTGGTGGTGGTGGCAGCAGCGTGGTGGTGGTGGCGGCAGCAGTGTGGTGGTGGTGGCAGCAGCGTGGTGGTGGCAGCAGTGTGGTGGTGGTGGCAGCAGCGTGGTGGTGGTGGCAGCAGCGTGGTGGTGGCAGCAGTGTGGTGGTGGTGGCAGCAGTGTGGTGGTGGCGGCAGCGTGGTGGTGGTGGCAGCAGCGTGGTGGTGGTGGCAGCAGCGTGGTGGTGGTGGCAGCAGCGTGGTGGTGGTGGCGGCAGCGTGGTGGTGGTGGCGGCAGCAGCGTGGTGGTGGCAGCAGTGTGGTGGTGGTGGCAGCAGCGTGGTGGTGGTGGCAGCAGCGTGGTGGTGGCAGCAGCGTGGTGGTGGCAGCAGCGTGGTGGTGGCAGCAGCGTGGTGGTGGTGGCAGCAGCGTGGTGGTGGTGGCAGCAGTGTGGTGGTGGCGGCAGCAGCGTGGTGGTGGCAGCAGCGTGGTGGTGGTGGCAGCAGCGTGGTGGTGGTGGCAGCAGTGTGGTGGTGGCGGCAGCAGCGTGGTGGTGGCAGCAGTGTGGTGGTGGTGGCAGCAGCGTGGTGGTGGTGGCAGCAGCGTGGTGGTGGCAGCAGCGTGGTGGTGGCAGCAGCGTGGTGGTGGCAGCAGCGTGGTGGTGGTGGCAGCAGCGTGGTGGTGGTGGCAGCAGTGTGGTGGTGGCGGCAGCAGCGTGGTGGTGGCAGCAGTGTGGTGGTGGTGGCAGCAGTGTGGTGGTGGCAGCAGTGTGGTGGTGGTGGCAGCAGCGTGGTGGTGGCAGCAGCGTGGTGGTGGTGGCGGCAGCAGCGTGGTGGTGGCAGCAGCGTGGTGGTGGTGGCAGCAGTGTGGTGGTGGCAGCAGCGTGGTGGTGGTGGCGGCAGCGTGGTGGTGGTGGCGGCAGCGTGGTGGTGGTGGCGGCAGCAGCGTGGTGGTGGCAGCAGCGTGGTGGTGGTGGCAGCAGTGTGGTGGTGGTGGCGGCAGCAGTGTGGTGGTGGCAGCAGCGTGGTGGTGGTGGCAGCAGTGTGGTGGTGGTGGCGGCAGCAGTGTGGTGGTGGCAGCAGCGTGGTGGTGGTGGCGGCAGCGTGGTGGTGGTGGCGGCAGCAGCGTGGTGGTGGCAGCAGCGTGGTGGTGGCAGCAGTGTGGTGGTGGTGGCAGCAGTGTGGTGGTGGCAGCAGTGTGGTGGTGGCAGCAGTGTGGTGGTGGTGGCAGCAGCGTGGTGGTGGCAGCAGCGTGGTGGTGGTGGTGGCAGCAGTGTGGTGGTGGTGGCAGCAGCGTGGTGGTGGTGGCAGCAGCGTGGTGGTGGCAGCAGTGTGGTGGTGGTGGCAGCAGTGTGGTGGTGGCAGCAGTGTGGTGGTGGTGGCAGCAGTGTGGTGGTGGCAGCAGTGTGGTGGTGGTGGCAGCAGTGTGGTGGTGGCAGCAGTGTGGTGGTGGTGGCAGCAGTGTGGTGGTGGTGGCAGCAGCGTGGTGGTGGTGGCAGCAGTGTGGTGGTGGTGGCAGCAGCGTGGTGGTGGTGGCAGCAGCGTGGTGGTGGCAGCAGTGTGGTGGTGGTGGCAGCAGCGTGGTGGTGGTGGCGGCAGCAGCGTGGTGGTGGCAGCAGCGTGGTGGTGGTGGCAGCAGTGTGGTGGTGGCAGCAGCGTGGTGGTGGTGGCGGCAGTGTGGTGGTGGTGGCGGCAGCAGCGTGGTGGTGGCAGCAGCGTGGTGGTGGTGGCAGCAGTGTGGTGGTGGTGGCGGCAGCAGTGTGGTGGTGGCAGCAGCGTGGTGGTGGTGGCAGCAGTGTGGTGGTGGTGGCGGCAGCAGTGTGGTGGTGGCAGCAGCGTGGTGGTGGTGGCGGCAGCGTGGTGGTGGTGGCGGCAGCAGCGTGGTGGTGGCAGCAGCGTGGTGGTGGCAGCAGTGTGGTGGTGGTGGCAGCAGTGTGGTGGTGGCAGCAGTGTGGTGGTGGCAGCAGTGTGGTGGTGGTGGCAGCAGCGTGGTGGTGGCAGCAGCGTGGTGGTGGTGGTGGCAGCAGTGTGGTGGTGGTGGCAGCAGCGTGGTGGTGGTGGCAGCAGCGTGGTGGTGGCAGCAGTGTGGTGGTGGTGGCAGCAGTGTGGTGGTGGCAGCAGTGTGGTGGTGGTGGCAGCAGCGTGGTGGTGGCAGCAGCGTGGTGGTGGTGGTGGCAGCAGTGTGGTGGTGGTGGCAGCAGCGTGGTGGTGGTGGCAGCAGCGTGGTGGTGGCAGCAGTGTGGTGGTGGTGGCAGCAGTGTGGTGGTGGCAGCAGTGTGGTGGTGGTGGCAGCAGTGTGGTGGTGGCAGCAGTGTGGTGGTGGTGGCAGCAGTGTGGTGGTGGCAGCAGTGTGGTGGTGGTGGCAGCAGTGTGGTGGTGGCGGCAGCAGCGTGGTGGTGGTGGCAGCAGTGTGGTGGTGGCAGCAGTGTGGTGGTGGTGGCAGCAGTGTGGTGGTGGTGGCAGCAGCGTGGTGGTGGTGGCAGCAGTGTGGTGGTGGTGGCAGCAGCGTGGTGGTGGTGGCAGCAGCGTGGTGGTGGCAGCAGTGTGGTGGTGGTGGCAGCAGCGTGGTGGTGGTGGCGGCAGCGTGGTGGTGGTGGTGCTGTGGGGGGTTCTTCAGCTGCAGAGACACGACCACCTGCTGCAACTGAAGGAAAGATGAATACGATCACGTACAGAGCGATCCTGGAGGAAACCCTCCTCCAGACGCTCAGGACCTCAGGCTGGGCTGAGAGGCCAACAAGACAGTGACCCTAAGCACCTGGGTCAAATAACAAAACAGTGGCTTCAGAACAACTCTGTGACCATTCTTGACCGGCCCAGCCAGAGCCCTGACCTAAACCCAACTGAGCATCTCTGAAGTCCTGAAAATGTTCCACCAACGTTCACTAGCCAACGTAATGGAACTGGAGACGATCTGCAAGAAGAATGGCAGAGGATCCCCAAAAAGGCTGTACCAGCTCAAAGGGGCTTCTACTCACCGCTGAGCAAAGGGTCTGAATACTTATGACCATGTGATACTTCACTTTGTCCTTTTCTAATGGCTTCAATGAAACAAAGAGTGAGAAATGTAAAGCAGGTCTGTACAGTCCTTCCATGCATCAGCAGATGGGGAAATGGTGAATAACACGTTGGTTTACGGCGCGAGTGAATTAGCCTTGTACCAACAACGTCACACTTTATTTAACATTAACACTAAACGTAACGCATTTTATAATAAAGTTTAGACGTCTCCAGAAACACACATGGAAAGTGAATCAGACGCACAGATTTAGAGTGAAACGTACACAATCTAGAGTCTTTCAAACGCCCGTGACACGTAAAACAAATCACTTCAAAGTTAAACTCCAACAGTGACATTTCAGGCTCGTTATTTTTACGTTATCGTAATTATCACGTGTCATGTTTGAGTGGAATAACTGCATTTTACAAACCTGTCAGTCAGAATTGTTGTCGTCGTGTAAAGACATGACACGTTTTCAAATGCAATAAAGCTGCAAACGCACACATTTACACGGATAAAACAGGCCGGACTTTGCTCTTCAAATCTCACTTAAACGTAAAATGTGAAGTGGTGTTTGAATGGAGATAAAATAAATAGATAATAAAATAGATCAAATAAAATAAAATGCTAGAAAATTTAATAAATAAATAATACAATAAAATTAAACAAAATGAAAAAGATAGAATCAAATCGCAACAATATTCATTTAAAAAAGTAATGATAATAAAATAAAACAATAAAAGAACAATAAAACAGGCTTTGCTCACCACAAACGCAATGACAAAATATTTCCAATTGTTTTATTTTAAGCAATTAGAACCGTCCAAATAAATGCCATAAATAAGCTCTCATTTCGTTCTTTTTGTCCAACACAATGTTTTTATTTTTTACATTTAAAGACACATGTTTGTTTATTTATAGGAGATCTTCTACTGAAAGTGTTTTTCAGACTTCCTATAAGTGATCTGTTCTTCTGTATCTACCTCTGTATCTACCTGCGTTGCACCAATGAAATTTCCCCATGTGGGACAATAAAGGAATATCTTATCTTATCTTATCTTACATAGAAAACAAAAAACAGTAAAGGCAGAACATGACCAGAGAGAGAACAGACGTAAAGAAAATAAAAAAAAATCCAACAAATCGTAAAAAGAGTATTTGACCACAGGGTTTAATAAAGAAAGCATGAATTGTCTAAAACGTTGCGGTATCGATATCGGTATCAAGAACCGAGCGCGTTTGATCAGTATCGAAATCAAGTTTGATATCAGTTTCTCTTATTTGAGTAATAATTCCCCTAAATACTGAATTAATCTAACTGAAGTAAAGTTTCTGGTCTGGTTTAGTCCTAGTGACGTTTGAATCCACGCGTGACAGTTCGTGCTCGAGTCGATGGCGCCGCCTACAGGAAAAAGAGTGTAAAGACATGCACGTGGCTGCAGTTTGCACAGTGTCCAGGAGGCGGCGGTGTTGAGTCATTTATTGAAAAGGCCAGGCTTTAGTTTTGACAATATAAAGACTAAAAAGCTGCTTTACTTCACACCATTTTCATAAATCCTCTTCATTTTGAGCTTCAGTTCAATTTGACTTTTAAAAAAAGTTTTGATGAACCTTTATTTAATGAGATAAGAACACAATAAGACATAACAGCGCGCATTAATTAAACATTACACATTTAAAAGACATTTAAGAAAAACAGATTATACATTTAAAAGTAATGACAATTATTATAATGACAAATGATAATAATAAACTTTCTGATTTTGATTCTGAAAAGTTGAAAACCTAATTCCCCCCCACTACAAATAAATTGTGACTATTTTGTCTTGAACAGGCAAAAGTGAATATTTAGTCTTTGTCACACATAAAAAACAATTCTGTTCAGATGAAATGAAATAGAGCTGAGTTTGGCACCATTTAAACACAAGTATCTGACCTTTTAAACAGGTGTTGTCACATATTTCAGTGTACGGCATGGTTGCTAGGTAACAATTATGGACGTTTATATTTACTATTTACAATCAGGAAGTCAAAATAAATAGAATGACCTCATGCGTTGTAGTAGAATGAGAACTGACACTGACTTTATCCTGCATCAGATACAATTGGGACGATATAAAGTCTTTAAAATACTCAATGTAAACGAGTTTAAATCTATTTTACCAACAAACAAGCAACAATTTTAAATTTACAGAATAGAAATGTCAGTTAGTTTGCTTATCTCATTAAAACGGAACAAAAAGATATTTTTTCATGCCCCAACATTGTATTTGAGTGTTTAATTTGTGGTAAAGAGTGTAATATATCGCGAGGTAAAATGTGGGTTCAACATTTCTGTGAATATTTGTCCAGTAAAACTAAACATCTGCATTCTTCCTTCATCAATAATGTCACACGTCATCATAATCTCCTTTTAAATAAACAAATAAAGTAAAACACGTGTTTAATCCAGGCTCTGACGTCACTCATGGACAAAATCAAGTTATATTTCTAGATATTGTCAATTATGTCATTAAAAACACCTTTTGTTCCACTTTTCACCTCCTTTGAACTGTATTTGTTTCATAATGAACCATTAAAGCCTCGCGCTGCTAATTACCTGCTAAAGGGGGCGTGTCCCCGTGCGCTTTTACGCACCTGGTTCATCTGCCGCGCGCGCTCTACGCACCTGTCAACACGCGCTCCTGTCCACAACACGCGTCCCGGGACACACGGAGGACGACGGAGGACGACGGAGGAAGGAGGAAGGAGGACCAGTGCCACGCGGACACCGGGACTTGCGCACGTCTCTGAACCGCGACCATGGCAACCAAAAAGCAGCCCACCGGCAAGAAGACCTTTAAGAGTCTGTTCTCGAGAAGCGACGGGAACCTGGCGGAGTCCGGTGCGGCTCCGGTGGCTCCTGGCGCGGACAAGAAGAAGTTTAAATTTCCTTCTCTAAGGATAAAGTCCAAAAACAGCGGCGGCGGCGCGTCGGAGAAGACTGTCCCCGGGGAGAAGGCGCAGGGGCCCGGGTAAGAGCCGCACACACACCGCGGGTAAAGCTCTGGAGCTCCGGTAATGTTTGAGTGACAGATCCACACGGGGACTGTCCAATGTGTCACGAGGAGATGAAGTGATGGTCAGATGAAGTCCGGGGTCAGATGAAGTCCTGTTCCTCACTGTCGGATGGAAATACTTCACGTACCAGTGATATTTTTAGATTGTGTTGTTCTTGAAGTAGTTTTTGGACCTCCATACTTTTACTACTCGAGTCATATTTTGAAGTAGCCGTAGAGGAGCCGGGGTTAAACTAATCCACAAACTCATCCATGTGATGAATGAAAGCTTGAAATGTGTAGCAAAACTATTTTATTTCTAATTGTTAAAAGGTTTTTAAAACCTCAAAGGTGACAAATGGCCTCTTCCTGTGGCACTAAACGGCTCCTACGTCACGTCGCCCATGGCAACGGCAGACTGTGTTTTTGAAGGGTAAAACTACACGAAAGTAATGAGCGACTTCGAATTCTCCAGGATTAACGCCACAAATGAGGCCAAATGGCACAAAACGATAGAATAAAACACAATCACTACAAAAGTACAAGAAACTTGCAGTATTACTTCAGTGGGAATATACGATGTACTTTGGCTGCTAAAGAGCCGTTTGATCACTTTTGTGGCTCTTTTGTCGGGTGTTTGCTAAAATAAACCTTCAGATGGGGTCAAGGGGCCTTTATGTTTACACTCCGGCGCTTGTTTTACTCCAAAGTTCAGTGTAGGGGCCTATAGGGGCCCCTTCTCCAGACTCTCTGGACTGAGGTCTAATGTTTCTAATTCACTAATGAACACATGGTCAACCCGAGATGCAGCGGCACTTTTGACCCCCGGGCTCCGTGACCCGCCGGACTCTGTGACCCGCCGGCCCCGGGCTCCATATGACCCGCCGCTGACCCCGGGCTCCACGACCCGGGCTCCATATGACCATCACCACCGGCCCCGGGCTCTGCTCCATATGACCCACCCCCGGGCTCGGCTCCGCTTCTTCAGACGAGCGTCTCATTTTGTAGTTTTATCCTTTTTTAAAAATGTTAAAAATGTGTTCGTGCACAACTCCATCATATTACAAAGTGTACTCGTGTGCAGATTTTGTACTTGAACTTGAGCAGTTTCTCTGAGCATTACGTTGTACTTGTACTTGAGCGTAATGTTGTTTTTGAAGTAACGTTTCCTTTTTACTCGAGTACAACGTTTGGCTGGAGTGGCACCTACGCCTTTGTCAAACGTTTAACTAACGGACGTTGTGTGTTTATATAACGAGCGACCTGATCGAGAGTAATCGTCACGACATAAACCTGTGCGAGGTGCGGCCGTGGCCCTTATCATCTTTGTGCACGTGAGCGAGCGACAGCTGTGCACTGGAGCGCAAATGTAAACAGAGTCGTCTAAATTCAACACCGTCGCGCAGTTAATGTCACGTTTGAGCCCTGGACGTGAACCTTTCTAGCTTCTATTTTACGATTTTAGGGTCAGAATTAAGTCGTATATTGCAAGTTTTTAGCTGGTGCGCCAGGTTTGCCTTGAAAAACGTGAATTATCCCGACCAGAAAAGGCTTTGGTTGTGAAAAATATTGAAAATCAGATGCTAATGATGCTAAAACTGTCGAAACTAGATTTGAAGTATTAGTACTCAACAAAATGACATCAACGGTAGAACATTGTGAACAGTTTTTTAAAATCCCACTGAGCTTCATCAGAACTAGCATCAGATCACATGGAAATATTTCAAAACTACAGTTGTTTTGTCTTGAGTATCGTCTGTTGTCTCGGACTGCAACAAGTTAATCGATTCTTGGCATAATCGTCAACCAATCCAGTGTTTGAATTGTGGTTCACTGGTCAATACACGAGCCAAAACACGCCACGAGCTGAGAAAACATGTTTTGTGACTGAAATTGAGCGATAATTCCATGAAAGTCACGTCGATGAAAACACTCTTTAGTCCCCCAGGATCCTCAAAACACCTTCACTTCAGCATCATCTGGGTCAAAGTTTGCGCTCGAAAGAATAATCGAAGCTGGGGTATCGTTAATTGCGTTTGAAAATATTGCGATATCGATACTTTTGAGACGTAATGTGCAACTTTAGTTCAGTCGCAGCGAGATACAGGGCGTTAGCCGCTAACGGGGAGCGTAGCAAAAGCCTTTAAACTTTCATGAGTTTATGCTGTCTTTATACATATTTATACGTAGGAATAAATGAGAAAAATTAGAAAAAATGGTGTGTTTCCTTGAACATTTTATCGCATATTTACTGGTCGTACGTTTCGAGAATGTCAAATTGTGTGAGCGAATCCAAAAGCTGCGCAAAAAAATCATCTGTGGGATCGTAAGGTAAGAAATGAAAATTGCTGCACTTTTGATCGGTTTCGTTTTACCTACATTGCGGTAATTACTTAAAAGTCGTCTGCTAATAGCTCTTTTCCTGTGGTTGGACTAGTAGAGATGTAGAGAACTATTTTATTCAATATTAGCACCAATAAGGCCACTTCAATGTGAAGCGCTCACTTCTGAGAAAACTGTCTGCAAAACCTGTGCAAGGATTTTAAAATGTATTAAAAAATTTTTTTAAATCCGACCTACCTGGATTTTCTTTTTTCAATGTAAGGCCTTAGTTATTTTATTACTTGGTTTACGGATCCGCCGCACTTAGATGATTGATTTGATACAATATCCATCCATCCATCCATTTTCTACCGCTTGTTCCCTTTCAGGGTCGCTGGAGTACACCCTGGATAAAATAAATGTATCAATTTTTATTTTTTTTTATAAAGTACCGCCGACAAAGCAAAATAGCATTAAGTTAAATGTAAAACACGGTATTATGTCAAAAGACAAGAGCGCGTGAAGCAATTTCTTGCCAAACTCCTGCGGAAGTCTGTGACGGAGCGGGTCTGTGACGGAGCGGGTCTGTGACGGAGCGGGTCTGTGACGGAGCGGGTCTGTGACGGAGCGGGTCTGTGACGGAGCGGGTCTGTGACGGAGCGGGTCTGTCCCTGCGCGCGGCCCCGGGGAGAGCGCGTGCCCCCCCCCCGTCTGTCTGCTGCGCGCCTTTTTATATCGCAAATACACATTTCAAACCCGTTTACCACATTTTCTTCAGCGTGTTTTGCCGTGACTGGGTGGGTGGGGGAGGGTGCACACTTAAGCGTCAGTTCTGTCCCCCCCTCTCCTCCCGTGGTGCGTTTTGGGCAAACCCGGAAGAAAACATCTTTTCAAAATGAAATTATATTTATATTCCGTCCGCCTGTGCAATATATTTCATTTAAACATCCTTAAACCAAGTAATAAAATAACTGCGGCCTTACCGGAAACACTTTCTTTTTGGCCTTAATAAATGCATAAACAAATCTTCAGCTTAACTCACTCCACTTCACTGTTGTAATCTAAATAAAACGGTCGACTTCTACAAATGTTGGTCGATTTTTAAGACTCAATCGACCTGTGACTCGACTTAAACGACTTCAGGACCGCAGACCGTGACATTAAAGTTACTGTTGGGTTCGTGCTGTTGGTCCAGACGCTAAACACGAGCTTCTGGACTAGCCTTCCGTTCGATTCGAGGGGCACGGCGTCGTTCGAAAGCTAAAGAGCAGACGACGCAGCAGATTTCACGCCGTTGTCGGTCGGTTGTCGGGGTTGGTTGTCGGGGTCGGGCCGAGAGCGCAGGATTACGCTGAGCTCAGGGCGTCTCGAGGTGAAAGACAAACGCGGCGGTGACGCCAGGGCACGGTTCAAAAATATTTACACTGCTCTGGCATCTCCGGCTCGGGCGGGCGAAGCGTGCAAGGCGGAGTTCAGCGTGCCGCGGTGATGCGCTGTCACTCGCCTTCTGCGCTCGGGAGGAGACGGACGAGCGATCGGTCGAGATACAAATGCATTTCAGCGTTTTGTCTTTAACTGAGAGTGCAACGTTTATACCGCTTTACGTACGGGCAAAACGCAAACGTCCACTGCTAGCCCGAGAGCGTCCGTCCGCTTTCGTCAAGGAAAACCAAGGTCTCGATCGAGGAGTCCTTGGTTTTTTTCTCTGCGTGATCCACTCCGGAGTCTTCCACGTTTTCACAAAATTCACACCTTTTTCCATCTCGTCAATGGTTCAGGCCAACGGCGCGACCGCAAAGCGATAAAATGCCTTAGATTTTGAGGAATCGGATATCGGAGTCGCACAGTTGGTCTCGATGCCAAAAAGTCCGTTCGATCGCTAGCGGCAAAAAGTCCGCTCGATCGCCGACGCGCCAAAATGTCTGCTCGATTGCCGACGCGCCAAAAAGTCTGCTCGATCGCCAAAAAGTCCGCTCGATCGCCGACGCGCCAAAAAGTCTGCTCGATTGCCGACGCGCCAAAAAATCTGCTCGATTGCCAAAAAGTCTGCTCGATCGCAGACGCGCCAAAATGTCTGCTCGATCGCAGACGCGCCAAAATGTCTGCTCGATCGCAGACGCGCCAAAATGTCTGCTCGATCGCAGACGCGCCAAAATGTCTGCTCGATCGCAGACGCGCCAAAATGTCTGCTCGATCGCCGACGCGCCAAAATGTCTGCTCGATCGCCGACGCGCCAAAATGTCTGCTCGATCGCAGACGCGCCAAAATGTCTGCTCGATCGCAGGCGCGCCAAAATGTCTGCTCGATCGCAGGCGCGCCAAAATGTCTGCTCGATCGCAGGCGCGCCAAAATGTCTGCTCGATCGCCGACGCGCCAAAAAGTCTGCTCGATCGCCGGCCGCAGAACGTCTTCACTTTGTCCGTGTAAACGTGAAAAGACAGAGTTTTACAAAGTTTAAAGCTGTAATTTCCGCACCACTCGCACAGATTTCCTTCTCTTACACTTGTGCACTTTTACAACGCGACGCATCCGGAGAATGAAGTCGTCTTTATTGAATGTCCCCGTTCTCTTTGGTCTTTGCTTTGGTCATTGTCTTTCACAGAATCTTCATGAACACAAAGACGAGCCGGTCAGTTTTTGAAGCTGTTCAATAGAAAACGCACCAAAAGTGAATTCACCAGCGCCACAGGGAATATCGTTGGTCTTAGGAAATACAGGAAATACTCTTTCAACTGCACGAAAACGGCTGAAAACATTCTCAAACTTGCCTCTGTCAGTGGAGGAATGTAACCAAGTACAAAAGTAAAAGTACTGCATTTGGGTGTGTGTACTTGAGTCAATGTTACATGGGATGAAAAGGTCACATCTGGCCCCAAAGATTTTGCGTTAAAGACATAAAAATACAATAATGGAATAAGTGAAATGATTTTGTTGTACTTTTTAAGGTGAATCCTACTCTTAACTCCGGCCTTGTGCTTGAACCTAAACAAGGACATTTACAGACTCGTCTCAGCATTTCCGATTTCCATGATACCGTCTGTACATTGACATTGCATTTGAGATAATGGAGCTACAGCCGGACATGGTTTAGGGGAACACACAGACACACAGACACACAGAGACACACACAGAGACACACACACAGAGACAGACACACAGACACACAGAGACACACACAGAGACACACACACAGAGACAGACACACAGACACACAGACAGACACACAGACACACACACAGACAGACACACAGACACACAGACACACAGACAGACACACAGAGACACACACAGAGACACACACACAGAGACACACACACACACACAGAGACAGACAGACAGACAGACAGACAGACAGACACACAGACAGACAGACAGACAGACAGACAGACAGACAGACAGACAGACAGACACACAGACACACAGACACACAGACACACAGACACAGACAGACAGACAGACAGAGACACACACAGAGACACACACACAGAGACACAGACACACACAGAGACACACACAGAGACAGACACACAGAGACAGACACACAGACACACAGACAGACACACAGACACACACACAGACACACACACAGACACACAGACACACACACAGACAGACACACAGACACACAGACACACAGACACACAGACAGACACACAGAGACACACACACAGAGACAGACACACAGAGACAGACACACACACAGACACACAGACACACAGACACACAGACACACAGACACACAGACACACAGACACACAGACACACAGACACACAGACACACAGACACACAGACAGACAGACAGACAGACAGACAGACAGACACACACAGACACACACACACAGACACACACAGACACACACACACACACACACACACAGACACACACAGACACACACACACACACACAGACACAGACAGACACACAGACACAGACACACAGACACACAGACAGACACACACAGACACACACAGACAGACACACACAGACAGACAGACAGACACACACAGACACACACAGACAGGAACTCCGTGCAGTAACATGTGAAACTGGCCCAGGGCTGCTGCATTCGCTCAACCCAAAAATCACCTGGAATTTGCTTTTAAAAAAGACATTCTGTGATTCAGGTTCGTACGTTCCACAGGATTCAGGCTCGTTCGTACGTTCCACAGACGCGCTCCGTAACATCCTCCTCAACCGTTACTTTTACACAATCTAATGAACGTTCGACAGGAAAACTGCGGTTAACGTGAGACTTCGGGGCAAACGTGGTGGTCCTCTATTCAAACCTGCTTGTTTACTGGTACATCTGAGCTCAGACTGCCCTCTCCCCAGACACTTCCCTCAGCGACACCTGACAAGAGACTTCAGTCCGTCCCGTCTTTCTTTTATTTTGGATTCTTCGCGGTCTTAATGCAGCTGAACCGTGTCTTGTTGATACTCGACACTTGTTTTTCAGACTTCCTATAAGTGATCTGTTCTTCTGTATCTACCTCTGTATCTACCTGCGTTGCACCAATGAAATTTCCCCATGTGGGACAATAAAGGAATATCTTATCTTATCTTATTGTTTTAATCTGTTTTCACAATCTGGAGCTTTTATTCGTCCGTCGTTGTGTCGGGTTCGACTCGACGTGTGTTTTGTACAAATGCAGTTAGAGCTTGTTATTTTAACTCTGTATAAACCAGCATGTACTGGCCCTTTAACATTGCACTGTGTAACTTTTCCAGTGGATTATAGTGGAAGTTTTTTGGATTCAGGCTTTTCTTTAAAAAACAAAGTAACATTTGCCTTCTGTACTGATTTCATGAACATAAACCATAGACTTTTAATAATGTAGCACAAAAAATAGACATTTCTTCTTCCCTAAAGTCAGGATGGACTGTAGACCTTTGGATTAAAAAACCCTGAGCTCATCATTGACTGCAAAATGTAAATAAATCTTCGTTATAGTGTTTAATCACTGTCTTACGCGCACGGCTTTAGAACGCTGTTTTCCGAAGCTTTTATGTCACTCTCCGTGGGTTTATTTCATGTAAAACCATCATCTTCACTAGTTTTAGTTGGTTTATTTCATGTAAAACCATCATCTTCACTAGTTTTAGTTGGTTTATTTCATGTAAAACTATCACCTTCACTAGTTTTAGTTGGTTTATTTCATGTAAAACTCATCTTCACTAGTTTTAGTTGGTTTATTTCATGTAAAACTCACGTTCACTAGTTTTAGTTGGTTTATTTCATGTAAAACCATCACCTTCACTAGTTTTAGTTGGTTTATTTCATGTAAAACTCACGTTCACTAGTTTTAGTTGGTTTATTTCATGTAAAACCATCATCTTCACTAGTTTTAGTTGGTTTATTTCATGTAAAACTCACGTTCACTAGTTTTAGTTGGTTTATTTCATGTAAAACCATCATCTTCACTAGTTTTAGTTGGTTTATTTCATGTAAAACTATCATCTTCACTAGTTTTAGTTAGTTTATTTCATGTAAAACTATCATCTTCACTAGTTTTAGTTGGTTTATTTCATGTAAAACCATCATCTTCACTAGTTTTAGTTGGTTTATTTCATGTAAAACTCACGTTCACTAGTTTTAGTTGGTTTATTTCATGTAAAACCATCATCTTCACTAGTTTTAGTTGGTTTATTTCATGTAAAACTCACGTTCACTAGTTTTAGTTGGTTTATTTCATGTAAAACCATCATCTTCACTAGTTTTAGTTGGTTTCTTCTTAGAGCTCAGAGTTGTTACAAAGCCAAATCACACCTTTTTGTTGACATCCTGTTTGCATCTCAAGCAACTGTTTCAACATTGACTCTGGCCACGCCCTTTTCCTTCAAACAGCTGAAGCCCTGCTGGCTGATTATAAATAGGCTTATAAACTGGACCGTCGGCATATTTTCCGCCCATTGTTTTCCGGGACTATAAACCCTCCCGACGAGAAAGGATACACGTTTGACACAGTGAAAAGATGATGTTCCTGTGAGTCAGGAACACGTCTGCTTTGTCCCCGCGAGGTGTCGGCTTACGTAAACTGCGACAATGCCACAGTCACTTGAGCGTCGGGCCGTCTTTGATTGGAGGTCGATCGCAAGGACGCGTTCGGCGATTTGGGTCGTGACGCGATCGATCCGATTAGCGCCGAGATGACTGCCCATGAAGAAAATAGTCCGCAAACTTTTATTCGTTACTGCGATCGTTGGCCGTTTGCTTTCGCAGATGATAATGTTACACTTTTTTTTATTGCGGAGAAGGTATGCGTGCGATGCCAATGACTAATCGCCGGCGTTGACGACGTGCCAACGAGTTCGTATGGCGGATTTTTAGAGCAGTAAAGCACAGATTATGGCGGCGTAGCAACAGAATGGCAGAGATCCGATCTGATGAAGATAGTTTTACATGAAATAAACCAACTAAACCAATGAAGATGATAGTTTTACATGAAATAAACCAACTAAAACCAATGAAGATGATAGTTTTACATGAAATAAACCAACTAAAACCAATGAAGATGATAGTTTTACATGAAATAAACCAACTAAAACTAGTTAAGATGATGGTTTTTCATGAAATAAACCAACTAAAACTAGTGAAGATGAGTTTTACATGAAATAAACCAACTAAACCAATGAAGATGATAGTTTTACATAATATAAACCAACTAAAACTAGTGAAGATGATGGTTTTTCATGAAATAAACCAACTAAAACTAGTGAAGATGAGTTTTACATGAAATAAACCAACTAAAACTAGTGAAGATGAGTTTTACATGAAATAAACCAACTAAAACTAGTGAAGATGATGGTTTTACATGAAATAAACCAACTAAAACTAGTGAAGATGAGTTTTACATGAAATAAACCAACTAAAACTAGTGAAGATGATGGTTTTACATGAAATAAACCAACTAAAACTAGTGAAGATAGTTTTTCATGAAATAAACCAACTAAAACTAGTGAAGATGATGGTTTTTCATGAAATAAACCAACTAAAACTAGTGAAGATGATGGTTTTTCATGAAATAAACCAACTAAAACTAGTGAAGATGAGTTTTACATGAAATAAACCAACTAAAACCAATAGAGATGATAGTTTTACATGAAATAAACCAACTAATTTGTATGGTGTTTGTTTTTTGTGTAAAATCAAGCGCATGCAGAAAAACAATTTAAATTTGATATAGGATAAAAAGAATTTAGTTAAATTTATTTTATTTTTATTTTTTTTCAGTTTTCAACCAAATAAAGACTGCTTCTAGACACTTATTTTTAAAGCACATTTAAAACCGGCCGGTGGCCAAAGCGGTGCACAGGCGGTGTAGGAAACCTTTCAAAATACAGGTTTAATGAGATAAAAGACGCAAAGATAAAAGACAAGACGATCTGGTTTATGTTGAATTTAAGGTCAAAGTAAAACAAGTTTAGAGTAAAGTGTTTTATCTTTGTTATAAAAAGGTCTTGTTTGTGTTCTAGAGCAGTGATTCTCTAATGTTTTACTCAAAAGTACCACCAGATGTAGGCCGGCTCGAGAACCTTTTCTTCTATTTCAGGTGTAAATTGGGGCTAAACCATATTTGATCAGAACACAGAATTGCCACAGTTTGTTTTTCACTAAGAATAAATATATTGATGTGCAATAGAAATGATTGCCTCAGCCACTGTTGAAATAATCGTTAGTTGCGGCTCAAATGTCGCGTGTTAATTGACAATTCTTAACACGTCTTTATGTTCAGGAAATTCATTTTGAAAGCAATTTTGTTTAAGGAGACAAAATTAAATAGTGATAATTTTACCGTATTTTCTGGACTATAAGTTGCACCCTTTTTTTTTTTTTTTTTTTTTAAATAGTTTTGGCCGGGGTGCAACTCACACTTATATCTATACTTATATAGTTATACTCCGGAGCGACTAATTTTCACACTTGCCTCTGCATTTCATACTCCAGTGCTTCTCTATTATGCATTTTTTGGCTGGTGTGACTTATGATCCGGAAAATACGGTACTTATTGTCACATAGTCACAAATAACGACTCAAATGGATAATATCACAGTTGTAGCAAAATTAGAATATCGAGTGTGTCGTCTGTAATTTAAAACTGTTGACCTCAAAAAAAGACAAACGTCCCGTGTAAAGTGATATTTCTGCACTTTTCCGGTTCGTTTTACGCTTTGAGGCTCGACAGAGACTTTTACACACATTTTAGAACATTTCTAATGCTTGAATAAAATATTACAGTCAGAAGGAATGATTTGAAATATGACTTCAACTCGAAATATGTCGTATAACTAAACAAATGTCCTTGTAAATGTAATTCATGTGCGTCATTACAAAGACTCTGCGTGTTCCTGTTTGACTGTAATTTAAAGGTAATGATCTTTAAGCCGAGTTCAGAAAAGGAAAGTGTCACGTCGGCTTCTGTCGCTGTGTAAACTTGTCACAGACGATTCTTGTTTTTGGGAAGATGTTTCTGATAACGCCGTGTACAAAATACAACCTGGAGGTCAAACCATCAGGACGTGTTATTTAAGCCAACGTACAGCGACACGTTCACATCGTTCAACACAAGTTTGGGAGAACTAGAACTACCATATTTTCCAGACGATAAGTTGCACCTTTTTTCATAGTTTTGGCCGGGGTGCGACTTATATTTATACTTGTATACTTATACTCCGGAGCGACTTATATGTGATATTATTTGTTATTTTCACACTTGCAACTGCATTTCATACTCAAGTGCAACTTAAATATGTTTTTTTTCTTCTCTATTATGCATTTTTTGGCTGGTGTGACTTATAGTCCAGTGCGACTTATACTCCGAAAAATACGGTAGTCCAAGCTTTGAGCAAACTAACACAAACAAGAAAAAGGAAAATTGCTCCTGATTTGACGTTTTAATCCTTCTCTCATCCGTGTAAAGTACTTTTATTATTTACATTTTTACAGTTGTACGTAAATACTTTTAAGTAGATTTTTTAAATAACGTGCTACACTTTTGTACAGTTTTTCTCTGGTATCTGCAGTTTTTACTTCTGCCGGTGCGTTGTTTAGAGCTTTACAAGTGGACAGACCTTTAAAGACCTGCAAACCTGAGTCCTGACTAGGAAAAACACATCCTTACAAATTATAAACTATAAATCTGTTCAAACTATGTCTGAATATTGGACTAGATTAACAAAGCACTCCGGATTCAGAACTGTGGTGATGGGCCTCTAAACTCCTGCCGTGGACACAGTAAATGGATACTTTCAGAGCACACTTGAGTCTGCAGAACAAGGAAAATAACAGACTGGACTGACCGTGATGGACATTAGAACAATTAGAAAAATAAATAAATCAAATGTTTGGATTTGGGCCTCTCATCCTGCCGTGGACACAGTAAATGGATACCTGTTTGGAGCTTACAGACTATGACACAGACTAGACCGTGATGGACATTAGAAAAATGAAAAAAGAAAATAATCCATGTTTGTTCTCAACTTTGGACTGAGTGGGACGTTTGGATAAGATAAAGGAAAGTCCTCACGTGGGAGCGGTTTGTCCCGGGACATGACGAGCTTTAGCAAACGTGAATACATTAAAGCGACGTCACCGTTTAACGCAAATAATTAGCCAATCACAGGCTGCAGTTGTTCCATTCACACCTCTTATAATATACATATGAAATGTATTTCTAGCGTCTGTGTAAAATGTTTTGGCTAATTCTGGAATATTTACAGAAGTGATTATTAATATGCACTGACCCTGGAAAAATGAATCAAATGAATCAGTAAAACATTTAAATTGATGCATACAAATAAAATTAATGCATAAAAAATGAATAAATACATAAAAATTCAAATAAATAAAAACAATTAAGGAAATACTAATAATATAAAATAAAAACATAAACATGATTTAAATAATTAATAATAAAAAATAATAAAAATAGATGAAAATAGATATAAAAATAAATAAATACTTGAATGACTGCATGTTGTTGTAGTTGATACTCTTGGACATGTGAAGTGACTCAGATTTAGTTTTGTGGTGTTTAAAGCTGCACTGTGTAACTTTTCTGGCAGGATGTGGCTCGTCTCCGTCATGTTGTTGCTTTACTCTGCTCGGGCCTCAGAACGGTGTGAAACGTGCTTTATGAACTCGTCACGGTGAATAATGACGATGCGTTGAACGTGTGAGGACTTTTCCTTTAGCGGCGCGTGTCCAATGTGACCGTGTTTACCTGAGCAGGTGAAGGCCTCTGGGACGTCCCGGTGAGCCGTGTTTACCTGAGCAGGTGAAGGCCTCTGGGACGTCCCGGTGAGCCGTGTTTACCTGAGCAGGTGAAGGCCTCTGGGACGTCCCGGTGAGCCGTGTTTACCTGAGCAGGTGAAGGCCTCTGGGACGTCCCGGTGAGCCGTGTTTACCTGAGCAGGTGAAGGCCTCTGGGACGTCCCGGTGAGCCGTGTTTACCTGAGCAGGTGAAGGCCTCTGGGACGTCCCGGTGAGCCGTGTTTACCTGAGCAGGTGAAGGCCTCTGTCCTGGCTCCGCCCCTTCCTCTGTAGTCAAACACCGTGACAAAAGCTTCTTTGTGCTGCGTTATTTACAAGCTCTGACAGACATAATTACATGTGTCGCTCTGTGTTTACATGACTCTGAGCAGGGACAAAATGACAATTCTCTTGATATATTGATAGAAATATAGATAAAGATATAAGGAAAGTCAATTGTTGTGCAAAAAGAAGTGTGCAAAGTGTTTCTGGATGTGTCAAGAGCTCAGTTTTGTCTGATTTAGAGGCTGTAAATTGTCACTTTTCACATTTGAAAAGTTTAAGGTTTGATATTTCATTGAATGTTTTTAAAAGATAAAACTTGTGCAATTGTATGTGCATTTTAGTCATTAGGTGGAAGCTTTTATACGGACACGGTGGCACAGTGGTTAGTGCCCCTGCCTCACAGCGAGAAGGTCCTGGTTTATCTCGCTCTTATGACGGAAAAATTACTTTAAACTTTAACGGTAAATAAACGATTAATACAGTTTTGTACAGATTATACTTTATTTTGACTGTGACAAACCCCTAAAACCAACTGAACGTGCGTCATCTGCAAACAAACACACAAACACACAAACAAACACTCAAAAACACACTCATAAACACGCGCACAAACACGCGCACAAACACGCGCACAAACACGCGCACAAACACGCGCACAAACACGCGCACAAACACACGCACAAACACCAACCAACCAAACACTTTTAACTGACCTCCCAAATAATACAAACGCTGAACCTCAAACTGGAGCGGGGCGAAAACGCACTGAAGCCCCGCCCCACGTACGCCCCTTTGCATTGTGGGATCGCAGGTAAGTGTATGAACGTGCGACGATGAGTAAAGGTCAAAACGTGATGTTCAATGTTCATTTAATTCATATTTTGAAGCCATTTTTATGCAGGAAAAAGTTAAATAAAATTGGAAAATCATGAAGAATACATTTAATCTAGTTTCCGCCCTAATGGAGCACTTTTATTTATTTTTGCCTGTCAGTTTGCTGTACTTTTGTCTAGTTTTTGGTAGCATTTTTGTGTCAGCAGTAGAACTTTTAACGTTTCTGGTACGTGTGTGTGTTGTGAATGTCCAGAACTTTATCGATCATCAGGTACAGCACAAGATTGACCCGTTGTACGTGTCCTTCTCTCTCTGGTGATGAATCTGGATTTGTTTGACTGTTTTAAACCCTCCCGTCGTCTTAAGTCTCTGCCGAGCCGGTTCTGTCCCATTCACAAACTCTGATTCACCGACTTGACTGAGCTGTGCGGGATTATGTAAGAGAGCGACCTCGGAAACCACGGCGACGGGCGAGTCGGCGACGTTCGGCCGCCGCGAGACTGTGACGCGGTTTATTCAGAAGCATCTCTCTCGTTACATGCTTAACGGCAATAAAAGTTATGAAATGTACTTTTTTTTAGTAACTAACAATGTTTTAAATGCGTTTCAGTCTGCGACATTGACAAAAATGAATATATATTTATTTTATTTGAGTGTTCTGATCACGATAGTCTGTGGATATCTTGTGAATCCATCAGAATTGTGTTAAAACGTGTCTTTAAATGAGTCGTGGGATAATCGTGATTATTCAGGTCACAATATGATCGAGCCAACTAAAAATGATAATTGTGACTATTTTAGAAGCAAAAATGTATCATTTCAGTTCAAAACATATAATATGTATTAAACTGAAATATATATTATATTATACATTAAGTCTGTATGTAAACAAAACACTTGTATCTGTTCGTTTGTTGCACTTGCACAATTAACTGCATCAACAACTCACTGATTTACTTTTTTCTTTACATCTTTCTGAACAATGGAAGAATAAGACGTTGAATTAAACTTCATTTTACTGTTTGGTGTCCACGGTCCATGTTTGTTTGTCATAATTCTGTTAAATATAGATATTGTGACGTTTCTGATCGTCTGATCGTCCGTGACAAAAGTGCAAAAACTTCGTCCTGATTTGTGTTTTTAATCTGCTTTTTGTGGTATTTGAAGTTCATTTGTGCAAAAACTGCCATTTAAAAAAAATTCAAGTTTCAAAATGTAAATCCACAACATAATTTATGAAAACTCCATTAGAAATAAAGACGTGTTTAGAATATATTTTTCAGATGGTAAAATTATATTAATAAGAACCAAATCTTCACTTTCTGATGCAAAATTTTAATTCATTTTTTCTTTGCTCAATTTATTCAGAAAACTGATAAAAATATAAAGCGCTTTTTAATCTGTCCGGCTTTGTCAGGTTCACGTCTCAAACGTGACGTTTTGGACAACGGGAATGAAATAAAATGTGCGATTTGAACAGTTCGATCACAGACTCGATGGTGATTAATTGTGAAATGGTTAAACGTTTTCTCACAATCGTTTGAACGCTAAACTTTGATATTGTCACTGCGTTTGCTTCTCACGGATCGAGGGACGTCTTGTGTTCATTGGCGACGCGTTCAGACTTTAACAGGAAGTTCACAGAAGAGATGAAGTACATTTGAAGTACTTGCAAATACATTTCTGGAGTGGATATTTGCTCATTTGAATGGAATCCGCGACACTCCCAGTTCCACGTCGCTCATTGTCGTTTATCGTCCTCAGACGTTTCAACTATGTGGTGCTGAAACGCTTCATTTAAATAAGTGGGCGTGTTCAGGACAATCGAGACGAGCAGTGATCGACCAGTAACATCTAAAATTTGTATAATTATCCTATTATATCCAAATTGTTCTAAAATGTATCCAAAAAAGCAGTTTTCCCGTCACTTCTGCTGCTGGAGTCTTTTAGTGCCCTCTACAGGCCGCTGAGCAGGACTGCAGGAAGCTCTGTTCTTCTGCAGCTGCTCAGTCTGTGGGCGTGTTCAGAGGCCCGCTCATGATCCGCCCTCTAACATGAGCTCTAACTGAGCATGTGCAGAGAAGTGAAGCCCTAACTGAGCATGTGCAGAGAAGTGAAGCTCTAACTGAGCATGTGCAGAGAAGTGAAGCTCTAACTGAGCATGTGCAGAGAAGTGAAGCTCTAACTGAGCATGTGCAGAGAAGTGAAGCTCTAACTGAGCATGTGCAGAGAAGTGAAGCTCTAACTGAGCATGTGCAGAGAAGTGAAGCTCTAACTGAGCATGTGCAGAGAAGTGAAGCTCTAACTGAGCATGTGCAGAGACGTGAAGCTCTAACTGAGCATGTGCAGAGACGTGAAGCTCTAACTGAGCATGTGCAGAGACGTGAAGCTCTAACTGAGCATGTGCAGAGACGTGAAGCTCTAACTGAGCATGTGCAGAGACGTGAAGCTCTAACTGAGCATGTGCAGAGACGTGAAGCTCTAACTGAGCATGTGCAGAGAAGTGAAGCTCTAACTGAGCATGTGCAGAGACGTGAAGCTCTAAACTTTGATGTTGTGACGCTTTTGCTGATTAGATAACTTGTGTTTTGTGTTGTCGCTTTGAGCAGAAAATGGTGTTTGGTTTGTAGAAGATCTGAGCTCAACTCTCGAGTTCAATAGTTCAATAGTTCATAAGTTCATAAGTTCATAAGTTCCCGCTGTGGCTCCGCCCTCGACTCGTGTGTGTTGTAACACTCGTGTTCTTCTCTCATGAAGAACACAGACCTGAGCAGGTTTTATAGGTTTAATTCAGACTTTGTCAAAAAGAGCTGGAGATGTTTCAAACGTTGTTTTTGGAGAAATGCAAAATGAGAATATCAAGGGCAATTATCATAAAATATGAAAAATGTCTGGAGGCCGGACCCTTGGGCTCGTTTACAAAATGAGATGGTTTATTTTCGTATAAATTTTAGATTTTTTTTGTTTAGACACATTTCAATTCTATTCAAATCTATTCTTCCTTTTTTGTAACAGTTTTCCAATTGTAGATGCACGAGGAACGTTCTAATGTGTTGCACAATACAATAATGCACGAGTCCTGCGCGGAGTTTAATCTAAACATTACTGTTGGAATGAGTCGACAGTTTAGTTTTTCTCATTGTGTTTTAAAGACAAATTTAAGATCTTAATTATTTAATCTAATTTCACTAAATAAGTTTCTATAAATTGCAGGACTTTGAAGTTCGGCTTCAATTCTTGTTTTATTTTAGTTTTTTCTCTGAGTCTCAGTTTGTGACAGTGCCACATTTGGCAGAAAAATAAAACACATTTAAAGTGATATTTTAACTTTGTTCCGTTCATGTTTTTTTGTCTTGAACTTTCAGAGACGTTTCACACTTTGCGCTGTTTCAAACTCACTTCCTGTTTCTCCTCAGACTTGAAAAACCCGGAGGAGCCGGCGGCGGCGACTCTTCGGCCGATAACGTCTCCACGGATACGGAGCGGTCCTCGCTGTACGCCACGGCCCCGAGGTCAAAGGTCAGCCCCGCCCCTTCACGACACGTTTACACAACGTTTAGTTCAGTGTTCACTGCCGTTTCTGTTTCATGTCAAATAATGCAAAATTTTTCCAGTAAAAACACGACTTGACGCGTGAATTACAACGTTTTTTAAAAGAGAAGCTGCTCAAAGTCATAAAAGTGAACGTTCTCTTTGCACTTGCCCTCCACATTTGCCTTATTCCTGTTGTTTTGGATCCACCTGACGACCGTAACCACGAGAGTTATTTTAGGACGGACCGAGGCCTCCAAAGAATCTGTAAAAATGACAATAAAATACAACGTTTTTCAGACTCTTTTGGAGCTTTTTTAACCGTCAGACGTTTTAGAGGCAAAAATAAACCTTTTGAATTCCACTTATACTGAAAAAAACATAAAACTGCACCTTTTTAAAGCTTCACTGAGTAACATTCGATAATAACGGCTCTAAACGTTATTTTGTTGTTTAATTGACATTGTTTGTCTTAAAGCGACAGAGCATTGTTCAGATCCATCCATTTTCTACCGCTTGTTCCCTTAAACGGTTTTAATGCACTTATAATGTGCAGCAAATGTAAACTAATGTCTAGTCACATTTTAAGTGTAATATTTCATTTCAATTATATTTATTTTTGCAGCGTCCAAACTCACAACAGTAGTATTCATATTTAAAGGAGACGTATCGTGCCAAATCAACTTTTATCAACTTGTTTTCCATCATTTACTTGGTTGTATTTTTATTTCCTGCAGGTTTGAATAACTCGGTCCTGCTCAGAGAATCCCCCCTACCCCCTATCCCCGCCCACATTCTTGTATTTAATTATAAAAGCCTTCGAGTCACAAGGGGTTAAAAAATGTCACAAAACAGACATAATCTACACTCATGATTTAAATCTTCATCTTTTTTAATTAATCTCAACTTAAAACTTGGTTCTGACTGAACAAACTGACATTTTAATCATATTTGTAATGACTTTAATGCCATAATGAGGCGTATTTACTGTTTAATCATGGCTCTTTCAATAACGAAGGACGATAATGGCTTAATCCTCTTTCTATGACTATAATTATGTCTAATGAGTATTTTGATAATAACTGACGGCTTTAGTTATACCGTAGTTACCGTATTATCCGGAGTATAAGTCGCACCAGCCAAAAAAAGCATTATAGAGAAGAAAAACGCATATATAAGTCTCACTGGAGTGTGAAAAGCGGTTGCAAGTGTGGAAAATAACAAATAATATCACATATACTTATACTCCGGAACGACTTATAAGAGTAAATATAAGTACAAGTTTCACCCCGGCTAAAATATGAAAAAAGGTACGAATTATAGTCCAGATAATACGGTAATCACGCGCTCTGACATTTGACTGTTCGAGTTTATGAGCGACTTTATGAAACTGAAGCTTCTGAAAGACTAAACTTATGACAAAAACTGCCAGATCAAAATAGTTATTTACCTTTTTTTAGACTATGGACTGAACATAAAGTTTTTCTTAATTTGTCCCTATTATTATTATTATTATTATTATTATTATTATTATTATTATTATTATTATTATTATTATTATTATTATTATTATTATTATTATTATTATTATTATTATTATTATTATTATTATTATTATTATTATTATTATTATTATTATTATTATTATTATTATTATTATTATTATTATTATTATTATTATTATTATTATTATTATTATTATTATTATTATTATTATTATTATTATTATTATTATTATTATTATTATTATTATTATTATTATTATTATTATTATTATTATTATTATTATTATTATTATTATTATTATTATTATTATTATTATTATTATTATTATTATTATTATTATTTTTGGTTCTTATGATGTGACTCGAATAATCCCGATTAACGTTCTAATAAATAAATAACTCTATAGTGAAATGTTGAAGCCAAAGGGACTGAACCTGGACTAAAACTAAACTCGACTTTGACAGTAATTTATTTTGTGGAAATATTTGGATTTTTCACATTTATTTACAATTTCTCCAACTGTTTAAAAAAAAAAAAAAAAAAAAGTTTGCAAAAAGTGGAGGCAAAATGAATAAAACACGACACATTTTCTACTATTAATCTAAATGCTCTGGTTTTAAGTCTTTAAAAATCGAAATGCTCTGTTTTTAAATCATAAAAACAAAAAAAGAAGTAAATGTTTTGAATTTCCGCGGTAGAAAATGTAGCAAATGTACTTAAGATTCATAAAATGTAACGATATTAAAGCGTAAAAGATTTCAAATTAAAATATTCCCATTAAATGAATTGTAAAATACCTTTTGTAAATCACACGGATGTGGCAGTGTTTTTGATTTGCCCAAAACACTTTGATTTTTTAATTTTTTTTCCGTTTTAATTCATTTCCATTTGGTGTTTTCCTCGTTCAGGACTTCATAATGTTTCTTCATAAATCTAACTTCTTCGTCTGTTCCTGATGCGACTCGACACGTTTCACTCTTTGACCTTTAGAAAGACTTAATAAAACCTGGATCTTGTCTCCACTCGACTCTTTTAATCTTCATTTACATCCAGAACATTCCCAGACGTTTCCTTCAGGCTCTCGCACATATTTGCACTTCATGTACAGAGTTCACAGTCGGAACATTATGACTTTAATGCAGTTCAAAACAAAATAATCCACATGTTTTTGGGGTAAAAGCTTAAAACGAAACATCTCTCTATTATCCACATGTTCTTTTATTTCAGTTTTCTCTCAAATGTTAATGTTCTTAAACTAAATTTCAAACTGAATTTTCATTTTAAAACACTTTGTGAAATCTAATTGTCAAAGTTCAGTTTAAGTATTTTAGAGATGTGTTTTTACTGGTTTAAACCTGGATTCACTTCATTTAATGTGTAATAAAGTTAAAGTGCCCATGACAGGCTTTTACAATGTTCTAATGTTGACTTTATTTAATGTATTTATACCTGTTGTACATGTAGATTATAGTTTTACACAAATCGAGCAGGTATTTGTGGAGAAAACGTTGAAAAATCTGTAGAAAATAACAGGTGAAAATAACAGGAAGTGACATCACACCAGGGACACTCATTCCAGTCAAAGTTTATGCATAAATTACATAAAGAAACAACTTTTTGGACTCTAAACATCAATTCAACAAAATAAAGTCACTCTCATATATTTTTAAACATTGTGACATTAGATGAGTTTTGGCCCAGTGTTTTCTGGGTAATTTCTTACTGTGATGTCGTCGATTACAAACAGTAAGTAAAATTATAAACCATAAAAATTTGCTATTCTCTGATGGCGTTTTTTATAATTTTTAGCAAAATTCTAAACACATTTATCTCTACTGCAGTTTAGTTCAATGCGTCGACCTGTAGGGGGCACTTTAGCTTTGAGGAATTTAATTTTAAGTCATTTTGAATCGACACTGATCAGTTTGAGTCTGTGTGAGTCAGAAGAAATATGACTGTTGTGTTAATTTACTTTATTTTTTTATTTAAACATTTTTGATCTTGATATAATTAAACATGAGGAAATATCACTCGGTTTTCTCAAAGATTCACCCAGAACACTCGCGTTATAATGAAGATATGAGGGTTATATGTGACAAAGTGTGAAGGATTCATCTTCGTCATCGTTTTATTGAAGCTCGTTTTGAACACTTGTGCAGAAGATGAAGCTCTTGGTTTGTAGGACTCACTAAGGTGTAAAAAACATTGTAATATTAGTATAAATTATACTTTTTATGTAGATCTGTGCATTTAAATCCTAAAATTGTTTTTTCCCCCGATTAAAAACATGTAGAAGACAAATCTCTTATCTTAATTAACCTGAATTAACCTGAAACAAATGATATTTTCAGTGATGTTTCATACAGCGCTTTCTTCTGAGGCGCGAGTGCAGCCGCCTCCAGGAGAGGGCGCTGTAGCTTCATGAGTCCACGTCGAGGTTGTGAGTTCGAATTAAGAACGTCTTTGAGCTTCAGGTTCACTTCTGTCACCGAAAACAGTTTGAACGCAGCTTTTACTAAACATTCTTTAGATTCAGACTCGTTAACGACCTTAATGTGACTCCACCTCCACATGATGATGTCACGAGGGGGCGGGGCAGGTCATAAACCATCAGCGTGGAGGAAAATGCACTTATTTTTCATCATTATAGTCGTTTGTCGCTCCGTCTAGATTTATTCATTTTTTATTTGCATTTGCTTTTTTTTTTCCAATTCAATAATATACTAAATAAAAACATGACCAGAGCAAATAAAAATAATGGCACAATATGATAATGCATGAATCAAATTGAAGAGGCATGATTTATTTATATTAGAATTTTTTTTTTCCAGTTTAATAATGCAAAAAATAAAGACACGACCAGAGAGTAAATAAAAAAGAATATAATACAAATAATGACAAATCATCATAATAATGGCACAATATGATAAATCATCCCTCTACCAAAAAAGTTTATGCATCATAATTTTTTTCAATTTAATAACTAAATAAAAAAAAAAGACCAGAGCAAATGGATACAATAAATATTAATAAAAATAAGGCATGATTTATTTATGTTTTAGTTTAAAAAAAATAAATTTAATAATGCACAAAATAAAGAAACATGACCAGGGTAAATACAAAAGAATAAAATACAAATGATGACTAATCATAATAATAATAATTACACAATATGATGATGCAAAAAAAAATATTGGAAGACACATGATTCATAAAAATGTTTTTCAATTTAATACACACAATTAAAAAAATACGAGTCCAAAAAAATAAATAAAAATAATGGCACAAAATGATAATACATAAATAAAACTGGAAGAGTTTTAAAAGTGAGGCCAGAGTTCTGTTGTTGTGTATGAGAGTTATGCGAGTGGCCACGCCCGCCTCGCTCTGTCAAAGTGACGGCTCGGCCTTTTGTCCTGCGCCGCCTGAACAAACACCAGCTCAGTGTTTGATTAAACCATCTTGATGTAAAAATGTCCTTTTGTAATGATTTCATGAACTACTCACACTTTTGACCGTTTAACACAAATAATATTCACAGTCGATCCTCAGGTCAGAAGAAATGTGGACTCAATTATAATCGTGACATTTACAGAAGAAAAAAACTAAATGTGCTTTTTTAATCTTGCGGTTTGTGTCAAATTTGTAGTTCAGAAAGTTTGATGTGATAAAGCGGTTCACACATGGAGGAAAGACTATTTAGGATTTTATTGTGTTGGTCGTGATACTTAGAACTGCGAATAATGGTTAAATCTCGATGTTCTCACAATAATCGTTACAATAATATTTGAACGGTCTAAATTAGTGCATTTTAAAATATGAACTGACACAAACTGTTAGCTTGCCGTACTCTTGCTGTGCAGCTCCTGAATTAAAACTCCACCAATGAAACTTACAAAGGAACTAGCTTTACCTGCGTCTCCGTCTTCTTCTGGTTCATCTGATCCTGAGCTCGTGTTTAGAGCGATATTTACAGATATGTTCCATGTTCGTGATGCACTTTTGACCCGTGAGTCATGTCTGGTCAAGAAAGTAATTTCACCGTCAGGTTCTAAACTGCAGAACGCTGTACATCACATGTCCGCGCCCCTCGTGTGTCTTTACGTTTCACCGCGTCTAGAGTCACTTCCTCATGAGACTCATTTATCTGAATATGAGTGTGATTGTGATAAAACACACAGCGTTTTGAAGCTTAAAATATGCGTAAAGCACTGCACGCTTGGACAGTGCTTCCTCTGAAGTCGTCTTCTACAGTGTGAACGCTTGCGCTTCCTGCTAGAGCGCCCCCCGGTGGCCGTTTGCCAGTAAAAATCTATAAGACTCATCGTTATGACTGATGGGTTCACAGCGTGGGGAAAAAGTAGCGGCTTAAAGTCCGAAAACGACAGTAGTAGTTTTTGTATTCATATTATGTAACGCTCTATACTCTCAATATTGTATCAGTGGACTTGATTATTCCTCTTGTACTTTAAGACATTTTAAATACAGTAAAAGGTTGACTAAAGTGTGTTATAGGACATTTTGATTTCATATTACTGCCGTTTTGTTCATAAAAAGGTATTTTTCACTTGTCTCAGTCTAGATCAAGATTGCGATCATCAAATGCGACTGAGATTATTGTTTTACAGTCTTTGTCACGATTAACTGGTCAATTGTTACTTTTTGACCATGAAAATAAATACACACTCTTTGCGCCCCCCCCCCAAAAAAATAGTCACATTGAATAAAGTATGTCCTAGAAATGTTTAACTATCTCATTCACTGTGTATTTTACAGTAATTCAGTTTTTTTATATACTCTGAGATTGAATATTTGTCACTTTTTAAACGTTTCTGAGGCATTTTCACAAACGTCTCTTGTTAGTGACGGAGGAACAGACTTAATGAATGTGGATTGTCTTAAAATAAGTTGGTTTTAAGTGGTATTTGTCTTATTTTGAGGATGTTTTGACTGAAAGGAAGATCGCCAATGGAACGAGCACAAAATACCTCGTTTTACGCTAAATAAACGATAAACAAGCATTTTCCAACTTGTAATTAGAATAAGTACATTTTCTAGATAATTGTCAAAATCATTAATCTATTTAATTTGAGATTGTAGATGTTTCCGGTGCATAACTTCAACCTGCTTTTATCATACTTTACATTTAGCTGTGTCTGAGCTTAACACAAGAGAAGTAAAGGAGGAAAAGTATTAATTGAACAAATGGTCTCATTTAAAACAATCGTAACTTGATCTTAAAATCACATTCACGTTTTAATATTTAAAATGATAAGATTTCAGAGTCTGAAAAATCAAGTGGTTTCAAAATGAATACATAAGATCTACTGTAAAGGGTCATTTTAAGTGAGTTAAAACACAAGATAATGATTTATAAAGACAGTTTTACCGCTGAATACTTCCTAGATTATCAAGTCATTATTAATACCAAAATAAGTTTACATTTAATTAAAGTTTAATCAGTAAATGTCTAAAAATCAATGATCATCTTTTGGTCTTTTTATTCTAAAACTTGTGGTTTGGAGCAGAACTCAGACTTTAGAGGAAGAATTAAAAAAAAAAATTTAACAATTTCATTTTTTTTTTCAGATTCCCCCCCCCAATTAGATCTAATTAATTAAAAGCGTGTGATTGGACATTACGAGGAAAACGTGACCCTTTATTCCCTAATTTTAAAAAAAGTCGTTTTATCGCGTTTAATCATTACATTTTCCTTTTATTCTAAAACATGTGGTGTGGAGCATAATTCGGACTTCAGAAGAATTTTGACAATTTTTAATGTTGAACATAGACATAAAACGGCAATAAAAGAATCTGTTTAAGAAATACATTTGAAAGTGGGTTATTTGTTTTCAATTAGATACAAATTTAATAAAAGTGTGGGATTGAACGATGCGAGGAAAACGTGACCCTTTTATTTCCTCGTCAACCAAAAAAATCCAAATTTTGTGTTGATTTTTCATGCATTTTCTTTTATTGGGTTAGAGTTTGGAGCAGAACTCGGATTTGAGAAGAATTTTGACATTTTTTAGTGTTGAACATCAAAAGATTTTAATTTGTTGTCATTTTATGTCTAAGAAATACATTTTAGATTTCTTTTTTTAAATCTGCTTTGAATTATAATAAAGTGTGGGATTGAACGATACGAGGAAAACGTGACCCTTTTATTTCCTCGTCAACCACAAAAAATCCAAATTCTGTGTTCTCGTTTTTCTTCCAAACTACAACACAAAACGCACGTCCTGAGACTAAACGCAAAGCGGCTTGATGTTCTGCTGGTGTGTTCAGGGGAAGAAGCTGAGTATGTCGGAGATGGACCTGAGGTCGAAGCCCAAACGTTTCCCCACGTTTTCTCTGGGCCTGAGGAGGAAGAAGAGGAAGGACGACGGCGGCGTTCTGTCCAAGAGCGTCTACGGCATCGACCGCTCGGGAATCGAACCGCCGCACGAGGTAACGCCTTCATGAGGAATCTGATCTGCAAACCGTTTACTGCCCAGAATGTTCAGGATCGAGACGTTTCAGGATTTAGTGAGAGAAAGACTTTTCGGTCACTTAATGTATTTTTAACTGTTCTTTATTAACCTCATGAAATTGGGCACTCCTGACTTTTTCTTGATTCATTCCCGTTTGTGAAGCTGCTGGACATTGTAAACGTGAAACTAAAGCGGTAAAAACCCTCTTATGTCCAGTCAAAGCAAACGGACTCGCTTAGTTTTCTAAATCCACAAATAAATGAAAAAATAGCCACAAATTCACAAATGAAATCGGCGTTTTCCACTTGAACATTCATTTTTCCCCTGCATAAGTCCATAAACATATTTTTTGGTTAAATTAGCTTCAGAGGAACTGTCAAAACAACAAATATAATTGGCCAAACGAGTCAGTCAGACCAGACTCCAGCTTTACTTTTGATATTTAGTAAAGAAAAATCTGAACAGTTTTCAAACTCTGATGTTGCTCTGAGCAGATCTATAATCGGAGTAAATCGGAATCAAACCACAGCTTCACTAAATAAAGTCTAAAGTCTAAAGTCTAAGATGTACAACTACAGTAGGTGGCGGTAATGTACCGTATTTTCCGCACTATAAGGCGCACCTGATTATAAGGCGCCCGCATTAAGCGAAACAAAACGTGTACCACACAAAATCGCTTCTAGGTCAGTAAGCACAACCAGAATTAATCCATATATAAGGCGCAGTGGATTATAAGGCGCACTGTTGTTTTTTTTTGAGAAAATTAAAGGCTTTTAAGTGCGCCTTATAGTGCGGAAAATACGGTAACACTTGGATACCATTCGCCATAAAACGCCAAAGAAGAAAACTACAGCGTCTCGGCTTCACAAAGAGTCCAGACGTTTGTGCGTTTATTTGTTCAGGTTCAGTAACGTTTTCAGTTTGAATCGAGGCTCATTTTAGTCGAGCGTTTTAGGACTATTACGCTTTTCAAAGACGCAGCGTGGAACCTTTCTGCTGAGGTCCCCTCGTCTCCGTGAAGAGGTTTGCTTTGCCTTGAATAATCCACATTAAGGCATCGTAAAGAATCAGTTTTATTACCATTGTCTGTGAAGGAAAGGCCGCCGGGCCAAGTTACAGGTCAGATCTGTGGAAAGGTGAGCCCACTCTAAAACCAAGGGGTTCTGTTTTTCCCCTGTTTTTCAAGGCAGCTGTAATTTGATAAATGCAGGATGGATAAGTTTAATGTCCTTCTGTGGAATCTCCATGGAGACGAGCAGGTAGCAGTCATGTTTCCATAGCGACGAGTCTAAACGAATGTGTCTCCATCTTGTTCCAGACTTGCTCAGACCTCAGTCAAATGCGTCTGGCCCAAAGCGACACCAAACCCATGAGCATGTCCCAACCGGAACTGGACACGAGCGAGATCTTCGACATCCCGTCCCCGCCTCCCGTCGCCGTGAAAAAACCAGACTTCCTGCTCCCGGGCCAATCGAAAGCCCCGGTCACCGTCCACACTCAACCGGCCAAAACGCAGCCCGGCAACGTCCGAAATGACATCGGAAATCCAACCGCGGAAACGCCCAAAGCTCCTAACGCAACAGTCCCGGAGTTAAGTAACATCCGGAATCCAACCGCGGAAACGCCAAAAGTTCCCATAGCAACCATCCCAGCGTTACAACTGTACGATGACGAGATGAAGGCGGGTTTTGAGCAAGCGAACGCAAATGTATTGTCTTACAAAGAAGCCACTGTGGCCTCGAGCAAAGTGAGAAAGGCACTGTCCAACGTCACGGCGCCGACGTCCAACAGCGCTACGTTCAATGCTAGCGACGTCCAAGTGCCCAATGCTAAAGCTGAGATGCTAATCGGCCAAACGGCTCAACCGGAGATTGACACAACCGGATCCAAAATGACTGTTGCAGAACCTTCAGTCAGTACTACAACTATAAAAGCACCTTCAGTCAGTACTACACCTATAAAAGAACCTTCAGTCAGTACTTCAACTGTAAAAGAACCTTCAGTCAGTACTTCAACTGTAAAAGAACCTTCAGTCAGTACTACAACTGTAAAAGCACCTTCAGTCAGTACTACAGCTATAAAAGAACCTTCAGTCAGTACTACAGCTATAAAAGAACCTTCAGTCAGTACTACAACTGTAAAAGAACCTTCACTCGGTACTACAAAAAACGTAAAAAAACCTTCAGTCAGTACTACAACAACCGTAAAAGAACCTTCAGTCAGTACTGCAACAACCGTAAAGGAACCTTCAGTCAGTACTGCAACAACCGTAAAGGAACCTTCAGTCAGTACTGCAACAACCGTAAAGGAACCTTCAGTCAGTATTGCAACAACCGTAAAGGAACCTTCAGTCAGTACTGCAACAACCGTAAAGGAACCTACTACCGATACCAGTTCTGCATTAAACCCCAAAATGGCTACTTCCAATTTGGACAAGCATATCTACTCATCTGGCGTAGTTGGCGACACGGCTAGCGCAACCAAAGCGGCTAAAGCGTACGCAAACATCGCCGATACGCCTATGATGTCCAGCACGTCGAACTCCGACCCAATTGCCATGAGTCCAAAAGTCCCCCAAAATCACGGCAACGTTTTAAAAACCTTGTCGAGTCGGTACAACTTAGTCGACCAAGATAAAATGTTCAGAACTCTGTCTGACTCGCTCTTGCCCGACACCTTCAGCCAAGGCGCCGTCGTCCCGTCACTTACACCAGCTGAATTCGCCGAGCACGAAAGAGTCGAAACAATATCGAAAACCGTTCTGCTCAAGCGTTATGACGAAAGTGAAATAATCAGCCCTCCGTTGTCTACTTCCTCCCCGGGAAAAATTGACGATAGCTTGAGTTCGTTCAGTAGCGCCACTGAATTCCTTACAACGCAAACTGAACCAAAATCGCCGACTAAAACGGTGTACATCCGCACCACCTACGACGCAACTTCAACGGACGACGCCAAACCTTTGACGCAAGAGGGCAAGTTCGCGTATTCAGAGTTCAAAAGGGAAGCGGCCTATGATACGGGGATAACGACGGCATCCTCTGTGGTGGAGGACCCTCCTCTGCGCCGCTACGCGCCCTCCCAGGAGACGAGTGCTCAAGTTTCAACAGACTCTAAAAGAAAAGTGGTGTTTGTCAGAGAGTCAGTCGCAAACGAGGGCGCCGGCAGCAGCAGCAGAGATTCCGGCTGTCCCACTCCGCCTCCCGTCACGGAAAGAATGTCAACAACCATCAGAAGCGACGAGACCGTAGTGTCGTCCATCACCTCAACTAACTCGCACGAGGGGATCAGCAGCCCGGCCTATTTGAGCGTCTGCTCGGACGACGGCAGCGCGACTGAGGTCTACTACAGCGCCGAGGAGGACAACCTGGACGATTTGTTCACGATCGAAGCGACGGTCATCGACACGTTGAGGGAGACGAGCTCTTCGGAGGATCCCATGGCGAACAGGACCCTAGTTTCGACGGAGGACGGCAGCCTGGGCGCGAAGGATGCCAAAAACGAAGGATGCCGACTGCCTAAACCGGTTGATGCGCGAGATGGAAACGGTATGTTGGCTGCGATGCAAGTGATGAAAGACAGGAATGAGAGGGAGGAGGAGGTTGTTCTCGCCACGCCGGTCGAGCAGGTGAAGGAATTTTACGAGGCTATTACACCCTCGACAGGAGAGAGTGTGCGAAAGGAGGGGCCAGGGATATCCCAAGGCAAAGTGAACGATGCCGGCTCCGCGCAAGACGCTGAGATTGCAGAAAACTTGCGCACGGGCGATGTCACTGCGTCCGACTCGCGACCAAGTCCAAGCACAATCGACAAAAGGCAAATCACGCCCGGGTCTGATGCAGTGGCGGAACGGGTTTTAACGGGTGGACATGATAAAGAAGGTATGCTCGAGGAGATATCGGATGGCAAAGGAAACAATAGAGCTGCGGTGAGCAGCGCAGGAGCGGATTGGGTTACGGGAGGTGCAGGGAGGAGCCCGGAGACGCAGGTGGCGAGTGCGGCGACGCAGGGCCACAGAAGCTACACCAGGGTTGTACAAGTGAGAGAGGAAAGGAACCAGGAGCCAGACCAGGGACTGAACCAGGGACTGAACCAGGGGCCGAACCAGGGGCCGGACCAGGGGCCGGACCAGGGGCCGGACCAGGGGCCGGACCAGGGGCCGGACCAGGGGCCGGACCAGGGGCCGGACCAGGCGCAGAACCAGGAGCCAGGCGAAGGGTTGGACCAGGTCGACACGGATCTGAGGCAGCGGTGAGTGTGAAACCTTTTGTGTGCTGCATTTGTAGATGAATATCTCGAATGTTTTGGAGTTTCCTTCATAATGATAGTCCTACAATATTACGTGACAGTAGAAAGTGTTAAAACAAGTCTTTAAACGTATTTGTTGAGGTTTAAATGTCAGACAAATGTGAAATGTCTGTAAAAATTTTTTTTATACCTTAGCTCTAAACTCGATATTCAAATTTTGCAAAACAACTGTCACAACATTTTAACTAACGGCTTGGCAGAACTTGTACTTGAATCTGAACAGTACATGTAACTTTGTGCCATGTTTGAAATGGATGTATTTATTACATTTGCTTCTTGAATTTCATCTAAAATGCGTCGCTCGGGGACACAAAAATACAAAAACGTCAGTCAACGTAAAGGGGCCATAACTCTGATTGCACGCTAACAACAAGGTATTTTTTTCCTTTTGTAAAACTAGTACTATAACCTCAACAAAGATTACACAAAATGTCATGTATAAGTCTCAAAAATATGAAGTAACTCTGTTTATCTCAGAAAAACTGCACAGAAGTTCATGTAAAAACAAGTATTTATTATGAAAAGTCCCTTGACACTGTGTTTGAATGTAAAAAATCTGATAAAACTCACAAAACTCTAGCTAAAACATGTCGTCATATACATTTTTAGTGTTACAAATATTACAATAAACCTTAACAATAGTTTCTGAATATCGGCACCTCGACAATTACTTTATAATCTGACTTTTCTTTCAGTCAACTTTCCCGTTATCAAATCAAACCTTCTGAACGATAAAGTTAATGTGACATAAACGACGCACCTTGGATTGAATTGAAAAGACTTAAATTTGCTTCTAAAATCATCACAATTATAATGTTTTTAGTCGTTACGATGATAATTTGACCCGAACAGTCTTGAGTTATAACATCGTAAATGTCAATCATTAGTTATTTACAGATCAGTTTCTGTATTTTAAATGGACAAAACAAACACTTGAACTGACAATAGTTTCACACTATAATTAAATGTGATGAGTTGCTTTTCTTGACCTACTTGTATTATTTATGTCATTACTTGTGTCAGGCAGTTTCCGTGTGCACTGTCACTTTAAAACCTGTTTTAAATTGATAAAAGAAATCAAATAAAAATAAATGAAATGAAAAAAAAAAGAAAATAAATGATTTGAAGTAAAAATTAAGAATATTATATAAACATTTTATAAATAATTTAAAAACATTAAAAATCTATCAAATTAAAAAAACAATAAAAACAATACATTTCATTAATACAATACATACATTTACACACAAAAAATCCACTGGGTCCGTCGAGTCCACTTCAAGTAAACTTTGGCCCAAACGAGGGATGTCACAATGTCAAATTTTAGTGTTACGATTATTGTGGGAAAAAAACCTTGATTTCATGATTATCCATAATTATTACTGTGAAATCTCGTCTGACACATTTTTCTTCAAGTTTGTGACCAGCTTTATGAAACTGAATTTCTGAATGACAAAAAGCTAAGCGTGCGGAGGGGGCCCACAAGCTGAGCGTGCGGGGGGCCCCACAAGCTGAGCGTGCGGGGGGCCCCACAAGCTGAGCGTGCGGGGGGCCCCACAAGCTGAGCGTGCGGGGGGCCCCACAAGCTGAGCGTGCGGGGGGGCCCACAAGCTGAGCGTGCGGGGGAGGCCCAAAAGCTAAGCGTGCGGGGGGGCCACAAGCTAAGCGTGCGGGGGGGCCCACAAGCTAAGCGTGCGGGGGGGCCCACAAGCTAAGCGTGCGGGGGGGGCCCACAAGCTAAGCGTGCGGGGGGGGCCCACAAGCTAAGCGTGCGGGGGGGGGGCCCACAAGCTAAGCGTGCGGGGGGGGGCCCACAAGCTAAGCGTGCGGGGGGGGCCCACAAGCTAAGCGCGGGGCTAAACCTAAGCCTGTTCTTGTTGCTATGAGACTTGTTGCTAACCTCACTTCAGGCATATGTAAAAGTATCTCTGGACAATGACAAACCCGGTGTGAAAGGCTACCCGGTGTGAAAGGCTAACCGGTGTGAAAGGCTACCCGGTGTGAAAGGCTACCCGGTGTGAAAGGCTAACCGGTGTGAAAGGCTAACCGGTGTGAAAGGCTAACCGGTGTGAAAGGCTAACCGGTGTGAAAGGCTAACCGGTGTGAAAGGCTAACCGGTGTGAAAGGCTAACCGGTGTGAAAGGCTAACCGGTGTGAAAGGCTAACCGGTGTGAAAGGCTAACCGGTGTGAAAGGCTAACCGGTGTGAAAGGCTAACCGGTGCTGGCGTTATCTGATCACGCGCACTGTAAAACTGAGCCTGGAGCAGCTTTATTTACAACACAAACCGTGACTAATGTACAGAGTTTATTCATCAAAGAACAAAAAGATGATTCACAAATGTGGAACTCAAACATTCTTTAGGTTTTTATCATTGAATTATTCTGTGCTCGAGCGTAAGTGTAAATAATCAGTCCTTTTGTGTGTTTTATGCATCTTACACCCGTTTATTATTCTCCTCATGACAATATTATGGCAATGGAAATGTGTCAATGTCTTTATTTCTATTTGAAATGTAGTTGTACAAACATTTAAAACTCAAGATGTTTAGCGTTAAAATGTAGTAAATGTTGATGTTAAGAAATTGGTTTGATATGACACATTTTTATAACACCATGACAAAAAAGAAAAATTTCAACAAATGTTTTTTTTCACGTGGTTCTGATGAAGCTGAAAAAGTCCTGATTTTGTGATTTGTTTTTATCGATATTTCAACCAACTATATTTATATTGCACTTTAAAAACAAACTGAACAAAGACACAAATAACATCATTTAAAACGGAGTAAATAAAAATAAACTCTTCAAACTGTAAAAGTACTTTAACTTTAACTTTTACATGGGATGCTTTGTACTTTTACTTCACTACATTTGAGACCAAGTATCTGTACTAAATAAATGTTAATTCCTGTTTTTAGAAGTACTTTTCTTGACCATTTTAGACCATCTGAAGGGTTATTTTCAGTAGTTTGAGTTCAGACTTTGAACAAATCTAAATATTTAAATCAAACCGGCGTGAATTATCAAAAAATCTATTCTACATTTTTTTTTTTTTTACCAGATCATTACTTTTCCCGCTTTAATCCCTTTGAAATACTTTTACATTTGACCCTAAAAGTACATTTTAAAACGGGTACTTTGACATCTCTACTTGAGTCAGGTTATTTCATTTTTAATCGAGAAAAAGTACAGATACATGAGCAAATATTCACTAAGAAAGTAACAAAATGCAGTACTTTCCATTGTGATTTCACTTTTTTGTTTTGTGTGTATATATATATATATATATATATATATATATATATATGAAGATTTTTATTTTTAAAGAACCAAAATATACAAACATGAAAAATCAAACAAAACACGACCAGAGTATGAAAAGCAGACGTAAATCAAAAGACGGCCCACAAATCAATAAACTACCGTATTTTCTGGACTATAAGTCGCACCTTTTTTCATAGTTTTGGCCGAGGTGGGACTTATATATTTATACTCCGGAGCGACTTATATGTGATATTTGTTATTTTCACGTCTCTAAACTACACTGAATACTTTACATCTCTAAACTACACTGAATACTTTACATCTCTAAACTACACTGAATACTTTAGGTCTCTAAACTACACTGAATACTTTACGTCTCTGAACTACACTGAATACTTTGTCTCTAAACTACACTGAATACTTTGTCTCTAAACTACACTGAATACTTTACGTCTCTAAACTACACTGAATACTTTGTCTCCAAACTACACTGAATACTTTACGTCTCTAAACTACACTGAATACTTTTCATGATGTTAACGCACCGTCAGTTCCATCCCACACCACTAGAGGGCAGTCAATGCATGAGACGTCTGACATGAAACGCAGCAAAACAGTTTTTTTTAGTCGTATTAAACTATTAAAAAAAATCAAACCTCTGCATTCCTCTGATGAAATGTCTTTATGTATTTTAAAGAGACATTTTTTAGATGGAGTGTGTGTGTGTGTGTGTGTGTGTGTGTGTGTGTGTGTGTGTGTGTGTGTGTGTGTGTGTGTGTGTGTGTGTGTGTGTGTGTGTGTGTGTGTGTGTGTGTGTGTGTGTGTGTGTGTGTGTGTGTGTGTGTGTGTGTGTGTGTGTGTGTGTGTGTGTGTGTGTGTGTGTGTGTGTGTGTGTGTGTGTGTGTGTGTGTGTGTGTGTGTGTGTGTGTGTGTGTGTGTGTGTGTGTGTGTGTGTGTGTGTGTGTGTGTGTGTGTGTGTGTGTGTGTGTGTGTGTGTGTGTGTGCGCGCATTGTTTTCGCATTATTTCTTTCTTCTCGGGACCAACCCCCCTATTTTTCACAAAAATTAGCACACCTCTAAAAATCGTGCCTCTCTACATTCTGGCTATTTCCTTTTTCTAAAATTAAAAAAATTGGCGCGTCAGCGCCCCCAAATGTACCAAAAATGCATTGAGATGGGAAATGACCCAAAAAAAATATGATTGTAGAATCAAATTTGGCGCAGAGGTAGATGGTGACAAGAGAAGTAAAAAATATTATTACGGCAACGCCGTCGGCCATATTACTTCTAAAATGGCTAATTATAACTTGGGAGTTTTTCCAAACGTCGTACTTTTACGAACTCCTCCCAGGGCGTTGGCCCTAAAAAGCTGAAATTTGGTGAAAATGCTACTGAGGAGTGGGACGTCAAAAGTTATCCAAATTACATTGATACCTGTCACGGTCTCTGTGCGGCGAAGCCGCAAACTTTAGCTAGAATTTCAGAAATCTCCCAAATTTAAAATTTCTGCCGTTTGCGCAGATAAAGTCCAAATTGCGTCAAATTAGAATCAGTTGTTAAACTCTTTGCCCTAAACCTACTTTAAGTGAAATAAATTAATTTGGAGCCACAGCGCCCCCTACAGATTTTATATGGAGGTTAAATATTTAATTTTGTGAAATTATATGAAATTTGACACAACTCAATTTTGGCATCCCCATCAAAAAAGTCAATGAGACCCATGTCATAATTGTTATGGCGTTGCCGTAACGATGACCGAAACCTTCCATGTTATTCCAATGGGGAAATCGCCAGAACATGTTTACATTTTAGACTTTCACAAACTCCTCTTAGGGCGTCAGCCCTATTAACCTGAAATTTGGTGAGACTCATCTTCAGGGGTGGACCATCAAAAGTTATCCACATTTTTATTCTAAGAGTCACGGTGTCTGTGCGGCAAAGCCGCACATTTTGCCAAGAATTCAAAATAGAATTGCTTTTTGATGGTAAAACAAAGGGGAGAAGATGTGACAGCGTCACAGATTCAGCAGTAGATGTAATAAAAGGACAATTGGGGCGTGTTAGCGCCCCCTCTTGCGGCGTGGCGGCGGCGTGGCGAGGGCCGATCTTTGCCGCTTGCGGCTATATTTATGTCTTTGTGTTTGTGCAAAAGGAACGGCAGATTATATTTAAAGCTCGTATAAAGCTCGTTTCTGATGTTTGATGCCTGCAGTAGAGTCACATTTGAAGTCGATCCTCCTGGTGTTTGCTGGGACGTCTGCGCGTGTCCATCAGTTATTTACATACTTGTAAATATTATTTACAAGTATTTACAAGTATAAAATATGTCACGTCATGGTCTGGAGTGAATAATGACGGAGTAAGTGGTCATAAACGATACAACCACTGAAACGTGCTTAAGCGTGTACTAGAAGAGTTCAAATCCAGACTGAATCGTGGGTAAACTGCAGGAACGATAAACCGAATGTGACATAAATCGCTCTAACGTTACATAACTCCACATAAGCGTTTGAACAGGTTCGTGTTGTCGTTTCTATTCGTTTAAAGGCGACGCACACGAGTCGGACCGGATCGTGTTTTTATTCTATGTTTGCGTTATCGTTTTGCCCTTGGGCAAAGCACGTTGTCTGGTTTTCTCCGGGAAAACTGATTTTAATGAGTGAAAAGAGCTGCAGCCAATGAATATTTTAGTAGTGAAGTCGAACGATGATCTCTAACATTGATTTATTACATACATTTTTAAGCAAATCAAAGTTTAAATGCATCGACTGAACACTTCTAGATGGAGAATATTTATTTTTTTTGACATTTTTAAATCAATCCTCAAACAGTTTAACTCTCCGGTTCGGTCCCTGGCGTTTGTATTTTCTGTCAGAGGCTGGTCCATGTTCGGTCCTGACTAAGGATATATGTTCATGTACTATATGCAGTACATGGTTCTTGTAGTCGTCGTTCCAGTTACTCGCGAGTTCAGAATTGAATTAAAACATAAATATCACAGCATGTTCTCATATCAGAGCAGCTCCTCTGTAGAAGGACACAGTGTATTCGTTTTCATATCCGCTTCATTTGCATAAAGTGTGTGTTCTACCTGTTGAATCAGATCCTGAGCCCTGCAGCGAGGCACAGGACGACGTTTAAAACTCTTGAAACAGGTTCAAACGCATTAGTTCATGTCAGACAAATGGTATATGTCTCTAAAATAAATCACAAAAGAGCAGAAATATCACCTTACTTGTTACTTTATCTATATATATTTTTTGTCTTTCATTTTTTGAACATTTATACAATAAAAACAAGAAACTGGACCAGAGAGCGAGACAAACAATACAAATAAATGATTTGAGGTGGTGGTTATAATGATCGAAAAATAATGACTATAGCCGCAAGCGGCAATGATCGGCCCTCGCCACGCCGCCGCTGCAAGAGGAGGGGGCACTAATGTTAATTGGGCTAATGCCATTGGAGGAGTTCGTAAAAGTATTAAGTATAAGCATGTTCACATTTCAGAGATCTGGCGATTTCCCCATTGGAATAACATGGGAGGTTGAAATGAGACCCATGTCATAATTGTTACGACATGGGTCTCACTGACTTTGTTTCCGTGTTGGCGCGATGTTTCCGTGTTGGCGCGATGTTTCCGTGTTGGCGCGATGTTTCCGTGTTGGCGCGATGTTTCCGTGTTGCCGCGATGTTTCCGTGTTGCCGCGATGTTTCCGTGTTGCCGCGATGTTTCCGTGTTGGCGCGATGTTTCCGTGTTGGCGCGATGTTTCCGTGTTGGCGCGATGTTTCCGTGTTGGCGCGATGTTTCCGTGTTGGCGCGATGTTTCCGTGTTGGCGCGATGTTTCCGTGTTGGCGCGATGTTTCCGTGTTGGCGCGATGTTTCCGTGTTGGCGTGATGTTTCCGTGTTGGCGCGATGTTTCCGTGTTGCCGCGATGTTTCCGTGTTGGCGCGATGTTTCCGTGTTGGCGCGATGTTTCCGTGTTGGCGCGATGTTTCCGTGTTGGCGCGATGTTTCCGTGTTGGCGCGATGTTTCCGTGTTGGCGCGATGTTTCCGTGTTGGCGCGATGTTTCCGTGTTGGCGCGATGTTTCCGTGTTGGCGCGATGTTTCCGTGTTGGCGCGATGTTTCCGTGTTGGCGCGATGTTTCCGTGTTGGCGCGATGTTTCCGTGTTGGCGCGATGTTTCCGTGTTGGCGCGATGTTTCCGTGTTGGCGCGAGGTTTCCGTGTTGGCGTGGAACTTATCGGCGCATGAGTGACAGTTGAGATGATTAACAATACACGACTTTGTTGTTTTTAACTTCACCTTCCGTTTTGGCAATGATGGTATTTATTCTAGATGAGACATGAGATGATACGCGGATATAATCCACTTAAAATCTTAATAACCAAAGTAACTTGATATAAATACTCAAGTTTCTGAAATGTAGTATTTGTTTGTTAATTGACATTTTTACTTGTAATTGAGGTAAATCTAGTCGTTTCACTTCTGTAGCAGCGTCTTTTTGCACCTGAAAACACAAACGTCTCAACATCGTCCGCTCTGATTGGCCAGAGCTCAGAATATGTGGCTTGTGCTTTAAAGTGTCAGAATATGAACGGTTTTATTGCCATTGGGGTTGAAAACGTCAACAAACTGAGAACTTGCTTCGGCTGTGAGGTTCAACATGACATGAAACGATGAATAATAGCAGTAAAAAGTATACACTATGCTAAAATAACATATTATTTAAAGTGACAGATGTTGTAAAGTGTTCAAATGAGTCCAAAATGACTTAATGTAACGGTTTAACACTGAATTAAGTCAAGTTTTGTCTAAGATGTGACTAAACTTTGGCACAAATCTGTCAGCTGTCCTTGTGTAAAAGTACAGTTACATGGTCTAGAATGTACTTAATTACATGTTTAGTACTCTCTTTTTCCACCACTGTTTTCATCTTCATCAGCTTCCAGTGCATTTAACACAAATACATGAATACATTTCCACTTTTTTCAAACACGTGTAAACGTCATTCAAATGTGTCGTTTCATTGGTCTTTTCCGTTTGGTGTTTTCCAGGTCGCTCGCCGCCTCGCGCACGCTGCCCACCGCCCCGGCGCCCGCCGTCGCGCCCGCCGTCGCCATGAGCTCGAGCTACAGCAGCCTGAGCACCACGCTGTCCGCCAGGACCGGGCCGGCGCCCCAGAGCGCCGCCGCCGCCGCCAAGTACAGGGTCCGAAAGGTCTCGCTCGTGTCCGGGGGCAACGGGGCCACCGACCAAAACAAACCCACAACCGCCGTGACGTCAAATGGCATAGACTCTGATTACACATGGAAGAGTAGATTCGACGGAGCTTATCAATTCAAGCCTTTATCTAGTACTTTAGACGTGCCCGACTACACACTCTCTACTACTACTTCTACTATTACTAGTACTTCTGACTCGACAGCTTCTGCTACTGCAAACGCTTCAGCCGCTTCTACTTTCCCAGAGGCTACAGATTACAACAAAAGCATTTCCTTCACCAGCAGCTCCTTTCGCCGAGCGCTGACTGACGGGGCGGGCGGGGCAGGTGCGGGGAGCAGGCGTGTCCCGGCAGAGGAGGAGGTGGAGGAAAAGGCGGCGCCCTCCAGCCTCGCACCTGCCTTCGAGAGGAGCGGGGGAGCGCGAGACGGGCCAGACGCGAGCCGCTACTCGTCAGAGCAGGAGGACGCGGCGTTCAGCGGGGTGTTCAAGGCCACGCTAGTGGATTTGGAGCCGGACTCGCCGGTCGCAACCCGAGAAGGCGAGCCGCTCCCGCTCTCGCCGCCCTCGCCGCCCGGCTCCCCCGAGGGAGAGTCGCCGAGCCAGTTCGACATGGACAGCCTGGTGGACACGCTGAAGAACATGGGCCCGGCGTCCATGAGGATGAGGAGCCTGTCGGCCAGGGGGGTGCCGTCTGGGCTCCTGTCCTCGCTGCCCCCGATCGTGGAGGACCCGCCCGGTCTCGCCAGCAACAGGACGACGACGGACGGAGCCAACGGGAACTTGTACACCCTGCCGCCGGACATCGGGCTGAAGAAGAGCAGCCTGAGGGACATGATGTCGCCGCTGGAACTCCTCAAACTGAAGACGCTACAGGTACGACAAGTGTGCTTCTGTCCCGGCTGATGATCGCTATGGAAACGGTTAATTATAGACGAGTCGGTGCAGTTTGCTTTTGTTAAACATTAGAGTCTCCTCCTGAACTGGCTCATTCATATTTTATTGCTTGGTGTAAATGATGATCTGTTTTTTTGTCTTTATTGTTGCTTTAATGTCTGTTTAATAGTTCTACTTTAGTACTTGTATTTATTTCAATATGTCAATAATAGTAATTAGCATTAGTTGGAAAGAACATTTTGAGCAATTTATCTTTTCCTTAAGAGTCATTGATGAAAATTGTTAAATTCAAATTGTGAAAAGTGAATTTTATCATAAGTTTACGAACAAAAGCTCTACAAAATGTGCTGCAATATATTATAGTGATGCATTTTTTACCAGACAGATATTGAGATTGTAGTGAAATATGACTGTGTAGTTGTGTAATATGCGTGGTGTTGTGGAAGAGTTTGCATTTTTGGGGAGTTTTAACGTGTAAAACTGTAAAAACGCTTTGATGTTGTTGACCAAACTAGAAGCTAAATAGTTTTCGAAAGACTCCAAAGAATGATCAAAGGTTCTGTGTTTAAAGGACCCAAAAACTGTCAAGAGTTACATTCTTCAAAAACATGAAAATTAGAGCCTTTTCTGAAGAGATTTTCTGAAAAATTTGAAATATCCAACTGTCCAAATGCTGAACCGGATATTTATTAGTGACAAGACGATGTCCACAATGACAACTGTTTACAACACTGCAGACTAAAGGTGCACTATGCAACTTTATCATGATGATCATAATTTTTATTTTTTTCATTATTGTTTTTTTATTTTAATTTATTTTAATAATAATAAATAATAATAATACATTTAATTTAAATTTTGTTTTCAGTTTTATTTTTTTCATTTATTTTTTAATTTTTATAGTTTTATTTAAATTGTATTAATTTTTTTTTAATTCATTTTTTTTATTTGAATATGTTTTGCTTTAAATGTTCTCCAGTATGGCATTCAACTCTATCTTACATTAATTCAGTTACAAAATATATATATATATATATATATATATATATATATATATATATATATATATATATATATATATAATTTTAATTTCTATTATTACTGTGAAAATAGTTGCATGTGTCTAATGCCATAGTGTGGAATATTTCAGGCAAATAACTACAACAACATGCATGTGAAAACGAATCCTCTTAATGTACAGGCCACAGTTTATAATTTAGTACGATTATTTTAGTGATTTTCAATTTTTGTTTATTTTTTATTTTTTTTTTAAATCCCCCCCAAAGTTTTTCCCTCATTTTTTTAAACCACAGTGAAGTTCAAATCATTGGCTTTTTTGGCATTTCAGATCAAACGTGTGCATTATCTTTCAGAAATCGCGCTCCACCGTGACAGAGCTGATCCTTGTCTATGAAACATGTGAAACGTCTATACTTATGACTAAAAACACGTTTGATTGTATCGTTCATGGAGCAGCGGATCTGAGGCAGTCAAAGGACGATCGATGTTACGTAAAAGTGTAATCCGACCCCGTCTCGTGTTCACGCTCGACTTTGTGTGTGTGTGTGTGTGTGTGTCGCAAAAGTGCAGAAATGTCATTTTGTATAGTAATTTGAATATTTTCATAAACTGTAGCTGCAATAGTTCAGCTGGAAAAGTGTGAAATGTTGTTTTGAAGGTTTGAATATAAAGTGTATAATTCATGGTGAAAAATGTACAAAAAGAGCCGATAAAAGTGAAAGGTTGTGTTGGAATCTTTCAAATAAAGGTTCTAGGTCATATTTCTGCACTTTTGTGATAATTTTGCAGACATCTCACGTTTGTCCAATGCTTAAACCTCAACTACTGCATTTCAAAGACTTGTTTAAACGAGTTTCTGTTTGACTGAAATAATATCGTTACCGAGCTGGAAAAGAAAAAGTGGATACATTATTTTTAACTTTTGCCCTCCTTGCGTTCCAGGACCAGACCATTGGCTCGAGGCCTTTGCGCGCTTCGGCCGCGAACAGCATCGTGATGAAGAGCTCCGGCGACGCCCCGGACGACGCCCCCTCCGCCGGCTCCCTGAACGGCTCCACGGGCTCTCGCCTCGACAGCAGCATCATCTTCTCCAGTTTCCGCTCCTCCTCCTTCTCCGCGTCCTCGGACCAGAACCTCGAGAACGGCGTCAGGTCGCACCGCACGCTCTTCCGCGCCTCCTCGCTCCCCGACATCGGACAGTCGAGCGGTCGCATGAGCCTGCCGCCCAAAGAGCCCGCCGAACCCGACTCGGCGGCGTCGCGCTACGAGAGGTTCTCCGCCCTGCTCAACACGTCGCCCTCGATGGGGTCGCTGACGGGCGCGGAGGACTACGGGTCGCGGACGAGCCGGGCGCCGTCGCTCTCCATCGGCTCGCCGCCGTCCGCCAACAGCCCGACGACGACGCTCAGTCCGACCGGGTCCCTGGAGCTAAACCGGCCGTTCGCGACGTCGGCGGCGGACTCCCCGATCAGGGCGGGGCCGCCGCTGCTGCTGCAGAGGAGCTTCAGCGGGGACAGCGGCGTTGGGCTTCAGCAGATGTTCAACGCCAACACGCACCTCCAGATCCTCGAGCCGGAGCCGGAGAAGAACCTGCTGTCCAAGTACAGGGCCTTCCCCGACGCTTACGTGAGTGTACTTTGGTGTTTCCGTACGATATCGAGCAAAAGCAAGACGCAGAGTAAGAATGAATCCTCTAGAAACGGTCTGACATGTGTATTTTGATATATTTGAGTTGTTTTAGATGTAGAAGTTTGAACATTTCTTCAACTTTCCGTCACGTTTGAGAGTCCAGTTTAGTCCGAGGCCGGATCCTGAACCGATCCAAGTTCTTTCTAGGTCTCCGGTCCGATGTAGACCTCACTTTAGAACCAGATGGATTTAAAAATAGAGCGGGAAACATGGCGGTCGATGAGAGAGAGTTACGGTAAACGCTGTTAATCTGACTTTTACCAAGAAAACGTCCACGATTAAGGGTTTCTTTAAACAGCTTTCGAACACCTTTAACTTTGGTCTTTTCACTTCAACGGATAGTATAGAAAAAAGTAAGTACATTTAGCTAACGCATCTGTTGGAAAAACATCGAGAGGACGTATAAATCAGGCTAAAATCAGCAGCTGCTGAAGTGGAAGTTGGTTATGGTAGTAAAGTATAACAGTGATTGGTTTTCCATGACGGTTGATTATTTTTTGTTTCTTTGTGACATCCGTTTTTCCTTCTGCACAAAGTCTCCGTTTCCAGCGCAGGAGTTTCACGTCCCAGATGCGTAGTGTTAACGTCAAGTAAAACGCTAGAGTTGTAAATGATTTGCTTCAGTAATCTCAGTCCAGTTTGTGTGAACAGTTGGGAAATCGAACTAAAACTACGCTTGGAATGGGACTGGGGACCATCTTGTTTTGGTCCCCAGTCCCATTACAGGACTCGAAAAATCTTATATTAATATCGAAAGACGAAATTGCGTCAATAATGTGCAAAAATGTGTCAATGTCTTTGTTGAGGTTCAAGTTTTGCACAACGGACCATAAAATGAACCACAAGGAGCAGAAGTATGACTTTATACTCCTCCACCTGACGTTTGTCTATTTGAGGTCATTTTAACTGTTTAATTATAGAAGATGTGCTCAATATTCTATACTTTGACTTTAATCATTGCAATATTATCACCTTTTTGACATGTGTCCCGCCTTCAGTCGCTAAACTAAAATGTTAAACTCTTTTGAACTAAGGAAAACAAAGGCTTGATGCATTTCTTTATACAACAATAATATAATGTGGTTTTATATTCTGTTAAAGATCAAGACTATTCGAAAACTGTCCAAACTTAAAGTGCCCATGACAGGTTTTTACGATGTTCTAATTGTGACTTTATTTGGTGTATTTATACCTGTCGTACTTAAAAATGATAGTTTTACACCGATCAATTAGGTATTTGTGGAGAAAACTTTGAAAAATCTGTAGATAATGAAAGGAAGTGACATCACACCAGGGACACTCGTCAAAGTTTATGCAGAATTTACACAATTAAACTTTTTTTTTACTCTAAACATTAATTCAACAAAAATAAAGTCGCTCTTATATATTTGATTCGTCAAATGAAATAATTGTGACATTAGATGAGTTTTTGCCCAGTGTTTTCTGGGTAATTTCCTAGTGTGATGTCATCGATTTCAAACAGGAAGTGAAATTATAAACCTAAAAAAATGTGCTATTCTGTGATGATCCTTTTTGAATTTCTTCCAGTATTTATACTTTTATAGCATCTTCCTATTCATATTGTACTTGAAATAATTCACAATGAAAATCTGAAATTGTGTTTTTCATCCGCTCGAGTCGACTGCAGTTTGTGCTGTTTATTTTGGAATGTTTTTACATGCGATCTTGGCTTTTGTGGACGTCGTTTCGGGTCCTTGCGCTCTGTCGTTTCGGGTCCTTGCGCTCTGTCGTTTCGGGTCCTTGCGCTCTGTCGTTTCGGGTCCTTGCGCTCTGTCGTTTCGGGTCCTTGCGCTCTGTCGTTTCGGGTCCTTGCGCTCTGTCGTTTCGGGTCCTTGCGCTCTGTCGTTTCGGGTCCTTGCGCTGTGTCGTTTCGGGTCCTTGCGCTCTGTCGTTTCGGGTCCTTGCGCTCTGTCGTTTCGGGTCCTTGCGCTCTGTCGTTTCGGGTCCTTGCGCTCTGTCGTTTCGGGTCCTTGCGCTCTGTCGTTTCGGGTCCTTGCGCTCTGTCGTTTCGGGTCCTTGCGCTCTGTCGTTTCGGGTCCTTGCGCTCTGTCGTTTCGGGTCCTTGCGCTCTGTCGTTTCGGGTCCTTGCGCTCTGTCGTTTCGGGTCCTTGCGCTCTGTCGTTTCGGGTCCTTGCGCTCTGTCGTTTCGGGTCCTTGCGCTCTGTCGTTTCGGGTCCTTGCGCTCTGTCGTTTCGGGTCCTTGCGCTCTGTCGTTTCGGGTCCTTGCGCTCTGTCGTTTCGGGTCCTTGCGCTCTGTCGTTTCGGGTCCTTGCGCTCTGTCGTTTCGGGTCCTTGCGCTCTGTCGTTTCGGGTCCTTGCGCTCTGTCGTTTCGGGTCCTTGCGCTCTGTCGTTTCGGGTCCTTGCGCTCTGTCGTTTCGGGTCCTTGCGCTCTGTCGTTTCGGGTCCTTGCGCTCTGTCGTTTCGGGTCCTTGCGCTCTGTCGTTTCGGGTCCTTGCGCTCTGTCGTTTCGGGTCCTTGCGCTCTGTCGTTTCGGGTCCTTGCGCTCTGTCGTTTCGGGTCCTTGCGCTCTGTCGTTTCGGGTCCTTGCGCTCTGTCGTTTCGGGTCCTTGCGCTCTGTCGTTTCGGGTCCTTGCGCTGTGTCGTTTCGGGTCCTTGCGCTCTGTCGTTTCGGGTCCTTGCGCTGTGTCGTTTCGGGTCCTTGCGCTCTGTCGTTTCGGGTCCTTGCGCTCTGTCGTTTCGGGTCCTTGCGCTCTGTCGTTTCGGGTCCTTGCGCTCTGTCGTTTCGGGTCCTTGCGCTCTGTCGTTTCGGGTCCTTGCGCTCTGTCGTTTCGGGTCCTTGCGCTGTGTCGTTTCGGGTCCTTGCGCTCTGTCGTTTCGGGTCCTTGCGCTCTGTCGTTTCGGGTCCTTGCGCTCTGTCGTTTCGGGTCCTTGCGCTCTGTCGTTTCGGGTCCTTGCGCTCTGTCGTTTCGGGTCCTTGCGCTCTGTCGTTTCGGGTCCTTGCGCTCTGTCGTTTCGGGTCCTTGCGCTCTGTCGTTTCGGGTCCTTGCGCTCTGTCGTTTCGGGTCCTTGCGCTCTGTCGTTTCGGGTCCTTGCGCTCTGTCGTTTCGGGTCCTTGCGCTCTGTCGTTTCGGGTCCTTGCGCTCTGTCGTTTCGGGTCCTTGCGCTCTGTCGTTTCGGGTCCTTGCGCTCTGTCGTTTCGGGTCCTTGCTCTCTGTCGTTGCTATAAAAGGACTTCCTGGTGCATCCGTGTTCAGGTCTGATCTGTTGACACTGCAGGACGAGGAAGGGCATCTTTATTTATGTAGCACATTTTACACTAAAATAATAAAATGACAGGATCGAGGCGAGAGGTCAGTTAAGTTGATAAACGAGTTCATCTTAATTATTAGTTTGTGCCTTTTGTGTTGCTGTTATTTCTTCTCTCCGTAGCTCTGATGTTTTGTGTGTTTTTTATATTTCAAAAATAGAATATATATGTTAAATAAAACAAATAAAACACGAGACAAATAAAATGGATGAAATGGATTAAATGGATGAAATAAAAGAAACAAATGAAACAAAATAAATAAAAGAAACAAATGAAATAAAAGAAATAAATGAAATGAATACATTTAAAAAATAATGATAAAAATAAATGATAAAATAAATAAATACATTTAGAAAATAATTATCCAAAAATAAAAAAAATACACTTGTTAATCTTAAATGCCAAATATTTCCATTAAAGGCACTGTCTTTAAAAAAAAACCTAATAAACTGGTCCAAACGTTCCATCATCAATCCAAACGGCGCACTTACTGGTTCGCAGAGGATAAAATCACGTTGTAATCAGATGCAGACACAACACAGCTGCCTCATTTTGACCCAAATGGCTGAAATCTGTTCTGTTTCTGCTTTTGCGACACAAATTATGCGTCATTTCCCACCTTCTTCCTAATGAACGCTCAAACCGGCGACTTCATGCCTCAGACGGCGTCTGAACGTTGTTGGTTCAGTGCAGACTCTTTTTCCCGTTCTTAAACTCATCTTTGTTTGATCTGAAAGCTCCTCGGACAATACACGCCGCTCACCTGGATTAAAAAGGGCGTGGCTCCTCACCTTCTTTGTTTGCGTCGTTGTTCATTTAAGAGTCTTTTAATCGTTTAAGCCGGCGACGGCGAGCGCTGACCCTGAGTAAACTGTGAACGGCCTTTGTTCAGATTCACTTTGGTAATTGGCTTTAATTGTGAGAAAATAAACTTAGATGTACTTGGAAGGCTCTTACTCAGGTTTACAGGAGATCAAATAATTCTGTTGGGAGTAGGAGTTGTAGTAATAGTAGTGGAAGTAGTAGTAGTATTAGCAGTCGCAAGTCGTACTTTTACCTTCTGCATAATTCAAATGACAATATTGTGACTTCACTTCACTAATTACTGTCACTTGTTGTATTTGATGGTCTATTTTGAAGTAGTTTTTATATAAATAACCTTTACTGAAGTAATAACCTGTAGTACCATCAAGTAAATACATTTTAAACAGTAAAAACTACAAAAATGAAGAAAAATATCCTGATTTTAAGACATTTTAACTCCATTCTTTGCGTTGCGTTCACTAACTTACCTGGTTCTTTTGACATTTTTCATATTTTCTACGTCTTTTCCTTTTCCTCGTTTTGTGGTTTGTCTGATCAGCAGCGGCGCGAATGGGATGTTAATCTGATTTACGCATTTACTTACAATTATAATAAAGCAGGATCATCACAGCTACACTTATTTTTCGTAACAATCTGATTCTTTATGGCAACTTTATTTAGTCATTATTTCCGCCACATGAAATCCAAGCAGTGTTAAAGCGCCTGAAAGTGTAAAAAGTGTTTTTAAAAAGAGAGAACCTGCAAATCTCAGATCAAACTTGTGTCATGGTCGTACGTTCTTCCGTTCGACGTTGCGGTTCATGGAGGAGAAAGTTTAGTACCGGTATTTTGAATTGGATAAACCTAAATCTTTAAGTTTAATCAAAATGTTTTCAGAGTTTATTGATGGAACAGTATGTATTTTATTTTCAGCTTAACACGTTTTTATGTCCGTTTTCTGAGAGAAGAGGTTTATGAAAAAGCAAGAAATGCACCAAAATGACACGTGAAACAAGTCAAAGTTATGTTTTTACTGAAAGAACTGTTTTAATCTGTAAATATCAGTTCAGCTTTGTCAGATTTACTCTCAACTCTCTAAACAACTAATCTATGCATTGAAAGAATAATCGGTAGAATAATGAATTGGCGAAACGATGGTTATTTGCAACCGTTATTTCAGAACTCTGGACGACTGAAGCAGCGCGAGAGGATATTCATGTTCACACGTTTGACTCTCTGGGCTCATGTTACGGCCTCAGTCACTGACCCAAAACCTTCAAACACACAACACGGTCAAAGGCTTTTAGGGAATTGGACTGAGGAGACGGACACGGAGCAAAAGAAGTCAAATGCCACGTTTAAATGTACCAAATATGTGACATTTTTGGACATTTTCACAAACAAAATGCCTGACAGGTTTTTTCGATGTTCTAATTCTGACTTTATTTGGTGTATTTATATCTGTTGTACACGTAGATTATAGTTTTACACCGATCGAGCAGGTATTTGAGGAGAAAACATTGAAAAATGTGTAGAAAATGACAGGAAGTGACATCACACCAGGAACACCACTCATTTGAGTTTATGCAGAATTTTTACAACTTTTCTGACTAAACATTAATTCCACAAAATAAAGTCACTCTCATAATTTTATTTGTCAAATGAAAGAAAAAAATGAAATTAGAGGTTGGTATGGTAATTTCATAGTGTGATGTCATCAACTGCAAACAGGAAGTGAATTTATAAACTTAAAAAAATGCTTTTCTGTGATTTTTTTTTTTAGAATTTTTAGCCAAATTCAAAATATATTTATCTCAACTGCGTCGTACGACCTTTAAGTGCGTAGGCTACCAAAGAAGTTTCAGATTGATGTTTTAAATGCAAGATATTTTCCTGTTCGCCACTCCACGGATCACGCCTGTAACCCGGCCTGGTTGACCTCCACCACAAAACGTTGATATCGTGCTCCTTTTTTAACTGACTTTATTGAACTTTTCATCGCAAAACGACGTACAAACATCGCAGAGAGCGTCTTAATCGCGCCGTCCGCCGTAAACGTCGCTCCCGTCGGTCCAAAGTGTGTCACCCTCCCCCAGCGCGCCGTTAACACCTGCAATCATGGCCCGCAGCGCCAGCCGTTCTCGTACACAACCTTCAAATAAAGGGCCAAAGTCAGGAATTCCAATGAGATCTTATAATTAGTCGTAACACGCAGGATCGTGATCAGGTTTTTGCTTGCAGTGGGCATGCGTCTCTGTATTTTACCCGCTTTGACGCTCTCATTTGCACTTCTTTTGAACATTTCTGCAGCGCGCCACGCCCTTCGGAGCTATCCGCGCGCCGCTGTGGTTCAGACACGCCTCGCTCTGACATTTATCTGATCAAACTCGAGCTGACGGCGGATAATAACGACCAGGTTTGAATCGACGGCCTTTTGTTTTGGTTTACACGGTAGAAAGATTTCAGTTTTTTTATTTTGATGGCGGTGATAAAGTGCGTGCGTAGAAGGCATCGAGGAAGTCCTGTGACAATATTCAAGAAGAAAAAAAAACAAAACGTCCGGTTTGTCGTCTGGACGTGTTCCCCAGCTTGTAAAACACACATTTCAGGTGTTTAATCGTTAAAGACAATAAAAAGTAAGAAAAGTTTAGTTTTTTGGCCAGTTTGAGCGCTCAATATTGGCGTTCACCTGAAAACGACGGAAACGGTCCAATTTGCATGAAAAATATGTTTTATCCTTTCATTTAATCCACTTCAAATATTGTAAGTTTAAAGGACGTTTTCTCCAAATGCATTTACGTTCAGATGAGACGAGCCTTCCCACAATGGGGACATTTCCGTGTTGCAACACAAAGTAGGTACAGAAGTATAATAATAAAAAACTGTTTCTTGTAGAAAAACTCTGATTAAAAAACTCTTCTACTCTTAAAAAAGGATAACACTCTTAAAGTAGCGCCTTAACACACCGAATGTCATAAACTTTGACAGATCATGGACAGATTTGTTGGAAAAATTAGTTTTTATGCCAAGTTCATGAAGCGAGAACTCTAAACCTCGCTTTATCCATTTTTCAGATTTATACGTCAGAAATATGCGATTTATGGCCATTTTATCACATAAAATGCCTCAAGACAACATCACATGAAGGGAAAACTAGCACGTACAGGACTCGATCGCTCTGAATTGCAGATGGTTTCCCGTTCAGCGCAGCGTTTCGCCTCGAGCGGCAATTCGCGCGACTGCAACAGAATAAATGGCAAAGGCTTTATTTTCTATATTTAGCGCTCGCTCTGTCCCACGGGGCGCAGCAAAGGTGAACGTGGGACTGAACGCCGTAACAGTAGACGCTTGTTCAGAGCGAAACGCGATCCGCCTGACCATGACCCAGTTTCACCACGACGCCGCGGTCACCGGAGACCGGCCTGTGCCAGCGGGAATCGCACTTGCACCGCTTAAACCCGCTGTAGCGCTTTAGTCGAACCGTCTGCGCGCTCGAACGATGGGGTTTTTGTGACGGTCTAATTTTGACTTTATTCTGTAAGTCTGTCGTAAAGATAAATGATCGTTTTACGCCGATCCAACAGCAGTTTGTGGAGAAAAGTTTACTTTACTTTATGTTCTACCTGGTCCAGCGCGTTCTTTGTGGGGTTTTTTGTGTCTTTCTTTTGTTGTTTTGTTGCTTTTTTGTTTTCTTACGGTCTGATTTTAAAAAAAGGCAACTTTTTCTTTGTTGAAAATGACAGGAAGTGACATCACACCAAAAACACTCCATCCAAAGTTTATGCAGAATTTACACAAAATAAACCACTTTTTTGACTCAACATTAATTCATCAAAATAAAGTCATTCATATTTCTATTTGTCATATAAAAAAACATTGTGACATTAGGTAAGTTTTTGCCCAGTGTTTGCTGGGTAATTTCCATGTGATGTCCTGCCAGGAAGTAAAATTATAAACAAAAAAACATTTAAAATGTTTGTTACTGCCAGTGTTTAATAGTGTAGCATTGTATTTTATGTTCATGCCTTAATGTATTCGTCAAAATAAAGTGGTTGCTGGGTAAGTTCAATGTGATGTCATCAATTACAACCAGGAAGTAAAATTATAGACAAGAAAAAATGTTCATTCTAACTGCAAGTGTGTTGTGTAACGTTGCCTTAATGTATTCGTCAAACTTAAGACTGTCAAAATAAAAACTTGGAGACAAAATCGAGACTAATGTAGGTTTTATTATTCATTATTCGACAGGTTAGCGTCGCGTAGCGTTGCGTATAGCGTTGCGATACGTATAGCATTGCGTGTTGCGTGTCGCTGCAGACGCCTTTTGTTGCACATGCCAAAGATCCTCGACGTTAACAGGACCTCTCACTCCTCTGCTGCTTGGAGCTGGTGTCGTTTTAGGCTCTTTAGTGCTTTAATCCTCGCGTCACTGAGCTCCATTGTTCTTTTCACTCTGAGTCCGACAAGAAAAACGTGTGGAATCTGTTTGGAATGTCTCTGAAACCGACAAAGTCATTTTAAAACGAAATCATAACCAAAACAAGACGGTGTCGCTTTGGCGTTTTGCTCATTTTAAAGTTTGAGGTGGACATTGAATTGTAATGGCAAAGTAAATGTCATATTGTGGTGTAGTTTTGGACACTGTAAGTTCAGTCAAGTGTAATGTTAATGTCTGGAGAGTAAAGGGGAACTCGCATTAATTTTCCCTCCAGACTTTACAGAATTCAAATATAAAGAGTTATTAATGAGTCTAAGCAGCTGTGTGGTAAATGATGTCCACAGCAGGTGTTTTCTGTCCCAAAAAACACAAAATGAAAGATCCTGAGGTGTTTACATGTTCACTACCACAGAGAGACGTTTAACCCAGAGCAAACTTTTACTATATATTTTCTCCCAGAACCAAGCAGAAAATAATAAAGCTGTCGTCCAGTCTGGTGTCCCCCCGCGCGCGCGCGCGCGGGGACACCAGACTGTGTGTGTGTGTGTGTGTGTGTGCGCGCGCGGGGACACCAGACTGTGTGTGCGCGTGCGCGCGCGGGGACACCAGACTGTGTGTGCGCGCGGGGACACCAGACTGTGTGTGCGCGCGGGGACACCAGACTGTGTGTGCGCGCGGGGACACCAGACTGTGTGTGTGCGCGCGCGCGGGGACAAGACTCATAAAAGTGAATGAACTGTGTTTTGCTTCAGTTTGCAGTAAATATAATCCTCATATTACATATTACAAAACATGAGACAGTTTAGTATAATAAAGTAAAACTGGTTGTGTTCATAAACTTTGACATGTCTTGGACTCGAGCCACATCGATGTTTGGAGCAGATTTGCATAAAGAGCTGCTGGGCTGACGCCAACTATTGATGCAAGGAGAGAATAATGTGAGAGGCACAATTAATTTGCAAATAAGTCTGGTCACAATCCGAACATTTCAAACATTCAATGGCTTTTTACTCGATACCAATTTCATCATAAAACAATAGAATGTTATTTCCAACACAAGATAATAATAGATTGGTTCACATGTAAAATTAACTATTCTATGCATGTGATTTAGTCAGTTTTAATCCCTGTTCAGATGAGTTTCTGTTGTAGTTTTGTATGTGATTATTATCTTGTATTTATTTGTTTGACAAGCCGAGTGCAAAACAAATGATGGATAAACTTACCGGAATAAAAAGGTCCTAAACTGGGCCTGGACTTTGTATCCGAACTAAAGATGGACTGAACCGAGACTAAACCAGGACTTTTAAAAAAAACTACGAGTGGAAAACTAAGGCAGAACTGAACCTGGAACAGCAAAACGTTTGAATATTTCACTCTCCATCCATTACACCGCCTGAAAAGTCTTAATATTTTGTTTTTTATTGTGTTTTCTCTTCCTCCTCACAGCTCACAAAAGAGAAGGAACACGGGAAGCTCAACCCTCGACCTGGAAAGGTAACGATCAGTTCATTTCATTTGAGTTCTGACAGTTTTTAAAGCCGGACGACTGTGATAATGCGACTTTAAAGACCGAGTTACACGTCTAGTGCTACTGTGGGTAAAGTTTAAGCATGAAGCGCGACCTGCTCGACCGCATCTCCCAATGACACCGGTATGTGACCGAATAAACAGGAGCACGGGGCCCGGCGCGCGGGGGCCCCGGAGTGTGGACGTCCGAAGTGTCAAACGTGGGAATGTGCCAAAGTGAGTTATGTCCCAGACGAAAGACGACAAAAAGATGTGTAGATTTAGTGTTTTTAAATGCCAGTGACTTTACTCTTACTTCACACACAAACAACTTAAACACGTGTCTTTTAAATATTGGAATAGTGTTTTTAAAGCTTGTTGTTTTTCTTTAAATGGATGTCAGAGAAAGGGCAGGAGTGAAGCTAAAAGTATATAAAGGCGAACTATATGTTGGCGTATGGTGTTCTATAGTATGTCGTTGTAATGATGAAAAATGTTTCGTCCAGAGACTCTTAAAACGCCCCCAAAATACATACTTAACCATCACAGGGACTTACAAAGACGTTTAAGAAGGTGAAATGTTACTCAATTTGGATTTAAGTATAATTGTACTGCAGTTTGTTGTACCTGAAATTAATAAACATTTCATAAGTTTAAAGGCGTAATGGACGATTTTTCGTTTCGTTTTTTTGTTTATTAGCCCGACGTATTGCATCGCATCTCTCGTCTCCTGTAGATTTACGTCTCTTCTGAGCTCGAACAGTCTTTTTCTGTCTTAATTTTGTCCTGTACACTGAGGGAACTATATTATGATAGATCCATGCGCTTAGACACAGGGAAACGTGCTGCTCTCATGGGGACGAGCCGCTGCAGGAGAGCGGCAGGTGTCCAAATCGTCCATTCCACCTTAAGCTTTTTTTGTAGGTGACATTTTAGGGACATTTCACCATTCACGGGACGTACATACTGTTAAGTTTTAAACTGTTAATTGCTGTGTCGACATGTTTTAAATCACTCTGAATCCCTAGAGCAGCGGTTCTCAAAGCGTGATCCTCCTGTGCGCTGCAGGGGGCGCCACACAACGCACGCAAACGAAAATGGAGTTTAAAATCCACTTTACGTTATATATTTGTTTAAAATGAGTGTCTTTCTCCTTTTCGTTCAGTTCTATCTTTAACATTTCACTTAAACTCGTTGATTCATCGAGTTTAAATGTCAAACCTGCCGCGGCCTGTTTTTTTATAGATTAAGCTTTTTCCTCTCTGATCCGGGACGGGAGGGAGAGCTGACATTTTGGCTGAGCCTCCAGGGCCTCTTCAGGAGCCTCCGGGGCCTCTTCAGGAGCCTCCGGGGCCTCTTCAGGAGCCTCCGGGGCCTCTTCAGGAGCCTCCGCGGCCTCTTCAGGAGCCTCCGGGGCCTCTTCAGGAGCGACTGGACTTTCAATATTTAAATTGTAAAAATCGTATTTCGGACATTAATATTGTAATTTAAGGATTTATAAGTTAAATAAAAAATGGATCTGAGTTGAATTATGTATTTGTTCTGGAAGACTTATTTTAAGCAAGATTTATACGTTTTAACTTTTTTTTTTTTACACTCTGAATCGAGGCGGATGAAACAAACACTGACTATAATGAGCCTTAGTTTCTCTGTCTTGTTCACACGTGCAGGTTTTGACAAGAGAAATGATGCACAAAAGGTCAAACTAATGTGGCAAAGACCAAACCCAAAGAAAAAATGTTATTTTAAACTTAATTATACTTCGTCTTCCAGTGTTTTTCATTACCAGATTTCCGTTAAAAACACACAATCAGATGAATGATGGCGTTTTTATCTGATTATTCTAGTTATTTAAAATTTATCGGCCATGTTTTACTGACTTCAATCTTATGGTTAGTATGGCCCATGGTTAGTATTGCACTTCGAAATAAGACAAACTGCTATAAAAATCTGATATAAAACATTACAATTTTAAACTGTGCGAAAACGGCTGAGTTTGAATAAACCTACAAACACTGAATTTTTACATTTATGGATTAAGTTTTACATTTATGGATGAACTTTTACAGATTTTTCCCTTTCCCTGACTTAGCTGAACCACATTTGCAATAATTAGAAGCAAGTTAGCACATTTCTGCAAGATATGAATGTCTAAATATTGACATCACCTTCCCCTATTAATGAATAAAATATAATATAGCGTAGTGTCATCATTGGGATTGTCAGACCAAATATCTGCAGTCCAGATTTATGCACGTATGATTATGTTTTTACTTTTAAGATGAAATGATAAAGAATAATAATTTAAATTGCATGTGATCTTTTTGCCACAGATGTATCTTCTCCACGCCGTCGCTCACACAAATGGCTTTTATCGCTCTCCGTTGCGTTTTCCTTCTAATTCGCCCGAGCTGTTTCTAACGACTCTTTCCCGTGCGTTTCCTTTTTCAGATGTACATTTTCGATCGGGCCGGAATGTGCGGGCAGCGGATCGAGGTCCGCGGCGACGTGGTGGACGCGACGGCGTGGGAGCTGGAGGAAACTATCTCCATCCGGGTGGTGCGAGGAGGGTGAGTTCAGGGCGAGGAAGAAGAGCGGGTCGTGTGTGCGAGGAAGAGCGGGTCGTGTGTGCGAGGAAGAGCGGGTCGTGTGTGCGAGGAAGAGCGGGTCGTGTGTGCGAGGAAGAGCGGGTCGTGTGTGCGAGGAAGAGCGGGTCGTGTGTGCGAGGAAGAGCGGGTCGTGTGTGCGAGGAAGAGCGGGTCGTGTGTGCGAGGAAGAGCGGGTCGTGTGTGCGAGGAAGAGCGGGTCGTGTGTGCGAGGAAGAGCGAGTGCGGGGCGAGGAAGAGCGAGTTCGGGGCGAGGAAGAGCGAGTTCGGGGCGAGGAAGAGCGAGTTCGGGGCGAGGAAGAGCGAGTTCGGGGCGAGGAAGAGCGAGTTCGGGGCGAGGAAGAGCGAGTTCGGGGCGAGGAAGAGCGAGTTCGGGGCGAGGAAGAGCGAGTTCGGGGCGAGGAAGAGCGAGTTCGGGGCGAGGAAGAGCGAGTTCGAGGCGAGGAAGAGCGAGTCGTGTGTGCGAGGAAGAGCGAGTCGTGTGTGCGAGGAAGAGCGAGTCGTGTGTGCGAGGAAGAGCGAGTGCGGGGCGAGGAAGAGCGAGTTCGGGGCGAGGAAGAGCGAGTTCGGGGCGAGGAAGAGCGAGTTCGGGGCGAGGAAGAGCGAGTTCGGGGTGAGGAAGAGCGAGTTCGGGGTGAGGAAGAGCGAGTTAGGGGCGAGGAAGAGCGAGTTCGGGGCGAGGAAGAGCGAGTTCGGGGCGAGGAAGAGCGAGTTCGAGGCGAGGAAGAGCGAGTCGTGTGTGCGAGGAAGAGCGAGTCGTGTGTGCGAGGAAGAGCGGGTCGTGTGTGCGAGGAAGAGCGAGTCGTGTGTGCGAGGAAGAGCGAGTGCGGGGCGAGGAAGAGCGAGTGCGGGGCGAGGAAGAGCGAGTTCGGGGCGAGGAAGAGCGAGTTCGGGGCGAGGAAGAGCGAGTTCGGGGCGAGGAAGAGCGAGTTCGGGGCGAGGAAGAGCGAGTTCGGGGCGAGGAAGAGCGAGTTCGGGGTGAGGAAGAGCGAGTTCGGGGTGAGGAAGAGCGAGTTAGGGGCGAGGAAGAGCGAGTCGTGTGTGCGAGGAAGAGCGAGTCGTGTGTGCGAGGAAGAGCGAGTCGTGTGTGCGAGGAAGAGCGAGTCGTGTGTGCGAGGAAGAGCGAGTCGTGTGTGCGAGGAAGAGCGAGTCGTGTGTGCGAGGAAGAGCGAGTGCGGGGCGAGGAAGAGCGAGTTCGGGGCGAGGAAGAGCGAGTTCGGGGCGAGGAAGAGCGAGTTCGGGGTGAGGAAGAGCGAGTTCGGGGTGAGGAAGAGCGAGTTCGGGGTGATGAAGAGCGAGTTAGGGGCGAGGAAGAGCGAGTTAGGGGCGAGGAAGAGCGAGTTAGGGGCGAGGAAGAGCGAGTCGTGTGTGCGAGGAAGAGCGGGTCGTGTGTGCGAGGAAGAGCGAGTCGTGTGTGCGAGGAAGAGCGAGTCGTGTGTGCGAGGAAGAGCGGGTCGTGTGTGCGAGGAAGAGCGAGTCGTGTGTGCGAGGAAGAGCGAGTCGTGTGTGCGAGGAAGAGCGAGTCGTGTGTGCGAGGAAGAGCGGGTCGTGTGTGCGAGGAAGAGCGAGTCGTGTGTGCGAGGAAGAGGAAGAATCAGAGTCAGAATCCGGTTTATTGCCATTTGTCAATGAACAAAATTCACAAACATAGGAACTTGTTCTGGTGATTCATGCAACACAAACTACAAAACATTGAACAATGAATACAAAACAATGAACAGCTACCAGATATATAAAAAATAAGTAAAGTTAAAATAAGGTTAGAAATAGGCATTTTTATGTAATAAAATATGTAGTGCAATAGAGTTCAGGGCGACGAAGAGCGGGTTGTGTGTGTGTGTAATATATTTAAGCTCATCAGTCAAAACGATCACGTTTAATCGTCTCTTTGCGTAAAATGTGCTCAATATTCAAGTTTGGCGCCACAACGCTCACGTTATCGCAAAACGTGTCGAATGTTGCGATTCGATGCATTTCCTGAACCGCGCAGCCCCGTTCTCGATCGCGGGTCGACAAAGAGCATTTCGCATTGTCGCGCTTTAACGGCGAAACTCGCGCAGAACGACGTAGGCGCATCGTCGTCTTGACTCCGCCTCCCGCTCAAACCGCCCCAGTTCTCGTCGGACCGCTCGCCCCGCCCCCGGCTTCTTCAGAAAGCCGAGCCACCGCAGTAATTATACCAGGCATTTCCGGCCGCTCAAAACAAAACTCCTATTGATCGGCTGCGTTTCCGACGAATGTTTGGAATGGTCGACACACCCAAAGACCGAACGAAACACGCGAGAGACGCAGAAGGAATGTGATCAAGCGAAAAGCTCAAACACAAACTGAGCGTTGTTTTTTTTAACTGTATTTCCAAAGAAACAATTGACACATCTTCGACTTCTACTGTATTCGAACCAATGAATCAAGTGTGTAGTTTTATCATGAAAAATGTTGCAAAAGGGCTAATTAAGACTAACAAATGACTAAAAACGCATGTTATTAACAAAAAAGTGAGATTTCACCAACCATAAAATACACACATCCAATGAAAAGACACTCAGAATACAAGAGGCAAAAGTGTGTACAAAATGGCAAAAAACTGACAATTTAGAAATATCAAGTGTCACCAAGGTTCAACTTTGTTTTTTCTTTTCTGTTCTCAGAAATATCCAGTAAAAACTAAATATAAGCACTGTCTATATCCATAACTTTATCAGCAAATATGACTCAGAGGTGTTTAATGCAATAATACACACAATTTATGGAAATAATTGGTCATTTCTGATATGTTTAAGTCGATAAGAGAGTAAATCACTTGTTTTGGACCTTTCAATGTTAAAAATGCCTATATTTGTATCTAAAATCATAGAATATCAATATAGTTTTTCATTTTGAACATTGCACTGGCTCCAGATTCACGCGTGCGTCTGACAGCGCTGCCCCCTTGTGTTCACAGATGGATACTGTTGTTGTTGTTGTTTTTATGGCGGTTGGCATCCAATTGTTGCATTACCGCCAGACTTTATTCCTCAGACTTGTCGTAGTCCTCAGACTGTCGTAGTCCGTAAAAGTACTCCTTCCATTGCTCAGATGGATACTGTACGAGAAGCCCAACTTTAAAGGAGAGAAGGTCGCTCTGGACGAGGGCGAGATCGAGCTGACCAATCCCTTCGGCCCGATGGAGGAGGACACGCCCCTGGTGAACGGGCAGATGAACGGGGGACAGACGGACGGAGCGCACGCAAACGGCGAGCAGGAAGGAGAAACGGGCGATGCGTCGGCGAAGGAGGCGGCGCCCGTGCGGAGGTGCGTCATCGGGTCAGTTCGACGCACCGTCAGAGTAAGTGAAGTGCACCGCGGCTTTTACAGTATTTACAGTGAAACAAATACCAGTGTCTTCTTCAATCTCACTTAAACAATTCCATTATTTAGTTTGGTAAATCCTTTTTCCGTGTGCAGTTTATTTATTGCAGCTTTTTTGTCATTTACAAATATATTAAAAAGGGTTTTGTGTCTTTTTTGTGTATCTTTTTCTTGCTGCTCATCTTCACTTTTTTTTATTGAAATCTTATATAGAAATAAGAGTTTGATGTTTAATCGTGACAACACAATGTTTTAACTTCAATATCATTATCCACCACAATATGTGAGTTGATATATATTACACTTTAAACCTGTCCATTGGTCTGTTTCCATGACGTTCAACAATTTTAAACTGTCATTTCAACGGGAAAAAGTCTTCAAAATGTTGCATAAAATGGAATCTGAAACCCATGAATTGCACACGCCCCTTTTCTGATCAGCTGAGCTCCAACTGCATTTGACCTGTGTAATGGCTCCACCTGGTGTTCAAGCAGGAAACTACACGCTTATGATATTAAACCGAGGTATTTCAGAGGCTTTATTGTTTCTGCCCCTCCAGGACTACAGCGTTCCAGAGATTAGCCTGTTCCCAGAGGAGAACGCCGAGGGGAAGAAGGTGGTCTTCAGAGACACTTCAGAGGACGCCCGGATCTTCGGTTTCCCCATCAAAGCCACGTCCATCGTCATCAACGCCGGCCTGTGAGTGGACAGGCTCTGACCCGTGTTCTGACCCGTGCTCTTACTCACTCTGACCCGTGTTCTGACCCGTGTTCTGACCCGTGCTCTTACTCACTCTGACCCGTGCCCTGACCCGTGTTCTGACCCGTGTTCTGACCCGTGCTCTTACTCACTCTGACCCGCGCTCTGACCCGTGCTCTTACTCACTCTGACCCGTGTTCTGACCCGTGCTCTGACCCGTGCTCTGACCCGTGTTCTGACCCGTGCTCTTACTCACTCTGACCCGCGCTCTGACCCGTGCTCTTACTCACTCTGACCCGTGTTCTGACCCGTGCTCTGACCTGTGCCCTGACCCGTGCTCTGACCCGTGCTCTGACCCGTGTTCTGACCCGTGCTCTTACTCACTCTGACCCGCGCTCTGACCCGTGCTCTTACTCACTCTGACCCGTGTTCTGACCCGTGCTCTGACCTGTGCCCTGACCCGTGCTCTGACCCGTGCTCTGACCCGTGTTCTGACCCGTGCTCTTACTCACTCTGACCCGCGCTCTGACCCGTGCTCTTACTCACTCTGACCCGTGTTCTGACCCGTGCTCTGACCCGTGTTCTGACCCGTGCTCTGACCCGTGCCCTGACCCGTGCCCTGACCCGTGTTCTGACCCGTGCCCTGACCCGTGTTCTGACCCGTGCTCTGACCCGCAGGTGGCTGGTTTACGCTCAGCCGTTCTTCCAGGGCGACCCAAAGGTCCTGGAGGTGGGGGGGTACCCGACCCCTGCGGCCTGGGGCGTGGAGCAGCCGTATATCGCCTCGCTGCACCCGCTCAAAATAGTAAGAGTGGGACATGGGGCAAAACCACAAGCAAAAGTAGTTTCTAGCCATTTCTTGGTCTGATGTAAAGTGGCATTAAGTGTCTTTTTGGTGATTTGAACCTGATCCAGAGCTTTGTAAAATGTAGTTTTCAAATTTAAAATGGCACAAAAGTGATAAGTCTACTTTACCTCTAGAGATAAAGTTTGCCCTTTTGTGTTGGTGGAACAAACTGATGTCACACTTTGTATATCGTCCTTTCAAATCAAGACTAAACTGAGACATAAGATTCTAAACATAATATTATAACTCGATAATAACTAGTTTCTGTCAGTCCCTGATTGGTCGTTGTCGCCGTCACTTGTGGGATTTAGTGGGACAGAGAATATGGCCCGATTACACTCCCAGTAAACTTGATAAACTAGACCAAATAACAAGATGTTTTGTTTATTTACTGTCCACTTTTAAAACCTGTAATGAATGAATAATAATGAATAATGTAATGTGATCTGTTCTAATCATAATTCTGTCCTCAGGGCGAGCCTCGGGTTGAAAACATGGGAGAACCAAAGGTGAGTAACAGCGTCCCGATTCAGCCCTGTGCCAGTGTGTTTGTCTGCGCCTGACACTGCCCCCTGTCTGCCTGCGCCTGACACTGCCCCCTGTCTGCCCTCGTGTGCGTGTGCAGATGGTGGTGTACGAGAAGCCGTATTTCTGCGGTAAATCCAGGACCGTCTGCACCAACGCCCGGGACTTCATGACGCGCACCGAGCGAGCGCAGCAGGCGTTCATGCACAACGTGGGCTCGCTCAAGGTCCTGGGCGGAATGTGAGTGCTCCAAAACCAACCAAGAGCTCGCCAACTCTGTAATTTAGACCTTTACAAACACGTCCTAAACACATGTGATTCTTGTATTAGTTTTGCAAAAAGAGCTCGCCATTCTGATTCAGTAATGCCATGGTCTTTCTTATAAACGCAGCTTTTACTGACTAATAATGTCTCAAATGATGACAAACGGCATAAATGCGTGAAAGCATCGTCCTGTAAATGTGTCTCTGGGTCACAGCTGGGTGGGCTACGAGAAGGAGGGCTTCCGGGGCCACCAGTACCTTCTGGAGGAGGGCGAGTACCAGGACTGGAGAGTCTGGGGAGGCTGCGACGCCGAGCTGAGGTCCGTGCGCGTCATCCGAGCGGTGAGTGCCAGCACGGGGCCCGTCTCCTCGTCCCGCGGGAGTGGAATGTCTCGTGCTTGACCCCCCCCCCTCGTCCCGCCGCAGGAGCTGACGGACCCCCTGATGGTGATGTTCGAGCAGCCCAATGAGGAGCAGGAGGAGCAGGAGGAGAACACGTTTGAAGTGACAGAAGCCACGCCCGACGTGGAGCTGTTCGGGGTCAAAACCTCCACCCGCTCCATCCAAGTCTTCAGCGGAGCGTGAGTCCGGCACAGAGATGCTCAAACATTTCAGCTCCGAGGGGCCCCTAAACGTCCTTCTCCTGTGGTTCCTAAACGTCCTTCTCCTGGGGCCCCAAAATGTTCTTCTCCTGTGGCCCCTAAACATCCTTTTCCTTGTGCTTCTAAACGTCTTTTTCCTTGTGCTCTTAAACGTCCTCCTGCTGTGGTCCCTAAACATCCTTCTCCTGGGGCCCCTAAACGTCCTTCTCCTGGGGTTCCTAAACGTTCTTCTCGTGTGGCCCCCAAACCTCCTTCTCCTGGGGCCCCCAAACGTCCTTCTCCTGGGGCCCCTAGTCGTCCTTCTCCTGTGGTTCCCAAACGTCCTTCTCCTGAGGCCCCTAAACATCCTTCTCCTGGGGCCCCTAAACGTCCTTCTCCTGGGGCCCCTAAACGTCCTTCTCCTGGGGCCGCTACACATCCTTCCACATTATAAACACACCAAATAAAGTCAGAATGAGTGACTCTTAAACCCGTCCCGGGCCCTTAAGTCCTCATATCGGCCCCTCATGTCCCCTGTTGTGACTCCTCCCCGCAGATGGGTGGCGTATTCCCACGTGGACTTCTCTGGGAGCCAGTACATCCTGGAGAAAGGCTTCTACAACAACTCTGCCGACTGGGGCTCGTTGGACAACCGCATCTGCTCCGTTCAGCCCATTCTCGCCGTGAGGCCCCTGAGAACACGCCCATGTACAAACACTCTCGTCTTGTGTAGTACTAATACTCTGATATTTGTGTTTTTGGCAGGTTTCCCGGGACAACACGCAGAACAGGAGTCAGGTGCGTGTGTGCGTGGCATTTCTCTGACTCCTGCCGTGTTTTCAGGGCTGATCCAGGTGCTCTTTCTCCACAGATCTGCTTTTACACCGAGCCCGAGTTCCAAGGCCAGTGCTTTAGCGTCGACCGCAACCAGGAGGCGCTGTCGGACAAACTGTTGCCCAAGTCGTGCCGGGTGGTGGGCGGCAGGTGAGGAAGTAACCCTTCTACTTCAGTCCGGCTTTAATCCAGGCGTGGTTTCTGCTGAGACCTTAAGTTGTTTAGAATTGTCACAGAAATGTGTTTAAAAAGTTCATTTTTAAAGGAGTTTGAGAACGAAAACGCTCCAGATTCATGAAATGGAGGCGAAAGTGAAGCGGGAACTTTCAACAACAATCTGATTTTGACGAGATGAAACTGGGATTTACTTTTAGAATATGACAAAATCCTGGTGGTTTTGGCCAAAGAAAACGACTGTTTAAACTAATTTACTCTTGTATTTTATGTTATTTGTCAAAAGGAGTTGGAAAGACGATTGACAAACTGACATTTCAACCCTGGAAATTCAAAATAGTTTCTTGTTTTTGTTTCATGAAGACGCGTCATTAACATTTAGGGCTCGTATCATTTTTAAAGGGTTTTTAAGAATGAACGGAAAGTTTTTTCAATGGAAGTGGAATAAGTTTCTATATCGTGTTGTCAACATGTTTCTTTTCCTCGTTTTATTCTTCAAACCTTAATTTCTATATTAAAGTGCCTCTGACAGATTTTTACTATTTTTTTGTTGTATGTATTTTATTTAATGTATTTATACCTGTTGTACATAGAAATGAGTTTTACACCAATCGAGCAGGTATTTGTGGAGAAAATGTTGAAAAAATCTGTAGAAAAAAAGGAAGTGACATCACACCAGGGGACACTCATACAGGAAGTGACATCACACCAGGGGACACTCATACAGGAAGTGACATCACACCAGGGGACACTCATACAGGAAGTGACATCACGCCAGGGGACACTCATACAGGAAGTGACATCACGCCAGGGGACACTCGTACAGGAAGTGACATCACGCCAGGGGACACTAGTACAGGAAGTGACATCACGCCAGGGACACTCATACAGGAAGTGACATCACGCCAGGGACACTCATACAGGAAGTGACATCACGCCAGGGGACACTCATACAGGAAGTGACATCACACCAGGGACACTCGTTCCAGTCAAAGTTTATGCAGAATGTACACAAAAGAAACATTAAACACTAAACATTAATTCAACATAAAGTCACTAATTATTTTTATTTATCAAATTAAAAAAAAATTGTGACCTTAAATGAGTTTCCCGGTGTTTGCTGGGTAATTTCCTAGTGTGATGTCATCGATTACAAACAGGAAGGGAAATTATAAACCCAAAAAATTTGCTATTCTGTGATGACATTTTTATAATTTTTTGCAAAATTCTAAATCTGAACTGCATTTTAGTTAAATTAGCCATCCGGCCTGTAGGGGACGCTTCAATCGACAGTTTTACGCTAACGCTCCCTCATGACGTATCGTGTCTTGTGTTTTCAGCTGGGTGCTGTACGAGAACAAGCAGTTCCAGGGAAACCTCTACGTGTTGTCCGAGGGCGACTACCCCAACCTGAACAGTATGGGATGCCCCGCCTCCAGCTACCTGCGCTCGGTCAAGGCCGTGCCCATGGTCAGTGCGCCGCTTTACCGCAGTCGTACGCACGCCGCTTTACCGCAGTCATACGCACGCCGCTTTACCGCAGTCGTACGCACGCCGCTTTACCGCAGTCGTACGCACGCCGCTTTACCGCAGTCGTACGCACGCCACTTTACCGTAGTCATACGCTGCTTTACCGTAGTCATAGTCGTACGCGCATAGTCCTAGTCAACCTTTAGATTTTAAGTAACAAAAATGCAAAAAAAACTAAAAATCTTTGCTCACATTTTCGAGGGTTAAACTGAACTGAACGTTTAAACGATCCGTCATGTTGGTCTCGCGTTCTCGTCGTCCTTGTAACTCCTCCGTGTCCGTCCCTCCGCAGACGTTATCTGTCCCGTCCATCTCGCTGTTCGGTCTGGAGTGTCTGGAGGGCCGAGAGATCACCACGGAGACGGAGATCTTCAGTTTAGTGGAAGAAGGCTACAACAACCACATCCTGTCTGTGCGCGTCAACAGCGGAAGGTGAGACTGACCCCCAACTCCGCCTCCAATCACTGACCGAGGCGCCTCGAGCTCCGCCTCCAATCACTGACTGAGGCGCTGTGATTGGTCAAACTCCTCCCATTGGTAAAACCCCTCCTCCCCGCATTGGTTAAACTCCTCCTCCCCCCATTCGTCAAACTGCTCCTGCCATTGGTCAAACTGCTCCTGCCATTTGTCAAACTCCTCCTCCAATCACTGAACGAGGAGTAGCCATTGGTCAACCCTTCCTCCTCCCATTGGTCAAGCTCCTCCCATTCACTGAACCAGGAGCTTTGATTGGTCAGACTCCTCCTCCCAGTCGAGTGTAACCTGACCTGGGCTAATGCTGCGTTCACGAGCTCCTCTGGTTTATAAGATGATGTAACTTATTATTTTTATCATGGAAAAAAGGCAGTAAAACAGAAATCACACAAACGACGCCTGCGTGAGAACATAACGATGTGTTGTTGTTGCAGTTGGGTGATATGTGAGCACGGGAACTACAGGGGGCGCCAGTTCCTCCTCGATCCCATAGAAATCACAAACTGGCCCAAGTTCAGCTCCATGCAGACCATCGGCTCCATGTACCCGGTGCGACAGGTAAGTCCCTCCCCGCGCTCGCACTATGCCCCGCCCCCAGAAGCCGTCACCGCGGGAGACGGGCTTTCATGGTGATGGTTGTTGTTGTTTTGCAGAAGCGCAGCCTGTTCCGCATGAAGAACACGGAGCGAGGCCACTACCTGTCGGTGCAGGGCGGAGTCGAGGAGATGAAGTCGGGCCGCATCGTGGTAACGGAGGAGGCGGAGCCAATGAGCGACGTGTGGTTCTACCAGGACGGCCTCATCAAGAACAAGGTCCGACAGAGCAGACTAAAGAGTCTAAACAGACTTTAAAACAAAACTGTGGGATAATTCAAGCGAAATGTCCAAACAATAATAAACTGTTACTCATTTTCATCAATTGTACACTTTATACATAAGAATATTTACGTGTATAGTGTATTATTGATGAAAATGAGTAAGTTTATTCTTTCCTTTTTTTGGAATTTATTTTCAATTTAATAAATACACAAAATAAAAAAAGAAACATGAGAAACACGCCCAGAGCAAAGAAAAAATAATAGAAATACTGACTAATAATAATGGCACAATATGACGTAACACACACAACACATAAATAACATTGGTAAATGTTAATTTTTAAAAAACCCTCCAGTCTCCATATTTTAAGCTTTATCTGGTAATGTATTTAAAAAGTCTGTGTACAATAGAAATAATGGTTTGGTTTTGAAATAAGGACTAAAACCGTTGTTTGTTGCAGCATTAACTCATAAATAAAGGCTGCGCATCATTTTAATTCATTTCTTTCATATTTTTGCCGTCGCTGTAGAACTTAAAGACGTGTAACGACGTTGAACGTTTAGTTTGGACAAAAACAATGTCAAACACCTGGAAAAACAAGAGCATTCTACCTTATTTTATTTCTTTTGTGCGGTTTTATTTCCAGTCGTTTCAGATGCAACTTCACACCTGAAAAGAGCGTCACATGATCATTACACGAGGCTCATATTTGTCGAGAAGAAGAAGCTAAAGTAGTTCTGATGGTTTCAGTTCTATTATTCCACCTTTTTTCTTTTTATTTTGTGCTATTTACCGTATTTTCCAGAGTATAAGTTGCACCAGCCAAAAAATGCATAATAGAGAAGTAAAAAAACATATATGTTGCACTGGAGTATGAAATGCGGTTGCAATTGTGAAAATAACAAATAATATCACATATAGTCGCTCCGGAGTATAAGTATATAAGTATAAATATAAGTATAAGTCGCACCTCGCACAAAACTATGAAACAAGTACAAATTATAGTCCGGAAAATACATACATAGTGGTACATCTCCCACTTCCATCTCATGCTTTAGTTCTCTTAAACTGATGCAAGTCGTGTTAGATCGATGCACAGGTTGCCATGGCGATGTGGCAACATTCTGAATTGAACCGTTTGAGTGGTTTAAACCGCGTGCAAGTCGAGAGCGGTGACGGTTTCACCCGTAAGAGCTCGGAACGCCAGTGAAACGGGCCAAAAGCGCGCCGCGGTTTACGTTCCTGTTGTCCCGCTGTGACCGTGGTTGCCCTGGTAACGCCCTGTTGTCCCGCTGTGACCGTGGTTGTCCCGCTGTAACCGTGGTTGTCCCGCTGTGACCGTGGTTGCCCTGGTAACGCCCTGTTGTCCCGCTGTGACCGTGGTTGTCCCGCTGTGACCGTGGTTGCCCTGGTAACGCCCTGTTGTCCCGCTGTGACCGTGGTTGTCCCGCTGTAACCATGGTTGTCCCGCTGTGACCGTGGTTGCCCTGGTAACGCCCTGTTGTCCCGCTGTGACCGTGGTTGTCCCGCTGTGACCGTGGTTGTCCCGCTGTGACCGTGGTTGTCCCGCTGTGACCGTGGTTGTCCCGCTGTGACCGTGGTTGTCCCGCTGTGACCGTGGTTGTCCCGCTGTGACCGTGGTTGCCCTGGTAACGCCCTGTTGTCCCGCTGTGACCGTGGTTGTCCCGCTGTAACCGTGGTTGTCCCGCTGTGACCGTGGTTGCCCTGGTAACGCCCTGTTGTCCCGCTGTGACCGTGGTTGTCCCGCTGTGACCGTGGTTGTCCCGCTGTGACCGTGGTTGTCCCGCTGTAACCGTGGTTGCCCTGGTAACGCCCTGTTGTCCCGCTGTGACCGTGGTTGTCCCGCTGTGACCGTGGTTGTCCCACTGTGACCGTGGTTGCCCTGGTAACGCCCTGTTGTCCCGCTGTGACCGTGGTTGTCCCGCTGTGACCGTGGTTGCCCTGGTAACGCCCTGTTGTCCCGCTGTGACCGTGGTTGTCCCGCTGTGACCGTGGTTGTCCCACTGTGACCGTGGTTGCCCTGGTAACGCCCTGTTGTCCCGCTGTGACCGTGGTTGTCCCGCTGTAACCGTGGTTGTCCCGCTGTGACCGTGGTTGCCCCGGTAACGCCCTGTTGTCGTGTGTGTGCTGGCAGATGTCGCTGGTCATGAGTCTGCAGGTCATGGGGAACGTGGAGCCCGGAGCAAAGGTGGTGCTGTGGACGGAGACGAGGCAGCCCATCCAGACCTGGACGGCCCAGACCAGAGGCCTCGTGTCCAGCCTGACCTTCCCCGGGATGGTCCTGGACGTCAAAGGTGCCGGACACGGGACATTTGTCTTTGTGAAATAGAGTTGAATCAGCCTTAAAGTGATTTACTGTCATCAATATCACATGTTTAATACTCAAGAATATATTATAATAACTACTTTATGCTAATGACACAATGATCCTGAATCTGGTTAATCCTGGCAAATTTATGCATTTATATTTAGTTTTTTAGTGAGATAAACGATGACGACATAAAAATTACACACACAAAAATATAAATGATAAAAAATATACAAATAATAATAATAATAATAATAATAATAATAATAATAATAATAATAATAATAATAATAATAATAATAATAATAATAATAATAATAATAATAATAATAATAATAATAATAATAATAATTTAAAAAAATATAAAAATCATAATAATAAAAGTAGAATTTTATACAGTAAAATTGGAGAAACACTGCTCATAAATTAAATAACAAATATTAAACCATATATGAATGTTCGAAGCCAAAGAAGTTCTGGATCTGCAATGAATTCATCACTTTATCGTCACGTCTGCTTGAAAATGTGGCCTCTGTTTGGACTCAAACCTTGTATTACGACAGAATAACACCAACCATACCCACTAGTGGACAGAAAAGGTACTGCAATAACCATCATATGGCTCTTAAAGAACTTTTCCATCTTCACTGAACAATGAGTTAAACACAGTCTAAAGTTTATTTTGAAGTCCTATTTAGACCCTGACAATATTTGATCAGAAATGTACAAAAATGCGTCTTTAAATGTTTTTGAGGTTCAAGTATTGCACAGAACGTAAAGACGGCGTAAGATCGACCCCAAAAGAGCGGAAACATCAAGGAGTTTTTGTCTCTTTTAGGCCTAATTTTAATGGTTTTAATGATAGAAAACACATTCAACACTCTATATTTTCATCCTTTTGTTGATAATTGTCACTCCTCGATCTCGCCAAAACTGACCGTAATGACCGTTTCCCCCGCTCACGTTTGTGTTTTCTGTGCAGGAGGAAAAACGTACGATAAAGACTTTGTGGTGCTCATGCCCGAAGACGAGACGAGGCCCAGTCAGCAGTGGCAGATCGAGATGCTCTGATGGAGGTTTATCTGCACAAGAACCCGAAGAAGAACCAAACAAAATCCAACAGGAACCCAACAGAACCAACCAGGACCCAACCAGGACCCAACATTTACTAATTTCTTTGCATAGCACCCAATTCAAACGAACTTCCGCCGCCGCCTTTTTTACATTTGAAAGTGGATTTTCCCGTTGTCCGCTTTGGCAAAACGAACGCTCTGAACATATCTATAAATGTATAAATATAAAGTACTATAAAAGTGTATAAAATGCCACGTTTCCAGGGACTTTCGCGGTAACATATTCGTGCCTTTAGTTTTTAAGCCCGTTTTAGCCGCGTTTAACCGACACGTTTATGCAAAATTGTTTTAAATGTTGTAATTTTATGAAGTTGACGTGTGTTTTGTCATGTGATTATTGCAGGTAAAGAGTTTGTATTTTATTAAATGTGTGTGTGAGTGTTAAAGGCGCACTAAGGAACTTTTCCAGTGGAGATGTCATGGTGTCAGAGTTGAGTTTGACCATAATTGTGAGGGAAAAAGAGCAACAATTTAAGTTATTCAGTGAATTCTTTATTAATTCCTAATCAAACTTTCTGAATGATTAAATCAAGTTAATGTGATTTAAAAACAGCCAGATTAAAAAGTCCATTAAATTTAGGCATTTTTTTCGGACAATTTATTGAATTTTAAGACTTATTTTTGCTTCTAAAATTGTCACGTTCATATATTTAACAGCCACAACCAGAATTATCGATTAATCTAAGAATCTTGACGAACCCCAATCATCTTAGTCACATTTTGAGCACAATAAAATAAATTTTCGTGTCCAAAAATATGGAAAAAAAATCTGTTTTTTCTCAATAATACAGTTCATTCTTCAGTTCAGCCTTTATTTGGTGGAAAATGTGTTTTAAAAAGTCAGATTGTGCGACAAAAATTAGGAAAATGTTCAGTTCCGGCTCGACTTTGCTTGAATTGCAGCTCTTTTTGTAGAGAAGCGACACTGCACTCCCCCCTCCGCAGACCCGACCCGGCGGACGCACTTCTCATTGATGCTTGTTTCGTTTACAAAGTAGAAAGACAGAGTTACGAGTCTGATCTGGGATTGGGAGTGAAAAAGGTGTGAAAAACGTGGCCAAACTCGCTTTAAGTGGATCAAAAACATGTTACTCAAGTGTTGTACGGATGATGTCATGTTAATATATTTTATACATAAATGTGTCTGTATATGAAGGGAGAGGTTTTCAAATGATAAATAAACATTAAAGTTAAATCTGACGTTTTGGCTCGTGGTTTCTTACATTAAATCTTAATTTTTTTGTGTTTCTTGCAGCTCTAACTTTAGCATTTTATTTATATTCACTCTTTTTGCACTTAAAAACATTAGAACATATTAAATAAAACTTAAACCTGAACTATTCCTGGTTTAACACACTGGAAATTAATTGATGTCAAAATAGTCCTGCAAGATCACAAACTGAAACGACCTGGACGACAAAGTGACAAAGTGTTATTTAATTTTATTTGTTTTTATTGCATATTTAATTGTGAATTATGACATACAATATAAATGACAGTGTAGTACAAAAACACACAATGGTCAATACCCTTTATATATATTAAGAAAAACTAATAATAAATCAAGGAAAGATTAATTTTGTGATTTTATTCCCATTTGAGTGCAGTATTTTATTGTGTATTTTAGGTGTTTATTTGTGTTATAATTAAACATTAATTGGGCCACTTTAAATCCAGTCTTTAAACACATTTTGACAGTTTTAACTCAGTTTTTATTGGGTTTTAAACTCTTTTGAATCGTTTTACCTCGTGTGTTTTTAATATTGTCGCACTTTGTTCAAGCGGATGGTTTTACAGTGCAGTGAGTGACTTGCGGTGCCTGGACTTAATACAAACTCAGTCTTGTTTACTTCATTTAGTCAGTCTTTATGCTTTTATTTGACATGATTTGTTTCCATTTGTATCATTCCTTTTCATCCTCGTTTCACGTCGCACCTTTCGGCTGAAGCCAGTTCCTCGATGGCAGGAAACCTCAGTGTCGCCTCCTCGTTTCTCACTTCTTTATTCTCTTATTTCACATATTTTCCTTTCATTCCTTTCACACTCTTCACTCTTTCATGCTCTTGATCTTTGCGCTGACGGAGAAGCTCACGTTCTGTTGTGTTTGTGGTAAAAACACAAACGCCTCATGTCTCCTCCTCGTGTTTCCTCTTCGGCCTCGACAGCTTCATTTACCACGAGATGAAGTACAGAAAATATAGAACACAAATTCTTAACATATTTTTATTTAGTTTATTGCTATGGCCAGAGATGTGCAGTACTCACATTTATTGAATTACATTTATTTATTTACATGACTGAATTACATTTATTTTATGTTCTAATAATTTATTCAGTCACTTTTATTTAATTATATTTTTTTTATTTACATTTACTGAATGTTCATTTAAATTTTTTAGTTACATTTTTACTCACATTTATTTATTTAGTTGCATTTCCTAATTACATTTATTTAGGTTATTTTGTCACATTTAATACAATTTATTTACATTTATTTATACCTTTTTCAGTCACATTTACTTAGTTACATTTACTCGAGTACCATCAACTTTTCAAGACATGTCGCTTCTTTCTGATACTTTCACTTTTACTGAAGTAACAGTTACTCGAGTAAAAGTTTCTCATTTTCATCCTTCCTCCACTTTATTTAATTAAAGTTTTGTTCGTACAATTATAAATCACACGTTACTCCTACTTTAGTCAAAGTTTCTCCAAATACTTTTGTACTTTTACTTGAGTCATTTCTCAGGACCACTACTTTGTACTTCTTGAGTATTAATTTTTTATATATTTTTTTCACATTTTGGGCTACTTTACCTCCTCATCCTTCTAAAACACATAGATCAAATATTATTGCCTCAGTTTATATTGTTAAAAAATGTACAAAAAAAATGTGATTTTTTTTTTTTTTTACAAAAATTGAAAAAATGTACAATTTTTTTAAAAACATTTACAAAAAGTCGTATTTCTTTATCACAGTTAAATCGGGTCAAAAGTACTTTTCTTCTTGAATATCACGTATAAGTTCCCGTGGCCTGTTGTCTCGTCGGGCTAACGTTACGATCATTATCTCGCGCATTGTTACCTCGGTTACCTCTTTGTTACCTCGGTTACCTCTTTGTTACCTCGGTTACCTCTTTGTTACCTCGGTTACCTCTTTGTTACCTCCTTCTTTTGTCTGTAATCTCCTGTGGCGGCTCCTCCCCGTTTCTACAGCCGGACACTCCAGGACTTTTCCGCTGGTTTCATCGCCAAACGCTCGGGGGGAAACTCGCCCCTCGACATTCCGCGCGCGTCGGAGGGCTGCCATTGGCCGATGGCGTGACGGACAGGTGAGTTTCATGCAGGTGTGGGGGCGGGGCTTAGAGGAGATTAGAGGCTTGTGCAAACGCCACTGGAGCGAGAAGTACAGGAGGCACAGCGGAGGACGACACAGGTAGGAAAAGTACTTTGTTTTGAATGAGTATTTATGATGAGAGTGAGTGAAAGTACTTTAACACTCAAGTATGTAGTATTTTTGTTTATTTGTGTGTTTTTTTGTTTTGCTGAGGTTTTTTTGTAGTTTTTCCAGTGTGTTTTAAACAGCAAAATGGACAAATAAACTAAATTAAATCTGATAAAAAAAGTTATGAATAAAAACTGGTTAGAAGTGAAGTAGTAGTAAAAGTATCGGTGGTTTTAGTAGTATTCTGATAACTGTTACTTCAAGTTTCAAGTCACAAATCTTTGACCCGAAGTCGATTTGGTCTTCTTTTAAACTAAAACAGACCAAATACTTTATTCTGATCGAAGAAATACAAGTATCCGAGGATTTGAGTTGAAGTTCTTTGAGTACTTTAAGAGAAATTCCAGAATAGAGCTTTATTTACACGCTCCTTCTTTAAAAGCGGCTCCAGTCCCAGGTCCCGTTTAGAGGTGATGTCACTCTGGACTTTGGTAGTAATAATACTGCTGCTGTAGCTGTAGTAGTAGTAGTTGAATTAGTACACAGTAGTAGTAGAAATACATGAGTAGTTTGTTTTTTCGTGAGCCGTTTTGACTTGTAGTTCACATGTTACAGTTTGGACCAAACCCTGAGCCATGGACCCGGACTACTTCAGAGCTGTGAGTACAAATACTTCATTCATGTGTGTACTCTTATCTCAGCCCGTCCCTGAGGCGCCTTGAACAAATACTGCAAAGTACAAGTGTGTAAACTCCAGTCGCTTCTGCTAAGATATTCCTTTATTGTCCACACATGGGCCTGACCTGGTACATGGTCAGTAACACACAAAATAAACACTAAAACTACTTCTACTACTACTACTACTACAGAGTTCTGAATAAATATGAAACCAACACTTAAAGAATGTTCATGTTTTAAATCTTCATTTACTGAATGAAAGTCACAGATCAAATAGAAATAAGAATAAATCTGCCACATTTACTCGCACAACCACACTTTTTCCATATGTGGATACTTTCTATATATTGAATACTCTACTAAAGTGTGTATAACTGTACTTTATTGATCCTTGTCACTGATCACTGTTCCGCTGGGTCCTAAAGCCTGACCTCTCGTCTGTCGTCGTCTTCACATTCTTCACATTCTTCACATTCTCGTGTCGATGGTGAAATCTTTGCTTTGATCCGTCTTCACCTCAAACGACGAGTCCAAATCTCAGACAGGAACTAGTTCTTTAGGCGGAACCCTTGAGTTCTCTGCGTTCAAGTCCAAGAGCAGATACTTTAGGTTTAATGTGAATCTGTTTTATTTCTGGCACTGCTCAGTCCAAAAAAGAGAAAGAAAAATAATAGATGAATAAATAAAAAAATTAAATGAAAATGAACAGTGACTTTAGTTAAATAACATAATGTTTTTTCCATCATATATATATTTAAATGATGTACTTTGGAAATAAATTCAATCAATACATTAAATACAATAAATACAATAAAAATGATCAAATTGTATAATCTTTTACCAAGTATATATATTTAAATGAATATCTGAATGATGTGCTTTGGAAATAAAAATAAATAAATAAAATAAATAAAATAAATAAAATAAATAAAATAAATAAAATAAATAAAATAAATAAAATAAAAATATTTTTTCTCATTCATCAAAATAAAGTATATATGTTTTAAATGAATATCTAAATGATGTGCAACACAAAGTAGTTAAACAGGAAAAAGCATGGCATAATTGTATGTTTTTAGTTTCCTTTATTTTCTCATTTAGAGCTAATGACGAGTCCACATTTCAGACCTGGTTTGGTCCTCGTTTGGCCCTCGCTCCGTTCTGTAAATAATGATAATAAGTGTGTGAATCGTGTCCTGGTCCTTCAGGAGATGTGCTGGGGAACTCTGGGCACGGTCCGACCTCACTCCAACTTCCACCCGGACAGAGACGTTATGGAGCTGCACACGGCTCTGGAGGGGAAAGGTGGGTTTTCACCTCCCCCCTATCTCCGCCCGGTCTTAGGCTCGGGGTTCTGACGGGGTTCGATCCCTCACTGAACGGAAACAAAGTCGAGATCGATATAGATTTACAGTTTTAACCCAGAACAGCACATTCTTTAGGTTTAGAATCTCACTTCCTGGTTGTAATGGATGACATCACACTAATTACCCAGCAACCACTGGGCCAAAACTCGTCTAACGTCACAATTATTTCTCTTTGACAAATACAAATATATGAGAGCGACTTTGTTGTGTTGAATTCATGTTTAGAGAGTTTATTTTGTGTAAATTCTGCATGACCTCGTGTCCCTGCTGTGATGTCACTTCCTGTTGTCGTCTCCACATTTTGATTGGTGTAAAACATTCATTTATCACAAGTATAAAAACACCAAATCAAGTCAAAATGAGAGGATCATCATTAAGTTCAATAACAGAAAAGATAAAAGTAAAAGTGACTCTAAAGAAAAGAGATTTAATACAACAAACGTCATGAAGTAATGTTAAAGTACATTTTGCTGTTTTAAGTCGTTTAAGAGTCGAGTTTAGAATTTAGAGTTCAGAGTTCAGAGTTCAGAGTTCAGAGTTCAGAGTTCAGAGTATAGAGTATAGAGTATAGAGTATAGAGTATAGAGTATAGAGTATAGAGTATAGAGTATAGAGTATAGAGTTCAGAGTTCAGAGTTCAGAGTTCAGAGTTCAGAGTTCAGAGTTCAGAGTTCAGAGTTCAGAGTTCAGAGTTCAGAGTTCAGAGTTCAGAGTTCAGAGTTCAGAGTTCAGAGTTCAGAGTTTAGTCACAGAATGTTTGAAGCGGTTTATTATTTGCAATTATCAAGAAAAAGACAAACATATTACCGTATTTTCCGGACTATAAGTTGCACCTTTTTTCTTTTTTCACAGTTTTGGCCGGGATATTTATACTTATATACTTATACTTATACTCCAGAGCGACTTATATGTGATATTATTTGTTATTTTCACACTTGCAACTGCATTTCATACTCCAGTGCAACTTATATATGTTTTTTCTTCTCTATTATGCATTTTTGGGCTGGTGCGACTTATACTCCAGTGCGACTTATAGTCCAGAATATACGGTAATGATATGTAGTATTCCTCACAGGATTTACATATCGTGTATTTGATTGTTTTAGATTGTAAAACGCTGTTGAGAATCCTGACCAATCGAAACAACGAGCAGAGACAAATCCTGGCCAAGACTTTTGAAGAAGTCACAAAAAAGGTAAAGAATAATGACATTTTTATTATTTTGATAGTTTTGTTCTGTTTGTGGATTAAACTCCGCCTCCTCCTGATGCAGAGTATTTGTTGAGTAAATATACTTGAAACAGGTTTTAAACTCACACCTTTGTTTGGACGCAAATACAGTTTGTTCAAAGTCAACTTCTTGAATAAATAATGATTAAAAATTCTAATAAAACATGTTTTCATAAATAAATACAATCATTTTTGAAAGAAATATGGCCGACTAAAACACACTGAAATACTGCTGTTCAGTTTATTTATTATTTCTTCTTATGTTTGATACGTCAATGTTACTACGTTTGTTTTTTAGTTTGTTGTTTTTGTTTTTGTTGTTGTCTTTTTTGTTTTGCGACTGAATTGTTATTTTTTGTTGTTGTTTAATTTTAAAAAAAGTGTTTTATTAAAGTGGAATTTACATTTGATTTATCTTTAGAAAACTTTAAATAGCAAATTAAACATTTTAATCGACCTGTTTTGGTGTGTGTTTGTCGTTTTATGAGTTGTATTGACCTGTTTTGGTGTGTATTGTTAGTTTTATAAGTTGTATTGACCTGTTTTGTTGTGTATTGTTGGTTTTATAAGTTGTATTGACCTGTTTTGGTGTGTGTTTGTTGGTTTTATGAGTTGTAATGACTTGTTTTGGTGTGTGTTTGTTGGTTTTAAGAGTTGTATTGACCTGTTTTGTTGTGTATTGTTGGTTTTATAAGTTGTATTGACCTGTTTTGGTGTGTGTTTGTTGGTTTTAAGAGTTGTATTGACCTGTTTTGGTGTGTATTTGTTGGTTAAAGAGTTGTATTGACCTGTTTTGGTGTGTGTTTGTTGGTTTTATGAGTTGTATTGACCTGTTTTGGTGTGTGTTTGTTGGTTTTATGAGTTGTATTGACCTGTTTTGGTGTGTGTTTGTCGTTTTATGAGTTATATTGACCTGTTTTGGTGTGTGTTTGTTGGTTAAAGAGTTGTATTGACCTGTTTTGGTGTGTGTTTGTTGGTTTATGAGTTGTATTGACCTGTTTTGGTGTGTGTTTGTTGGTTTTATAAGTTGTATTGACCTGTTTTGTTGTGTATTGTTGGTTTTAAGAGTTGTATTGACCTGTTTTGGTGTGTGTTTGTTGGTTTTATGAGTTGTATTGACCTGTTTTGGTGTGTGTTTGTGTGTTTGTGGCAGGATCTTGTTGCCGCGGTGAAGAAGGCTTCGTCTGGGGACCTGGAGACTCTTCTTCTGGAGCTTCTCATGCCTCCTCTGCAGTTCGAGGCCCACAGGCTGCAGATGGCCATGGCGGTGAGGCCTCTTCAAATCAAATAATCACATTTAAATCACTACAATTGAAATCCAAGTTTAAGTTGTGATTGTTTTTTAAGTGCGTAACTTCAAAACCTGTTTTTTCATTTTGGATGAAAATGTAGACAAACGTCAGTTCTGACTGTGACAAAAATGTAGTTCCTTTGGCTATAATATTCCTCTGTCTGACTTCAAGCGTGTTCGACAGGTTAAACCACTCGCTTCAGTTACATGAAGCGGAAAAGATTATATACCATTTTATTTAACAATTTGCCAGTTTTTTTTTTCAATTTAGCAATTTTTGGGTCCTTTATTTTTCATCATTTTTAGATTTTTATTTTTAGAACAGATCACGACCAGAAAATTAAAAATAAAACAAAAATAACATCCAAAGAAACTATTTCATGGCATATTTTAAAAAGTGCATATGACATATTGAAGCCCCTCCCACATTTGCTTAAAAATTCGGCAAATTTAGAGGGTTATGGCAAACTACGGACCTCGGGCCACATATATAACCCTCCAACCTTTGGAGGGTTAGGGCTTGGGGGTTAGGGTGAAGGTTAGAGGGTGAAGGTTAGAGGGTTAGGGGGTTAGGGCTTGGGTTAGGGGGTTAGGGTGAAGGTTAGAGGGTTAGGGGGTTAGCGTTAGGGGGTTAGGGTGAAGGTTAGAGGGTTAGGGGGTTAGGGGGTTAGGGTGAAGGTTAGGGGGTTAGGGTGAAGGTTAGAGGGTTAGGGAGTTAGGGCTTGGGTTAGGGGGTTAGGGTGAAGGTTAGAGGGTTAGGGCTTGGGTTAGGGGGGTAGGGTGAAGGTTAGAGGGTTAGAGGGTTAGGGGGTTAGGGTTAGGGGGTTAGGGCTTGGGTTAGGGGGTTAGGGTGAAGGTTAGAGGGTTAGGGGGTTAGGGGGTTAGGGTGAAGGTTAGAGGGTTAGGGGGTTAGGGTTAGGGGGTTAGGGTGAAGGTTAGAGGGTTAGGGGGTTAGGGTTAGGGGGTTAGGGTGAAGGTTAGAGGGTTAGGGGGTTAGGGGGTTAGGGTTAGGGGGTTAGGGTGAAGGTTAGAGGATTAGGGGGTTAGGGTCTTAGGGTGGTTCACGGCCTCTGGTGTGACCGCGTGTGTTTGCAGGGAGTGGGCACGGACGAGGAAAGCCTTCTGGAGACCCTCTGCACCAGGACCGGGCCTGAGCTCAGGGAGATCAGCAACGTCTACAAACAAAGTCGGTTCACGATTCCGTCGATGTCGTTCCGTTCCGTTCGCGTCGATCGTCGGTTTCACTGATCGATCGCCTTTGTTCGCAGTGTACAAGAAGGACCTGGAGAAGGAGCTGAGGGGAGAAACCAGCGGAGACTTTGCCAAGCTGATCGTGGCTTTGCTAAACGTAACGAATGACGCACTTTATCACTTTTTTAAAAAACTTTTTTTTTTCAAGTTTTAAGTCTAGAAAAGGATTTTAGGCAAATTTCAGTTTCAGAATCAAAATGTCAAAATTAACCAAGAAATTTTAGCCGTTTTACAAATAAAAAACCTTATTTCGATATAAAAACATGATGAAAAACACACAAGAGACGATTCAAGTGGATATCGCTGTAATGACTTGATTCAAAACCCAAACTTGCACAAATATACTCCTAAAAACTGGTGCTTTTATTCCATTTCAAAGGACGAAGTGAATTTGAACCACAAAGATCAAAATGTCGAGATTAGATCTAAATTCCTTTAACATTTCATAAATATCACGGATCAGCTGAACCTGAGTTTGACCTGAGTTTGACCTGAGTTTGACCTGAGTTTGACCTGAGTTTGACCTGAGTTTGACCTGAGTTTGACCTGAGTTTGACCTGAGTTTGACCTGAGTTTGACCTGATCACATTCAACATGAACCTGTGGTAGGAACGTCTCATCTGATTGTGGTTCTCGTCTCTCACAGAAAAGTGACGTGGCCGGACGGGTTCACCAGGACGTGGAGGTAAAGGCAGAAGACTAACTTTGTTTCATTTAGAGCCAGTTCTAGTCCTTTCTTTTTCCCTCATTTAGCAACTAATGCCACTTATTTACTGAAGTTCCGACTTCTACATTCAAGTATGAATAATATGTAATATATATTTTTCTTACAAATAATTCAAGACTTTTTGTGTGTTTTTACTTCGTTCCATTCTCTCTCTGTGAGTTACGATTGGTAAAACTAAACACCGTGTGATGTCATTGTTAGACCTGTTCTAGACCTGTTTTAAACCCATTTTAAACCTGTTCTTGACTTGTTTCAGACCTCTCGTTCTAGACCTGTTTTAAACCAGTTCTAGACCTCCTATTCTAGACCTGTTTTGAACTCATTTTAAACCTGTTCTAGACCCGTTTTGAACCTGTTCTAGACTTGTTCTAGACCTGTTCAGACCGTCCGTTCTAGACCTAGTTTGAAACCTTTTCCAGACCTGTTTTGGACCTGTTCTAGACCTGTTTTGGTCCTGGTTCAGACCTGTTCTAGACCTGGTTTAGACGTGTTCTAGACCTGTTTTGGTCCTGGTTCAGACCTGTTCTAGACCTGGTTTAGACCTATTGTAGACCTGGTTTGAACCTGTTCTAGACCTGTTCCAGACCTGGTTTAGGCCACAGTAGAATCTGGAAAGCCCAAACGTCCTCACAGCCTCGTCCTTTTCCTCTTCAGACTCTGGTTGCGACTCTGAGGGGGAAAAAGTGTGACGCGGCCCCTTGGATCGACACGCTGACGTCCAGGGACCCGGACCACCTCAGGAAGGGTACGAGACCTGCTTGTCCCGGTTCATTTGGTGAACCATGTTTGACATTTGATGCTGATCTAGTGGTGAGACAAAGGCCTGAACAAACGCTGTGTTCAGACGTGAAACAGGTTGTGTTTTTATCTGTCTTCAGTGCTGGACGAAGTGGAGTTTCAGACAAACCTGGTGCTGGACGAGGCTTTGGAGAAACGCTTCTCTGGAGATCTCAGACTGGGACTCAGAGTGTTGGGTAAATATCAGACGCAGGAAGGACATTGTGTGGCAGTTGTGTGTAAGTCTCAAAGGGGTGTGTGTGTTTTCTCTTTTCCAGTGCAGTGCATTCAGAACCCGGACCTCTACCTCGCCTCAAGACTCAACGTCATGAAGGTAAAAACCAGCCTCGTCCAGCCTCACTGGATCTTTCCTCTCGTGGCATCGGAAATTAGCCTAAGGTTGATTTAAAGTAGCAGACGAAGGTCCAAAGCTGTTCAGTGAGTGACGCCAAAGCTCTACAGGGCCTAAACGAAGGACACGTGTGTGGAATTGTCTTTGTTTCTTAGCTTTTCCTTTCGTTATAACATCGTTCCCTGGTCAAAAACTTGCCTGGAGTTGTGTCTTGCTTCACACTCAGGAATAACTCTACATAATAACTCTATATGTAATAACTTTGAACTTTCCTCCGATTGTTGTGTCGCAGGTAAAACAAAAGTCGTACTTCTCTTGCACAGTTTGTAAGAAGTTTAGTTTTAGTCGTATTTCAAGTCAGAAAATGTGAAATAAAGTGACTAAAAGCCTTTAAAAGCAACTAAAGACACAAGAATACTCATGGATCTGACTCTTGGCTTGGTCTAGATTTAGTCTTTTTGTGACAGAGCGATGATAAAGTAAAAATGCAAATATAATAATATAATACCCGACGTGTGGTTTTCCCAGAGGCAACAGCGCCATCTGCAGTCCGACTTTTGTATAGAGAAAAAACAACTTTAAACCTGAAAGAGTAAAAAATGTTAACCTGTTCATGCAGCGTAAATACACGTTTATGCAGCTTTAATGCACGTTTATGCAGTATAAATACACGTTTATGCAGCGTAAATACACGTTTATGCAGCTTTAATACACGTTTATGCAGCTAAATTACACATTTATGCAGCGTAAATACACGTTTATGCAGTATAAATACACGTTTATGCAGCGTAAATACACGTTTATGCAGTATAAATACACGTTTATGCAGCGTCAATACACGTTTATGCAGTATAAATACACGTTTATGCAGCGTAAATACACGTTTATGCAGCTTAAATACACGTTTATGCAGCTTAAATACACATTTATGCAGTATAAATACACGTTTATGCAGTATAAATACACGTTTATGCAGCGTAAACACAGAGTACACGTGCTTGTGTGTTTTAGGGCCCTCAGACTCAGCGGGTGATGCTGTCGCACTGTGAGGAGGATCTTCTGTGCATCAGAGCAGCTTTTCTCAAACTCACAGGGGCCTCGCTCTACACAACACTACAAGTAACACCTTGAATACATTGTGTACAATTTGCACTTTGCCTCGATACAAATACATATTGAACACAGTTTGTCCTTTGTTTTTGAACAGAAACACTTTAAAGGAGACCACCTCACGGCTCTGCTCAACATCTGCCGCTCGGAAGACTGAAAAGTGTTAAATATGTGACGCTTATGATAGGTGAAGTGCATTATTTAGGTGTAAACTTGTGATAATAAATGAACATGGAACAACAGTCTGGCATCGCTCTTCTTCTTCAGCCACGTAAAGCCTGAACACGACAGTGTAGCGCCACCTACAGCCACAGAACGGAACCACATCAACAGCACAAAACAATCACAACACGTTTATTTCGCACATATGAGAACAACCAGTGACACCACGTGCTTTATAATGTATTTTGAAACGTTTTATATGATGAAATAGGCTTGAGGACCATATTATATTCATGTGCAAAATACACAAATACACTACGTTTCAGGCAGTAAACAACATCAAATACATAGAAACCACATTAACTTGGAAGGACATTGTGTTAAAGGAGCAGTGCGGGACTCTTACTGTGGACGGACTCGCCTCTCCACAGACCAGACCTGTAACTTGGTGTCATTTGTTCTTCTTCATGGATAAAGACACATTTAAACACTTTTTACTCCAAATGTGGCAGAAGATGAATCCTGCGTAAATGTCTCAGCAGCTGAAGTATCATAAAGTACAAATACATAATGTGTGGAACTTAATGCCAGCGTGGAACCTCCAGAACAGCCCTAGTTCTAGTTCTAGCTCTAGTTTTAGTTCTATTCTAGTTCTATTCTAGTTCTAGTTCTAGTTCTAGTTCTAGTTCTATTCTAGTTCTAGTTCTAGTTCTATTCTAGTTCTAGTTCTATTCTAGTTCTATTCTAGTTCTAGTTCTAGCTCTAGTTCTAGTTCTCTTCTAGTTATTTTCTAGTTCTAGTTCTAGTTCTAGCTCTAGTTCTAGTTCTATTCTAGTTATTTTCTAGTTCTAGTTCTAGTTCTTGTTCTAGTTCTATTCTAGTTCTAGTTCTTGTTCTAGTTCTAGTTCTATTCTAGCTCTTTATATTTCTGTAAATGATTTAAATCAGCTAAAATAGAGTCTTTAAGAGAGGATCATGAATAAATAGAAAATAAATCTTAACATAATGAAGTGGATGCAGTCCCTCGTTCCCCCAGGAGGGGGAGATACAGACTGTAACTATGAGCCATCATGTCAGTAAAGTATTACACCGAGTACTACTAGTATACAGGCTGTAGCCATGTCAGTAAAGTATTACACCGAGTACTACTAGTATACAGGCTGTAGCCATGTCAGTAAAGTATTACACCGAGTACTACTAGTATACAGGCTGTAGCCATGACAGTAAAGTATTACACCGAGTACTACTAGTATACAGGCTGTAGCCATGTCAGTAAAGTATTACACCGAGTACTACTAGTATACAGGCTGTAGCCATGTCAGTAAAGTATTACACCGAGTACTACTAGTATACAGGCTGTAGCCATGTCAGTAAAGTATTACACCGAGTACTACTAGTATACAGGCTGTAGCCATGACAGTAAAGTATTATTACACCGAGTACTATTAGTATACAGGCTGTAGCCATGTCAGTAAAGTATTACACCGAGTACTACTAGTATACAGGCTGTAGCCATGTCAGTAAAGTATTACACCGAGTACTACTAGTATACAGGCTGTAGCCATGTCAGTAAAGTATTACACCGAGTACTACTAGTATACAGGCTGTAGCCATGACAGTAAAGTATTACACCGAGTACTACTAGTATACAGGCTGTAGCCATGTCAGTAAAGTATTACACCGAGTACTACTAGTATACAGGCTGTAGCCATGACAGTAAAGTATTACACCGAGTACTACTAGTATACAGGCTGTAGCCATGACAGTAAAGTATTACACCGAGTACTACTAGTATACAGGCTGTAGCCATGACAGTAAAGTATTACACCGAGTACTACTAGTATACAGGCTGTAGCCATGTCAGTAAAGTATTACACCGAGTACTACTAGTATACAGGCTGTAGCCATGTCAGTAAAGTATTATTACACCGAGTACTACTAGTATACAGGCTGTAGCCATGTCAGTAAAGTATTACACCGAGTACTACTAGTATACAGGCTGTAGCCATGTCAGTAAAGTATTACACCGAGTACTACTAGTATACAGGCTGTAGCCATGTCAGTAAAGTATTACACCGAGTACTACTAGTATACAGGCTGTAGCCATGTCAGTAAAGTATTACACCGAGTACTACTAGTATACAGGCTGTAGCCATGACAGTAAAGTATTACACCGAGTACTACTAGTATACAGGCTGTAGCCATGTCAGTAAAGTATTACACCGAGTACTACTAGTATACAGGCTGTAGCCATGTCAGTAAAGTATTATTACACCGAGTACTACTAGTATACAGGCTGTAGCCATGTCAGTAAAGTATTACACCGAGTACTACTAGTATACAGGCTGTAGCCATGTCAGTAAAGTATTACACCGAGTACTACTAGTATACAGGCTGTAGCCATGTCAGTAAAGTATTATTACACCGAGTACTACTAGTATACAGGCTGTAGCCATGACAGTAAAGTATTACACCGAGTACTACTAGTATACAGGCTGTAGCCATGTCAGTAAAGTATTACACCGAGTACTACTAGTATACAGGCTGTAGCCATGACAGTAAAGTATTACACCGAGTACTACTAGTATACAGGCTGTAGCCATGTCAGTAAAGTATTACACCGAGTACTACTAGTATACAGGCTGTAGCCATGTCAGTAAAGTAATATTACACCGAGTACTACTAGTATACAGGCTGTAGCCATGTCAGTAAAGTAATATTACACCGAGTACTACTAGTATACAGGCTGTAGCCATGACAGTAAAGTATTACACCGAGTACTACTAGTATACAGGCTGTAGCCATGTCAGTAAAGTATTACACCGAGTACTACTAGTATACAGGCTGTAGCCATGTCAGTAAAGTAATATTACACCGAGTACTACTAGTATACAGGCTGTAGCCATGTCAGTAAAGTATTATTACACCGAGTACTACTAGTATACAGGCTGTAGCCATGTCAGTAAAGTAATATTACACCGAGTACTACTAGTATACAGGCTGTAGCCATGTCAGTAAAGTATTACACCGAGTACTACTAGTATACAGGCTGTAGCCATGACAGTAAAGTATTACACCGAGTACTACTAGTATACAGGCTATACTGTGGTCGCAACTGATACTTATACTTTATTATGTTTTTTTTGCATGAGAATTTATACTTGAAAATAATTGATCACTGCAGGCAGCTGTGGTGAATCTCAAATGTGTAAAGTAAAATACAGATACAGGAGCACAAAAAACATTGAAGTAAAAGTACCACATATAAGTATCATTTTATTGTATATATTTATCTTTGTTCACAGCTTGGACTTAAATAAATGTACATAAAACATGAGAAAAATACAGTTCCTGCTCTCAGCTATGAAAAATATATATCCTATATATCCAGTACAAAAACTACTTGGTAAAGTACAGATACCTGAACATTTAAACTTAAAGTACTTTTACTTTTTTACTTTGGAAAGTAAAGAAAAATACAAAAACCTCTAAAACCAGCAAAACATTAGAATGGAAAACACTTTGAGTCCGAGGATTCCTTTGTGGAATATAGAAGCAGCAGAACTCGTAGTATAAGTAGTAGTATTAGTAGTATTAGTAGGACTCGATGTAGTTTTGTCATCTTTGTGGACCTTTGTCTTGTTTGTGGTCTTATTCCCAGCATCCATCGTTGCAGTAGTCTTTGGGATATTTGTAGTATCAGTAGTAGTTGCAGGATGCGCAGTAGTCTTAGATGTGCCTTTTGAAGTAGTTAGTAAAGTTGCAGTAGTCTTAGATGTGCCTTTTGAAGTAGTTGGTAAAGTTGCAGTAGTCTTAGATGTATCTTTTGAAGTAGTTGGTAAAGTTGCAGTAGTCTTAGATGTATCTTTTGAAGTAGTTGGTAAAGTTGCAGTAGTCTTAGATGTATCTTTTGAAGTAGTTGGTAAAGTTGCAGTAGTCTTAGATGTATCTTTTGAAGTAGTTGGTAAAGTTGCAGTAGTCTTAGATGTATCTTTTGAAGTAGTTAGTAAAGTTGCAGTAGTCTTAGATGTATCTTTTGAAGTAGTTGGTAAAGTTGCAGTAGTCTTAGATGTATCTTTTGAAGTAGTTGGTAAAGTTGCAGTAGTCTTAGATGTATCTTTTGAAGTAGTTGGTAAAGTTGCAGTAGTCTTAGATGTATCTTTTGAAGTAGTTGGTAAAGTTGCAGTAGTCTTAGATGTATCTTTTGAAGTAGTTGGTAAAGTTGCAGTAGTCTTAGATGTATCTTTTGAAGTAGTTGGTAAAGTTGCAGTAGTCTTAGATGTATCTTTTGAAGTAGTTGCAGTAGTCGTTTTGGTAAATCCAGTAGAAACTGTTGCAGTAGTAGAAGCCGCAGTAGTGGCAGAAGTATCTGTAGTTGTAGTTGAAGCCTTGGAAGACTTTGACGCAGTAACTTGAGTCACAGTTGAAGTAGCAGCAGCACTAGTAGTAGTTGTAGTAGTAGTAGCAGTAGCAGTAGTAGTAGTAGTTTTTGCAGTACAAATTAAAGTAAGGATCTTGGAGGTGATTTTGACGGTGGTGAAGCTGGAGTTGTGGGCGTGAGTTGCAGTGGAAACAGAGAAGAGCCGAGCGGAGCTGGACGGGTCAGAACAGGATCTGGAAATAAGAGTTTTATATCTAAAATGACACAAATATTTACAAATGTGAAAAGGATGAGAAGCAGTAGTACTACAGTATTACTGTACTACAATACTATACTGTACTACAGTACTACAATACTACAGTACTTCTGTACTACTGTACTACAATACTACAGTACTTATGTACTACAGTACTACAATACTACAGTACTTCTGTACTACTGTACTACAGTACTACAATACTACAGTACTTCTGTACTACTGTACTACAATACTACAGTACTTATGTACTACAGTACTACAATACTACAGTACTTATGTACTACTGTACTACAGTACTACAATACTACAGTACTTCTGTACTACAGTACTTCTGTACTACAGTACTACAATACTACAGTACTTCTGTACTACAATACTACAGTACTTCTGTACTACAATACTACAGTACTTCTGTACTACAGTACTACAATACTACAGTACTTCTGTACTACAATACTACAGTACTTCTGTACTACAATACTACAGTACTACTGTACTACAGTACTACAGTACTACAATACTACAATACTACAATACTACAGTACTTCTGTACTACTGTACTACAATACTACAGTACTACAATACTACAGTAATTCTGTACTACAATAGTACAGTACTTCTGTACTACAGTACTACTGTACTACAATACTTCAGTACTACAGTACTACAGTACTACAGTACTACAATACTACGGTACTTCTGTACTACAATACTACAATACTCTGTACTACAATGCTACAGTGCTACTGTACTACAGTACTGCAGTACTATAGTACTACAATACTACAGTACTTCTGTACTACAATACTACAGTACTCTGTACTACAATACTACAGTACTACAATACTACAGTACTACAATACTACAGTACTTATGTACTACTGTACTACAGTACTACAATACTACAGTACTTCTGTACTACAGTACTTCTGTACTACAGTACTACAATACTACAGTACTTCTGTACTACAATACTACAGTACTTCTGTACTACAATACTACAGTACTACTGTACTACAGTACTACAGTACTACAATACTACAATACTAAAGTACTTCTGTACTACTGTACTACAATACTACAGTACTACAATACTACAGTAATTCTGTACTACAATAGTACAGTACTTCTGTACTACAGTACTACTGTACTACAATACTTCAGTACTACAGTACTACAGTACTACAGTACTACAATACTACAGTACTTCTGTACTACAATACTACAATACTCTGTACTACAATGCTACAGTGCTACTGTACTACAGTACTGCAGTACTATAGTACTACAATACTACAGTACTTCTGTACTACAATACTACAGTACTCTGTACTACAATACTACAGTACTACAATACTACAGTACTACAATACTACAGTACTTCTGTACTACAATACTACAGTACTACTGTACTACAGTACTACAATACTACAGTACTTCTGTACTACAATACTACAGTACTACTGTACTACAATACTACAATACTACAGTACTTCTGTACTACAATACTACAGTACTACAGTACTACAATACTACAGTACTTCTGTACTACAATACTACAGTACTACTGTACTACAGTACTACAGTACTACAATACTACAATACTACAGTACTTCTGTACTATAATACTAAAGTACTACTGTACTACAATACTACAGTACTTCTGTACTACAATACTACAGTACTACTGTACTACAGTACTACAGTACTACAATACTACAGTACTTCTGTACTACAATACTACAGTACTACAGTACTACAATACTACAGTACTTCTGTACTACAATACTACAGTACTACTGTACTACAGTACTACAGTACTACAGTACTACAATACTACAGTACTTCTGTACTACAATACTACAGTACTACTGTACTACAGTACTACAATACTACAGTACTTCTGTACTACAATACTACAGTACTACTGTACTACAGTACTACAGTACTACAATACTACAATACTACAGTACTTCTGTACTACAATACTACTGTACTAAAGTACTAAAGTACTACAGTACTACAATACTACAGTACTACAGTACTACAGTACTACAGTACTACAATACTACTGTACTACAGTACTACAGTACTACAATACTACAGTACTTCTGTACTACAATACTACAGTACTTCTGTACTACAATACTACAGTACTACTGTACTGCAGTACTACAGTACTACAATACTTAAGGACTTCTGTACTACAGTACTACTGTACTACAGTACTAGAGTACTACAATACTACTGTACTACAGTACTACAGTACTACAATACTACAATACTACTACTTCTGTACTACAATACTACAGTACTACTGTACTACAGTACTACAGTACTACAATACTACAGTACTTCTGTACTACAATACTACAGTACTACTGTACTACAATACTACAGTACTTCTGTACTACAGTACTACAGTACTAAAATACTACAGTACTTCTGTACTACAATACTACAGTACTTCTGTACTACAGTACTACAGTACTACAATACTACAGTACTTCTGTACTACAATACTACAGTACTACTGTACTACAATACTACAGTATTTCTGTACTACAATACTACTGTACTACAGTACTACAGTACTACAATACTACAGTACTTCTGTACTACAATACTACAGTACTACTGTACTACAGTACTACAATACTACAGTACTTCTGTACTACAATACTACAGTACTACCGTACTACAATACTACAATACTACAATACTACAGTACTTCTGTACTACAATACTACAGCACTACTGTACTACAATACTACAGTACTACTGTACTACAGTACTACACTACTACAGTACTTCTGTACTACAATACTACAGTACTACAATACTACAGTACTACTGTTCTACAGTACTACAGTACTACAATACTACAGTACTACACTACTACAGTACTTCTGTACTACAATACTACAGTACTACTGTACTACAGTACTACAGTACTACAATACTACAATACTACAGTACTTCTGTACTACAATACTACAGTACTACTGTACTACAGTACTACAGTACTACAATACTACAGTACTACAATACTACAGTAATTCTGTACTACAATAGTACAGTACTTCTGTACTACAGTACTACTGTACTACAATACTTCAGTACTACAGTACTACAGTACTACAGTACTACAGTACTGCAGTACTTCTGTACTACAATACTACAGTACTCTGTACTACAATACTACAGTACTACTGTACTACAGTACTGCAGTACTATAGTACTACAATACTACAGTACTTCTGTACCACAGTACTCTGTACTACAATACTACAGTACTACTGTACTACAGTACTACAGTACTACAATACTACAGAACTTCTGTACTACAATACTACAGTACTACTGTACTACAGTACTACAGTACTTCTGTACTACAATACTGCAGTACTACTGTACTACAATACTACAATACTACAGTACTTCTGTACTACAATACTACAGTACTACTGTACTACAATACTACAGTACTACTGTACTACAGTACTACAATACTACAGTACTTCTGTACTACAATACTACAGTACTTCTGTACTACAATACTACAGTACTACAGTACTACAATACTACAGTACTAATGTACTACAATACTACAGTACTTCTGTACTACAATACTACAGTACTACTGTACTACAGTACTACAGTACTACAGTACTACAATACTACAATACTACAGTACTTCTGTACTACAATACTACAGTACTACAGTACTACAGTACTACAATACTACAGTACTTCTGTACTACAATACTACAGTACTACAGTACTACAATACTACAGTACTACAATACTACAGTACTACTGTACTACAATACTACAGTACTTCTGTACTACGGTACTACAATACTACAGTACTTCTGTACTACAATACTACAGTACTTCTGTACTACAATACTACAGTACTACTGTACTCCAGTACTACAGTACTACAATACTACAGTACTTCTGTACTACAATACTACAGTACTACTGTACTATAATACTACAGTACTACTGTACTACAATACTACAGTACTTCTGTACTACAATACTACAGTACTACAGTAGTACAGTACTACAATACTACAATACTACAGTACTACTGTACTACAGTACTACTGTACTACAGTACTACAATACTACAGTACTTCTGTACTACAATACTACAGTACTACTGTACTACAGTACTACAATACTACAGTACTTCTGTACTACAATACTACAGTACTACTGTACTACAGTACTACAGTAATACAATACTACAATACTACAGTACTACTGTACTACAATAGTACAGTACTACTGTACTACAGTACTACAGTACTACAATACTACAGTACTTCTGTACTACAATACTACAGTACTTCTGTACTACAATACTACAGCACTACTGTACTACAGTACTACAGTACTACAATACTACAGTACTACTGTACTACAGTACTACAATACTACAGTACTTCTGTACTACAATACTACAGTACTATTGTACTACAATACTACAGTACTTCTGTACTACAATACTACAGTACTACTAAACTACAGTACTACAGTACTACAATACTACAGTACTTATGTACTACAATACTACTGTACTACAGTACTACAGTACTACAGTACTACAGTACTACAATACTACTGTACTACAGTACTACAATACTACAATACTACAATACTACAGTACTACAGTATTACTGTACTACAGTACTACAATACTACAGTACTTCTGTACTACAATACTACAGTACTACAATACTACAGTACGTCTGTACTACAATACTAAAGTACTTCTGTACTACAATACTACAGTACTACTGTACTACAGTACTACAATACTACAGTACTTCTGTACTACAATACTACAGTACTACTGTACTACAGTACTACAGTACTACAGTACTACAATACTACAGTACTTCTGTACTACAATACTACAGTACTACAATACTACAGTACTTCTGTACTACAATACTACAGTACTTCTGTACTACAGTACTACAATACTACAATACTACAGTACTTCTGTACTACAATACTACTGTACTAAAGTACTAAAGTACTACAGTACTACAATACTACAGTACTACAGTACTACAGTACTACAATACTACTGTACTACAGTACTACAGTACTACAATACTACAGTACTTCTGTACTACAATACTACAGTACTTCTGTACTAGAATACTACAGTACTACTGTACTACAGTACTACAGTACTACAATACTTAAGGACTTCTGTACTACAGTACTGCTGTACTACAGTACTAGAGTACTACAATACTACAGTACTACTGTACTACAGTACTACAGTACTACAGTACTACAATACTACAATACTACTACTTCTGTACTACAATACTACAGTACTACTGTACTACAGTACTACAATACTACAGTACTTCTGTACTACAATACTACAGTACTACTGTACTACAATACTACAGTACTTCTGTACTACAGTACTACAGTACTACAATACTACAGTACTTCTGTACTACAATACTACAGTACTTCTGTACTACAGTACTACAGTACTACAATACTACAGTACTTCTGTACTACAATACTACAGTACTACAGTACTACAGTATTACAGTACTTCTGTACTACAATACTACAGTACTACTGTACTACAGTACTACAATACTACAGTACTTCTGTACTACAATACTACAGTACTACTGTACTACAATACTACAATACTACAGTACTTCTGTACTACAATACTACAGCACTACTGTACTACAATACTACAGTACTACTGTACTACAGTACTACAGTACTACAATACTACAGTACTTCTGTACTACAATACTACAGTACTACAGTACTACAATACTACAGTACTACTGTACTACAGTACTACAGTACTACAGTACTACAATACTACAATACTACAGTACTACACTACTACAGTACTTCTGTACTACAATACTACAGTACTACTGTACTACAGTACTACTGTACTACAGTACTACAGTACTACAATACTACAATACTACAGTACTTCTGTACTACAATACTACAGTACTACTGTACTACAGTACTAAAATACTACAGTAATTCTGTACTACAATAGTACAGTACTTCTGTACTACAGTACTATTGTACTACAATACTTCAGTACTACAGTACTACAATACTACAGTACTTCTGTACTACAATACTACAGTACTCTGTACTACAATACTACAGTACTACTGTACTACAGTACTGCAGTACTATAGTACTACAATACTACAGTACTTCTGTACTACAATACTACAGTACTCTGTACTACAATACTACAGTACTACTGTACTACAGTACTACAATACTACAGTACTTCTGTACTACAATACTACAGTACTACCGTACTACAATACTACAATACTACAGTACTTCTGTACTACAATACTACAGCACTACTGTACTACAATACTACAGTACTACTGTACTACAGTACTACAGTACTACAATACTACAATACTACAGTACTTCTGTACTACAATACTACAGTACTACTGTACTACAGTACTACAATACTACAGTAATTCTGTACTACAATAGTACAGTACTTCTGTACTACAGTACTATTGTACTACAATACTTCAGTACTACAGTACTACAATACTACAGTACTTCCGTACTACAATACTACAATACTACAGTACTTCTGTACTACAATACTACAGCACTACTGTACTACAATACTACAGTACTACAGTACTACAATACTACAGTACTTCTGTACTACAATACTACAGTACTACAGTACTACAATACTACAGTACTACAATACTACAGTACTACTGTACTACAATACTACAGTACTTCTGTACTACAGTACTACAATACTACAGTACTTCTGTACTACAATACTACAGTACTTCTGTACTACAATACTACAGTACTACTGTACTACAGTACTACAGTACTACAATACTACAATACTACAGTACTTCTGTACTACAATACTACAGTACTACTGTACTACAGTACTACAATACTACAGTAATTCTGTACTACAATAGTACAGTACTTCTGTACTACAGTACTATTGTACTACAATACTTCAGTACTACAGTACTACAATACTACAGTACTTCTGTACTACAATACTACAGTACTCTGTACTACCATACTACAGTACTACTGTACTACAGTACTGCAGTACTATAGTACTACAATACTACAGTACTTCTGTACTACAATACTACAGTACTCTGTACTACAATACTACAGTACTACAGTACTACAGTACTACAATACTACAGTACTTCTGTACTACAATACTGCAGTACTACTGTACTACAATACTACAATACTACAGTACTTCTGTACTACAATACTACAGTACTACAGTACTACAGTACTACAGTACTACAATACTACAGTTCTTCTGTACTACAATACTACAGTACTTCTGTACTACAATACTACAGTACTACAGTACTACAGTACTACAATACTACAGTACTAATGTACTACAATACTACAGTACTTCTGTACTACAATACTACAGTACTACTGTACTACTGTACTACAGTACTACAATACTACAGTACTTCTGTACTACAATACTACAGTACTACAGTACTACAGTACTACAATACTACAGTACTTCTGTACTACAATACTACAGTACTACTGTACTACAATACTACAGTACTTCTGTACTACAATACTACAGTTCTACTGTACTACAGTAATACAATACTACAGTACTACAATACTACAATACTACTGTACTACAATACTACAATACTACAGTACTTCTGTACTACAGTACTACAATACTACAGTACTTCTGTACTACAATACTACAGTACTTCTGTACTACAATACTACAGTACTACAGTACTACAGTACTACAGTACTACAATACTACAATACTACAGTACTTCTGTACTACAATACTACAGTACTACTGTACTACAGTACTACAGTACTACATTACTACAATACTACAGTACTTCTGTACTATAATACTACAGTACTACTGTACTACAATACTACAGTACTACAGTACTACAATACTACAGTACTTCTGTACTACAATACTACAGTACTACTGTACTACAGTACTACAATACTACAGTACTTCTGTACTACAATACTACAGTACTACAGTACTACAGTACTACAGTACTACAGTACTACAATACTACAGTACTTCTGTACTACAATACTACAGTACTACTGTACTACAGTACTACAATACTACAGTACTTCTGTACTACAATACTACAGTACTACTGTACTACAGTACTACAATACTACAATACTACAATACTACAGTACTTCTGTACTACAATACTACTGTACTAAAGTACTACAGTACTACAATACTACAGTACTACAGTACTACAATACTACAATACTACTGTACTACAGTACTACAGTACTACAATACTACAGTACTTCTGTACTACAATACTACAGTACTTCTGTACTACAATACTACAGTACTACTGTACTACAATACTTAAGGACCTCTGCACTACAGTACTACTGTACTACAGTACTAGAGTACTACAATACTACAGTTCTACTGTACTACAGTACTACAGTACTACAGTACTACAATACTACAGTACTACAGTACTACAATACTACTACTTCTGTACTACAATACTACAGTACTACTGTACTACAGTACTACAATACTACAGTACTTCTGTACTACAATACTACAGTACTACTATACTACAGTACTTCTGCACTACAGTACTACAGTACTACAATACTACAGTACTTCTGTACTACAATACTACAGTACTTCTGTACTACAATACTACAGTACTACTGTACTACAATACTACAGTACTTCTGTACTACAATACTACTGTACTACTGTACTACAGTACTACAGTACTACAGTACTACAATACTACAGTACTTCTGTACTACAATACTACAGTACTTCTGTACTACAATACTACAGTACTACTGTACTACAGTACTACAATACTACAGTACTTCTGTACTACAATACTACAGTACTACTGTACTACAATACTACAGTACTTCTGTACTACAATACTACAGCACTACTGTACTACAATACTACAGTACTACTGTACTACAGTACTACAATACTACAGTACTTCTGTACTACAGTACCACAGTACTACAGTACTACAATACTACAGTACTACTGTACTACAGTACTACAGTACTACAATACTACAGTACTTCTGTACTACAATACTACAGTACTACAGTACTACAATACTACAGTACTTCTGTACTACAATACTACAGTACTACTGTACTACAATACTACAGTACTACTGTACTACAGTACTACAATACTACAGTACTTCTGTACTACAATACTACAGTACTACTGTACTACAGTACTACAATACTACAGTACTACAGTACTACAGTACTACAATACTACAGTACTACTGTACTACAATACTACAGTACGTCTGTACTGCAATACTACAGTACTACTGTACTACAGTACTACAATACTACAATACTACAGTACGTCTGTACTACAGTACTGCAGTACTACAGTACTACAGTACTACAATACTACAGTACTTCTGTACTACAATACTACAGTACTACTGTACTACAATACTACAGTACTTCTGTACTACAGTACTACTGTACTACAGTACTAGTCTGCGTTTCAGTTTTATGCAGCTAAAATCTGGAACAGTCTTCCTGAAGATGTGAGACAGGCTTCTACTCTGACAATGTTCAAATCTAAGCTAAAAACTGTTTTGTTTAGCTGCGCATATGACTAAAAGGATTTTTTCTTTGCACTCTTCTCTTTTGTTTGTGATTTTATTAGTTTAGAAAATCAGTTGGATTGATAATTTTTAATTTAGTTAATTTTATTGTATTTCTGTAATTTCTTTGTGATTTGAATGCATTTTTCCTGCTGTGAAGCACTTTGAATTGCCTTGTGTATGAAATGTGCTCTACAAATAAACTTGCCTTGCCTTGCCTTGCCTTACTACAGTAATTCTGTACTACAATACTACAGTACTACAGTACTACAATACTACAGTACTACAATACTACAATACTACAGTACTACTGTTCTACAGTACTACAATACTACAGTACTACAGTACTACAATACTACAATACTACAGTACTACAATACTACAGTACTTCTGTACTACAGTACTACAGTACTACAGTACCACAGTACTACAATACTATAGTACTTCTGTACTACAATACTACAGTACTACTGTACTACAGTACTACAATACTACAGTACTTCTGTACTACAATACTACAGTACTACTGTACTACAGTACTACAGTACTACAGTACTACAGTACTACAATACTACAGTACTTCTGTACTACAATACTACAGTACTACTGTACTACAGTACTACAGTACTACAATACTACAGTACTTCTGTACTACAATACTACAGTACTACTGTACTACAATACTACAGTACTTCTGTACTACAATACTACAGTACTACTGTACTACAGTACTACAATACTACAGTACTACAGTACTACAGTACTACAATACTACAGTACTACTGTACTACAATACTACAGTACTTCTATACTACAATACTACAGTACTACTGTACTACAGTACTACAATACTACAGTACTTCTGTACTACAATACTACAGTACTACTGTACTACAGTACTACTGTATCACAATACTACAGTACTACTGTACTACAGTACTACAGTACTACAGTACTACAATACTACAGTACTTCTGTACTACAATACTACAGTACTTCTGTACTACAATACTACAGCACTACTGTACTGCAGTACTACAGTACTACAATACTACAGTACTACTGTACTACAGTACTACAATACTACAGTACTTCTGTACTACAATACTACAGTACTATTGTACTACAATACTACAGTACTTCTGTACTACAATACTACAGTACTACTGTACTACAGTACTACAGTACTACAGTACTACAATACTACTGTACTACAGTACTACAATACTACAGTACTACTGTACTACAGTACTACAATACTACAGTACTTCTGTACTACAATACTACAGTACTACAATACTACAGTACGTCTGTACTACAATACTACAGTACTACTGTACTACAGTACTACAATACTACAATACTACAATACTACAGTACTACTGTACTACAGTACTACAGTACTACAATACTACAGTACTACTGTACTACAGTACTACAATACTACAGTACTTCTGTACTACAATACTACAGTACTTCCGTACTACAATACTACAATACTACAGTACTTCTGTACTACAATACTACAGCACTACTGTACTACAATACTACAGTACTACAGTACTACAATACTACAGTACTTCTGTACTACAATACTACAGTACTACAGTACTACAATACTACAGTACTACAATACTACAGTACTACTGTACTACAATACTACAGTACTTCTGTACTACAGTACTACAATACTACAGTACTTCTGTACTACAATACTACAGTACTTCTGTACTACAATACTACAGTACTACTGTACTACAGTACTACAGTACTACAATACTACAATACTACAGTACTTCTGTACTACAATACTACAGTACTACTGTACTACAGTACTACAATACTACAGTAATTCTGTACTACAATAGTACAGTACTTCTGTACTACAGTACTATTGTACTACAATACTTCAGTACTACAGTACTACAATACTACAGTACTTCTGTACTACAATACTACAGTACTCTGTACTACCATACTACAGTACTACTGTACTACAGTACTGCAGTACTATAGTACTACAATACTACAGTACTTCTGTACTACAATACTACAGTACTCTGTACTACAATACTACAGTACTACAGTACTACAGTACTACAATACTACAGTACTTCTGTACTACAATACTGCAGTACTACTGTACTACAATACTACAATACTACAGTACTTCTGTACTACAATACTACAGTACTACAGTACTACAGTACTACAGTACTACAGTACTACAGTACTACAATACTACAGTTCTTCTGTACTACAATACTACAGTACTTCTGTACTACAATACTACAGTACTACAGTACTACAGTACTACAATACTACAGTACTAATGTACTACAATACTACAGTACTTCTGTACTACAATACTACAGTACTACTGTACTACTGTACTACAGTACTACAATACTACAGTACTTCTGTACTACAATACTACAGTACTACAGTACTACAGTACTACAATACTACAGTACTTCTGTACTACAATACTACAGTACTACTGTACTACAATACTACAGTACTTCTGTACTACAATACTACAGTTCTACTGTACTACAGTAATACAATACTACAGTACTACAATACTACAATACTACTGTACTACAATACTACAATACTACAGTACTTCTGTACTACAGTACTACAATACTACAGTACTTCTGTACTACAATACTACAGTACTTCTGTACTACAATACTACAGTACTACAGTACTACAGTACTACAGTACTACAATACTACAATACTACAGTACTTCTGTACTACAATACTACAGTACTACTGTACTACAGTACTACAGTACTACATTACTACAATACTACAGTACTTCTGTACTATAATACTACAGTACTACTGTACTACAATACTACAGTACTACAGTACTACAATACTACAGTACTTCTGTACTACAATACTACAGTACTACTGTACTACAGTACTACAATACTACAGTACTTCTGTACTACAATACTACAGTACTACAGTACTACAGTACTACAGTACTACAGTACTACAATACTACAGTACTTCTGTACTACAATACTACAGTACTACTGTACTACAGTACTACAATACTACAGTACTTCTGTACTACAATACTACAGTACTACTGTACTACAGTACTACAATACTACAATACTACAATACTACAGTACTTCTGTACTACAATACTACTGTACTAAAGTACTACAGTACTACAATACTACAGTACTACAGTACTACAATACTACAATACTACTGTACTACAGTACTACAGTACTACAATACTACAGTACTTCTGTACTACAATACTACAGTACTTCTGTACTACAATACTACAGTACTACTGTACTACAATACTTAAGGACCTCTGCACTACAGTACTACTGTACTACAGTACTAGAGTACTACAATACTACAGTTCTACTGTACTACAGTACTACAGTACTACAGTACTACAATACTACAGTACTACAGTACTACAATACTACTACTTCTGTACTACAATACTACAGTACTACTGTACTACAGTACTACAATACTACAGTACTTCTGTACTACAATACTACAGTACTACTATACTACAGTACTTCTGCACTACAGTACTACAGTACTACAATACTACAGTACTTCTGTACTACAATACTACAGTACTTCTGTACTACAATACTACAGTACTACTGTACTACAATACTACAGTACTTCTGTACTACAATACTACTGTACTACTGTACTACAGTACTACAGTACTACAGTACTACAATACTACAGTACTTCTGTACTACAATACTACAGTACTTCTGTACTACAATACTACAGTACTACTGTACTACAGTACTACAATACTACAGTACTTCTGTACTACAATACTACAGTACTACTGTACTACAATACTACAGTACTTCTGTACTACAATACTACAGCACTACTGTACTACAATACTACAGTACTACTGTACTACAGTACTACAATACTACAGTACTTCTGTACTACAGTACCACAGTACTACAGTACTACAATACTACAGTACTACTGTACTACAGTACTACAGTACTACAATACTACAGTACTTCTGTACTACAATACTACAGTACTACAGTACTACAATACTACAGTACTTCTGTACTACAATACTACAGTACTACTGTACTACAATACTACAGTACTACTGTACTACAGTACTACAATACTACAGTACTTCTGTACTACAATACTACAGTACTACTGTACTACAGTACTACAATACTACAGTACTACAGTACTACAGTACTACAATACTACAGTACTACTGTACTACAATACTACAGTACGTCTGTACTGCAATACTACAGTACTACTGTACTACAGTACTACAATACTACAATACTACAGTACGTCTGTACTACAGTACTGCAGTACTACAGTACTACAGTACTACAATACTACAGTACTTCTGTACTACAATACTACAGTACTACTGTACTACAATACTACAGTACTTCTGTACTACAGTACTACTGTACTACAGTACTAGTCTGCGTTTCAGTTTTATGCAGCTAAAATCTGGAACAGTCTTCCTGAAGATGTGAGACAGGCTTCTACTCTGACAATGTTCAAATCTAAGCTAAAAACTGTTTTGTTTAGCTGCGCATATGACTAAAAGGATTTTTTCTTTGCACTCTTCTCTTTTGTTTGTGATTTTATTAGTTTAGAAAATCAGTTGGATTGATAATTTTTAATTTAGTTAATTTTATTGTATTTCTGTAATTTCTTTGTGATTTGAATGCATTTTTCCTGCTGTGAAGCACTTTGAATTGCCTTGTGTATGAAATGTGCTCTACAAATAAACTTGCCTTGCCTTGCCTTGCCTTACTACAGTAATTCTGTACTACAATACTACAGTACTACAGTACTACAATACTACAGTACTACAATACTACAATACTACAGTACTACTGTTCTACAGTACTACAATACTACAGTACTACAGTACTACAATACTACAATACTACAGTACTACAATACTACAGTACTTCTGTACTACAGTACTACAGTACTACAGTACCACAGTACTACAATACTATAGTACTTCTGTACTACAATACTACAGTACTACTGTACTACAGTACTACAATACTACAGTACTTCTGTACTACAATACTACAGTACTACTGTACTACAGTACTACAGTACTACAGTACTACAGTACTACAATACTACAGTACTTCTGTACTACAATACTACAGTACTACTGTACTACAGTACTACAGTACTACAATACTACAGTACTTCTGTACTACAATACTACAGTACTACTGTACTACAATACTACAGTACTTCTGTACTACAATACTACAGTACTACTGTACTACAGTACTACAATACTACAGTACTACAGTACTACAGTACTACAATACTACAGTACTACTGTACTACAATACTACAGTACTTCTATACTACAATACTACAGTACTACTGTACTACAGTACTACAATACTACAGTACTTCTGTACTACAATACTACAGTACTACTGTACTACAGTACTACTGTATCACAATACTACAGTACTACTGTACTACAGTACTACAGTACTACAGTACTACAATACTACAGTACTTCTGTACTACAATACTACAGTACTTCTGTACTACAATACTACAGCACTACTGTACTGCAGTACTACAGTACTACAATACTACAGTACTACTGTACTACAGTACTACAATACTACAGTACTTCTGTACTACAATACTACAGTACTATTGTACTACAATACTACAGTACTTCTGTACTACAATACTACAGTACTACTGTACTACAGTACTACAGTACTACAGTACTACAATACTACTGTACTACAGTACTACAATACTACAGTACTACTGTACTACAGTACTACAATACTACAGTACTTCTGTACTACAATACTACAGTACTACAATACTACAGTACGTCTGTACTACAATACTACAGTACTACTGTACTACAGTACTACAATACTACAATACTACAATACTACAGTACTACTGTACTACAGTACTACAGTACTACAATACTACAGTACTACTGTACTACAGTACTACAATACTACAGTACTTCTGTACTACAATACTACAGTACTACTGTACTACAGTACTACAGTACTACAGTACTTCTGTACTACAATACTACAGTACTACTGTACTACAGTACTACAGTACTACAATACTACAGTACTTCTGTACTACAATACTACAGTACTACAATACTACAGTACTACAATACTACAGTACTACAATACTTCTGTACTACAGTACTACAATACTACAGTACTTCTGTACTACAATACTACAGTACTTCTGTACTACAATACTACAGTACTACTGTACTACAGTACTACAGTACTACAATACTACAATACTACAGTACTTCTGTACTACAATACTACAGTACTACTGTACTACAGTACTACAATACTACAGTAATTCTGTACTACAATAGTACAGTACTTCTGTACTTCAGTACTATTGTACTACAATACTTCAGTACTACAGTACTACAATACTACAGTACTTCTGTACTACAATACTACAGTACTCTGTACTACCATACTACAGTACTACTGTACTAGAGTACTGCAGTACTATAGTACTACAATACTACAGTACTTCTGTACTACAATACTACAGTACTCTGTACTACAATACTACAGTACTACAGTACTACAGTACTACAGTACTACAGTACTACAATACTACAGTACTTCTGTACTACAATACTGCAGTACTACTGTACTACAATACTACAATACTACAGTACTTCTGTACTACAATACTACAGTACTACAGTACTACAGTACTACAATACTACAGTACTTCTGTACTACAATACTACAGTTCTTCTGTACTACAATACTACAGTACTTCTGTACTACAATACTACAGTACTACAGTACTACAGTACTACAGTACTACAATACTACAGTACTAATGTACTACAATACTACAGTACTTCTGTACTACAGTACTACTGTACTACTGTACTACTGTACTACAATACTACAGTACTACTGTACTACAATACTACAGTACTTCTGTACTACAATACTACAGTTCTACTGTACTACAGTAATACAATACTACAGTACTACAATACTACAATACTACTGTACTACAATGCTACAATACTACAGTACTTCTGTACTACAGTACTACAATACTACAGTACTTCTGTACTACAATACTACAGTACTACAGTACTACAGTACTACAGTACTAAAATACTACAATACTACAGTACTTCTGTACTACAATACTACAGTACTACTGTACTACAGTACTACAGTACTACAATACTACAATACTACAGTACTTCTGTACTATAATACTACAGTACTACTGTACTACAATACTACAGTACTACAGTACTACAATACTACAGTACTTCTGTACTACAATACTACAGTACTACTGTACTACAGTACTACAATACTACAGTACTTCTGTACTACAATACTACAGTACTACAGTACTACAGTACTACAGTACTACAGTACTACAATACTACAGTACTTCTGTACTACAATACTACAGTACTACTGTACTACAGTACTACAATACTACAGTACTTCTGTACTACAATACTACAGTACTACTGTACTACAGTACTACAATACTACAATACTACAATACTACAGTACTTCTGTACTACAATACTACAGTTCTTCTGTACTACAATACTACAGTACTTCTGTACTACAATACTACAGTACTACAGTACTACAGTACTACAGTACTACAATACTACAGTACTAATGTACTACAATACTACAGTACTTCTGTACTACAGTACTACTGTACTACTGTACTACTGTACTACAATACTACAGTACTACTGTACTACAATACTACAGTACTTCTGTACTACAATACTACAGTTCTACTGTACTACAGTAATACAATACTACAGTACTACAATACTACAATACTACTGTACTACAATACTACAATACTACAATACTACAGTACTTCTGTACTACAGTACTACAATACTACAGTACTTCTGTACTACAATACTACAGTACTTCTGTACTACAATACTACAGTACTACAGTACTACAGTACTACAGTACTACAATACTACAATACTACAGTACTTCTGTACTACAATACTACAGTACTACTGTACTACAGTACTACAGTACTACAATACTACAATACTACAGTACTTCTGTACTATAATACTACAGTACTACTGTACTACAATACTACAGTACTACAGTACTACAATACTACAGTACTTCTGTACTACAATACTACAGTACTACTGTACTACAGTACTACAATACTACAGTACTTCTGTACTACAATACTACAGTACTACAGTACTACAGTACTACAGTACTACAGTACTACAATACTACAGTACTTCTGTACTACAATACTACAGTACTACTGTACTACAGTACTACAATACTACAGTACTTCTGTACTACAATACTACAGTACTACTGTACTACAGTACTACAATACTACAATACTACAATACTACAGTACTTCTGTACTACAATACTACTGTACTAAAGTACTACAGTACTACAATACTACAGTACTACAGTACTACAATACTACAATACTACTGTACTACAGTACTACAGTACTACAATACTACAGTACTTCTGTACTACAATACTACAGTACTTCTGTACTACAATACTACAGTACTACTGTACTACAATACTTAAGGACCTCTGCACTACAGTACTACTGTACTACAGTACTAGAGTACTACAATACTACAGTTCTACTGTACTACAGTACTACAGTACTACAGTACTACAGTACTACAGTACTACAATACTACAGTACTACAGTACTACAATACTACTACTTCTGTACTACAATACTACAGTACTACTGTACTACAGTACTACAATACTACAGTACTTCTGTACTACAATACTACAGTACTACTATACTACAGTACTTCTGCACTACAGTACTACAGTACTACAATACTACAGTACTTCTGTACTACAATACTACAGTACTTCTGTACTACAATACTACAGTACTACTGTACTACAATACTACAGTACTTCTGTACTACAATACTACTGTACTACTGTACTACAGTACTACAGTACTACAGTACTACAGTACTACAATACTACAGTACTTCTGTACTACAATACTACAGTACTACAGTACTACAATACTACAGTACTACTGTACTACAGTACTACAGTACTACAGTACTACAATACTACAATACTACAGTACTACACTACTACAGTACTTCTGTACTACAATACTACAGTACTACTGTACTACAGTACTACTGTACTACAGTACTACAGTACTACAATACTACAATACTACAGTACTTCTGTACTACAATACTACAGTACTACTGTACTACAGTACTAAAATACTACAGTAATTCTGTACTACAATAGTACAGTACTTCTGTACTACAGTACTATTGTACTACAATACTTCAGTACTACAGTACTACAATACTACAGTACTTCTGTACTACAATACTACAGTACTCTGTACTACAATACTACAGTACTACTGCACTACAGTACTGCAGTACTATAGTACTACAATACTACAGTACTTCTGTACTACAATACTACAGTACTCTGTACTACAATACTACAGTACTACTGTACTACAGTACTACAATACTACAGTACTTCTGTACTACAATACTACAGTACTACCGTACTACAATACTACAATACTACAGTACTTCTGTACTACAATACTACAGCACTACTGTACTACAGTACTACAATACTACAGTAATTCTGTACTACAATAGTACAGTAATTCTGTACTACAGTACTATTGTACTACAATACTTCAGTACTACAGTACTACAATACTACAGTACTTCCGTACTACAATACTACAATACTACAGTACTTCTGTACTACAATACTACAGCACTACTGTACTACAATACTACAGTACTACAGTACTACAATACTACAGTACTTCTGTACTACAATACTACAGTACTACAGTACTACAATACTACAGTACTACAATACTACAGTACTACTGTACTACAATACTACAGTACTTCTGTACTACAGTACTACAATACTACAGTACTTCTGTACTACAATACTACAGTACTTCTGTACTACAATACTACAGTACTACTGTACTACAGTACTACAGTACTACAATACTACAATACTACAGTACTTCTGTACTACAATACTACAGTACTACTGTACTACAGTACTACAATACTACAGTAATTCTGTACTACAATAGTACAGTACTTCTGTACTACAGTACTATTGTACTACAATACTTCAGTACTACAGTACTACAATACTACAGTACTTCTGTACTACAATACTACAGTACTCTGTACTACCATACTACAGTACTACTGTACTACAGTACTGCAGTACTATAGTACTACAATACTACAGTACTTCTGTACTACAATACTACAGTACTCTGTACTACAATACTACAGTACTACAGTACTACAGTACTACAATACTACAGTACTTCTGTACTACAATACTGCAGTACTACTGTACTACAATACTACAATACTACAGTACTTCTGTACTACAATACTACAGTACTACAGTACTACAGTACTACAGTACTACAATACTACAGTTCTTCTGTACTACAATACTACAGTACTTCTGTACTACAATACTACAGTACTACAGTACTACAATACTACAGTACTAATGTACTACAATACTACAGTACTTCTGTACTACAATACTACAGTACTACTGTACTACTGTACTACAGTACTACAATACTACAGTACTTCTGTACTACAATACTACAGTACTACAGTACTACAATACTACAGTACTTCTGTACTACAATACTACAGTACTACTGTACTACAATACTACAGTACTTCTGTACTACAATACTACAGTTCTACTGTACTACAGTAATACAATACTACAGTACTACAATACTACTGTACTACAATACTACAATACTACAGTACTTCTGTACTACAGTACTACAATACTACAGTACTTCTGTACTACAATACTACAGTACTTCTGTACTACAATACTACAGTACTACAGTACTACAGTACTACAGTACTACAATACTACAATACTACAGTACTTCTGTACTACAATACTACAGTACTACTGTACTACAGTACTACAGTACTACAATACTACAATACTACAGTACTTCTGTACTATAATACTACAGTACTACTGTACTACAATACTACAGTACTTCTGTACTACAATACTACAGTACTACTGTACTACAGTACTACAATACTACAGTACTTCTGTACTACAATACTACAGTACTACAGTACTACAGTACTACAGTACTACAATACTACAGTACTTCTGTACTACAATACTACAGTACTACTGTACTACAGTACTACAATACTACAGTACTTCTGTACTACAATACTACAGTACTACTGTACTACAGTACTACAATACTACAATACTACAATACTACAGTACTTCTGTACTACAATACTACTGTACTAAAGTACTACAGTACTACAATACTACAGTACTACAGTACTACAATACTACAATACTACTGTACTACAGTACTACAGTACTACAATACTACAGTACTTCTGTACTACAATACTACAGTACTTCTGTACTACAATACTACAGTACTACTGTACTACAATACTTAAGGACCTCTGCACTACAGTACTACTGTACTACAGTACTAGAGTACTACAATACTACAGTTCTACTGTACTACAGTACTACAGTACTACAGTACTACAATACTACAGTACTACAGTACTACAATACTACTACTTCTGTACTACAATACTACAGTACTACTGTACTACAGTACTACAATACTACAGTACTTCTGTACTACAATACTACAGTACTACTATACTACAGTACTTCTGCACTACAGTACTACAGTACTACAATACTACAGTACTTCTGTACTACAATACTACAGTACTTCTGTACTACAATACTACAGTACTACTGTACTACAATACTACAGTACTTCTGTACTACAATACTACTGTACTACTGTACTACAGTACTACAGTACTACAGTACTACAATACTACAGTACTTCTGTACTACAATACTACAGTACTACTGTACTACAGTACTACAATACTACAGTACTTCTGTACTACAATACTACAGTACTACTGTACTACAATACTACAGTACTTCTGTACTACAATACTACAGCACTACTGTACTACAATACTACAGTACTACTGTACTACAGTACTACAATACTACAGTACTTCTGTACTACAGTACCACAGTACTACAGTACTACAATACTACAGTACTACTGTACTACAGTACTACAGTACTACAATACTACAGTACTTCTGTACTACAATACTACAGTACTACAGTACTACAGTACTACAATACTACAGTACTTCTGTACTACAATACTACAGTACTACTGTACTACAATACTACAGTACTACTGTACTACAGTACTACAATACTACAGTACTTCTGTACTACAATACTACAGTACTACTGTACTACAGTACTACAATACTACAGTACTACAGTACTACAGTACTACAATACTACAGTACTACTGTACTACAATACTACAGTACGTCTGTACTGCAATACTACAGTACTACTGTACTACAATACTACAATACTACAGTACTTCTGTACTACAATACTACAGCACTACTGTACTACAATACTACAGTACTACTATACTACAGTACTACAGTACTACAATACTACAGTACTTCTGTACTACAATACTACAGTACTACAGTACTACAATACTACAGTACTACTGTACTACAGTACTACAGTACTACAGTACTACAATACTACAATACTACAGTACTACACTACTACAGTACTTCTGTACTACAATACTACAGTACTACTGTACTACAGTACTACTGTACTACAGTACTACAGTACTACAATACTACAATACTACAGTACTTCTGTACTACAATACTACAGTACTACTGTACTACAGTACTAAAATACTACAGTAATTCTGTACTACAATAGTACAGTACTTCTGTACTACAGTACTATTGTACTACAATACTTCAGTACTACAGTACTACAATACTACAGTACTTCTGTACTACAATACTACAGTACTCTGTACTACAATACTACAGTACTACTGTACTACAGTACTGCAGTACTATAGTACTACAATACTACAGTACTTCTGTACTACAATACTACAGTACTCTGTACTACAATACTACAGTACTACTGTACTACAGTACTACAATACTACAGTACTTCTGTACTACAATACTACAGTACTACCGTACTACAATACTACAATACTACAGTACTTCTGTACTACAATACTACAGCACTACTGTACTACAATACTACAGTACTACTGTACTACAGTACTACAGTACTACAATACTACAATACTACAGTACTTCTGTACTACAATACTACAGTACTACTGTACTACAGTACTACAATACTACAGTAATTCTGTACTACAATAGTACAGTACTTCTGTACTACAGTACTATTGTACTACAATACTTCAGTACTACAGTACTACAATACTACAGTACTTCCGTACTACAATACTACAATACTACAGTACTTCTGTACTACAATACTACAGCACTACTGTACTACAATACTACAGTACTACAGTACTACAATACTACAGTACTTCTGTACTACAATACTACAGTACTACAGTACTACAATACTACAGTACTACAATACTACAGTACTACTGTACTACAATACTACAGTACTTCTGTACTACAGTACTACAATACTACAGTACTTCTGTACTACAATACTACAGTACTTCTGTACTACAATACTACAGTACTACTGTACTACAGTACTACAGTACTACAATACTACAATACTACAGTACTTCTGTACTACAATACTACAGTACTACTGTACTACAGTACTACAATACTACAGTAATTCTGTACTACAATAGTACAGTACTTCTGTACTACAGTACTATTGTACTACAATACTTCAGTACTACAGTACTACAATACTACAGTACTTCTGTACTACAATACTACAGTACTCTGTACTACCATACTACAGTACTACTGTACTACAGTACTGCAGTACTATAGTACTACAATACTACAGTACTTCTGTACTACAATACTACAGTACTCTGTACTACAATACTACAGTACTACAGTACTACAGTACTACAATATTACAGTACTTCTGTACTACAATACTGCAGTACTACTGTACTACAATACTACAATACTACAGTACTTCTGTACTACAATACTACAGTACTACAGTACTACAGTACTACAGTACTACAGTACTACAGTACTACAATACTACAGTTCTTCTGTACTACAATACTACAGTACTTCTGTACTACAATACTACAGTACTACAGTACTACAGTACTACAATACTACAGTACTAATGTACTACAATACTACAGTACTTCTGTACTACAATACTACAGTACTACTGTACTACTGTACTACAGTACTACAATACTACAGTACTTCTGTACTACAATACTACAGTACTACAGTACTACAGTACTACAATACTACAGTACTTCTGTACTACAATACTACAGTACTACTGTACTACAATACTACAGTACTTCTGTACTACAATACTACAGTTCTACTGTACTACAGTAATACAATACTACAGTACTACAATACTACAATACTACTGTACTACAATACTACAATACTACAGTACTTCTGTACTACAGTACTACAATACTACAGTACTTCTGTACTACAATACTACAGTACTTCTGTACTACAATACTACAGTACTACAGTACTACAGTACTACAATACTACAATACTACAGTACTTCTGTACTACAATACTACAGTACTACTGTACTACAGTACTACAGTACTACAATACTACAATACTACAGTACTTCTGTACTATAATACTACAGTACTACTGTACTACAATACTACAGTACTACAGTACTACAATACTACAGTACTTCTGTACTACAATACTACAGTACTACTGTACTACAGTACTACAATACTACAGTACTTCTGTACTACAATACTACAGTACTACAGTACTACAGTACTACAGTACTACAATACTACAGTACTTCTGTACTACAATACTACAGTACTACTGTACTACAGTACTACAATACTACAGTACTTCTGTACTACAATACTACAGTACTACTGTACTACAGTACTACAATACTACAATACTACAATACTACAGTACTTCTGTACTACAATACTACTGTACTAAAGTACTACAGTACTACAATACTACAGTACTACAGTACTACAATACTACAATACTACTGTACTACAGTACTACAGTACTACAATACTACAGTACTTCTGTACTACAATACTACAGTACTTCTGTACTACAATACTACAGTACTACTGTACTACAATACTTAAGGACCTCTGCACTACAGTACTACTGTACTACAGTACTAGAGTACTACAATACTACAGTTCTACTGTACTACAGTACTACAGTACTACAGTACTACAATACTACAGTACTACAGTACTACAATACTACTACTTCTGTACTACAATACTACAGTACTACTGTACTACAGTACTACAATACTACAGTACTTCTGTACTACAATACTACAGTACTACTATACTACAGTACTTCTGCACTACAGTACTACAGTACTACAATACTACAGTACTTCTGTACTACAATACTACAGTACTTCTGTACTACAATACTACAGTACTACTGTACTACAATACTACAGTACTTCTGTACTACAATACTACTGTACTACTGTACTACAGTACTACAGTACTACAGTACTACAATACTACAGTACTTCTGTACTACAATACTACAGTACTACTGTACTACAGTACTACAATACTACAGTACTTCTGTACTACAATACTACAGTACTACTGTACTACAATACTACAGTACTTCTGTACTACAATACTACAGCACTACTGTACTACAATACTACAGTACTACTGTACTACAGTACTACAATACTACAGTACTTCTGTACTACAGTACCACAGTACTACAGTACTACAATACTACAGTACTACTGTACTACAGTACTACAGTACTACAATACTACAGTACTTCTGTACTACAATACTACAGTACTACAGTACTACAATACTACAGTACTTCTGTACTACAATACTACAGTACTACTGTACTACAATACTACAGTACTACTGTACTACAGTACTACAATACTACAGTACTTCTGTACTACAATACTACAGTACTACTGTACTACAGTACTACAATACTACAGTACTACAGTACTACAGTACTACAATACTACAGTACTACTGTACTACAATACTACAGTACGTCTGTACTGCAATACTACAGTACTACTGTACTACAGTACTACAATACTACAATACTACAGTACGTCTGTACTACAGTACTGCAGTACTACAGTACTACAGTACTACAATACTACAGTACTTCTGTACTACAATACTACAGTACTACTGTACTACAATACTACAGTACTTCTGTACTACAGTACTACTGTACTACAGTACTAGTCTGCGTTTCAGTTTTATGCAGCTAAAATCTGGAACAGTCTTCCTGAAGATGTGAGACAGGCTTCTACTCTGACAATGTTCAAATCTAAGCTAAAAACTGTTTTGTTTAGCTGCGCATATGACTAAAAGGATTTTTTCTTTGCACTCTTCTCTTTTGTTTGTGATTTTATTAGTTTAGAAAATCAGTTGGATTGATAATTTTTAATTTAGTTAATTTTATTGTATTTCTGTAATTTCTTTGTGATTTGAATGCATTTTTCCTGCTGTGAAGCACTTTGAATTGCCTTGTGTATGAAATGTGCTCTACAAATAAACTTGCCTTGCCTTGCCTTGCCTTACTACAGTAATTCTGTACTACAATACTACAGTACTACAGTACTACAATACTACAGTACTACAATACTACAATACTACAGTACTACTGTTCTACAGTACTACAATACTACAGTACTACAATACTACAATACTACAGTACTACAATACTACAGTACTTCTGTACTACAGTACTACAGTACTACAGTACCACAGTACTACAATACTATAGTACTTCTGTACTACAATACTACAGTACTACTGTACTACAGTACTACAATACTACAGTACTTCTGTACTACAATACTACAGTACTACTGTACTACAGTACTACAGTACTACAGTACTACAGTACTACAATACTACAGTACTTCTGTACTACAATACTACAGTACTACTGTACTACAGTACTACAGTACTACAATACTACAGTACTTCTGTACTACAATACTACAGTACTACTGTACTACAATACTACAGTACTTCTGTACTACAATACTACAGTACTACTGTACTACAGTACTACAATACTACAGTACTACAGTACTACAGTACTACAATACTACAGTACTACTGTACTACAATACTACAGTACTTCTATACTACAATACTACAGTACTACTGTACTACAGTACTACAATACTACAGTACTTCTGTACTACAATACTACAGTACTACTGTACTACAGTACTACTGTATCACAATACTACAGTACTACTGTACTACAGTACTACAGTACTACAGTACTACAATACTACAGTACTTCTGTACTACAATACTACAGTACTTCTGTACTACAATACTACAGCACTACTGTACTGCAGTACTACAGTACTACAATACTACAGTACTACTGTACTACAGTACTACAATACTACAGTACTTCTGTACTACAATACTACAGTACTATTGTACTACAATACTACAGTACTTCTGTACTACAATACTACAGTACTACTGTACTACAGTACTACAGTACTACAGTACTACAATACTACTGTACTACAGTACTACAATACTACAGTACTACTGTACTACAGTACTACAATACTACAGTACTTCTGTACTACAATACTACAGTACTACAATACTACAGTACGTCTGTACTACAATACTACAGTACTACTGTACTACAGTACTACAATACTACAATACTACAATACTACAGTACTACTGTACTACAGTACTACAGTTCTACAATACTACAGTACTACTGTACTACAGTACTACAATACTACAGTACTTCTGTACTACAATACTACAGTACTACTGTACTACAGTACTACAGTACTACAGTACTTCTGTACTACAATACTACAGTACTACTGTACTACAGTACTACAGTACTACAATACTACAGTACTTCTGTACTACAATACTACAGTACTACAATACTACAGTACTACAATACTACAGTACTACAATACTTCTGTACTACAGTACTACAATACTACAGTACTTCTGTACTACAATACTACAGTACTTCTGTACTACAATACTACAGTACTACTGTACTACAGTACTACAGTACTACAATACTACAATACTACAGTACTTCTGTACTACAATACTACAGTACTACTGTACTACAGTACTACAATACTACAGTAATTCTGTACTACAATAGTACAGTACTTCTGTACTTCAGTACTATTGTACTACAATACTTCAGTACTACAGTACTACAATACTACAGTACTTCTGTACTACAATACTACAGTACTCTGTACTACCATACTACAGTACTACTGTACTAGAGTACTGCAGTACTATAGTACTACAATACTACAGTACTTCTGTACTACAATACTACAGTACTCTGTACTACAATACTACAGTACTACAGTACTACAGTACTACAATACTACAGTACTTCTGTACTACAATACTGCAGTACTACTGTACTACAATACTACAATACTACAGTACTTCTGTACTACAATACTACAGTACTACAGTACTACAGTACTACAATACTACAGTACTTCTGTACTACAATACTACAGTTCTTCTGTACTACAATACTACAGTACTTCTGTACTACAATACTACAGTACTACAGTACTACAGTACTACAGTACTACAGTACTACAATACTACAGTACTAATGTACTACAATACTACAGTACTTCTGTACTACAGTACTACTGTACTACTGTACTACTGTACTACAATACTACAGTACTACTGTACTACAATACTACAGTACTTCTGTACTACAATACTACAGTTCTACTGTACTACAGTAATACAATACTACAGTACTACAATACTACAATACTACTGTACTACAATACTACAATACTACAGTACTTCTGTACTACAGTACTACAATACTACAGTACTTCTGTACTACAATACTACAGTACTACAGTACTACAGTACTACAGTACTAAAATACTACAATACTACAGTACTTCTGTACTACAATACTACAGTACTACTGTACTACAGTACTACAGTACTACAATACTACAATACTACAGTACTTCTGTACTATAATACTACAGTACTACTGTACTACAATACTACAGTACTACAGTACTACAATACTACAGTACTTCTGTACTACAATACTACAGTACTACTGTACTACAGTACTACAATACTACAGTACTTCTGTACTACAATACTACAGTACTACAGTACTACAGTACTACAGTACTACAATACTACAGTACTTCTGTACTACAATACTACAGTACTACTGTACTACAGTACTACAATACTACAGTACTTCTGTACTACAATACTACAGTACTACTGTACTACAGTACTACAATACTACAATACTACAATACTACAGTACTTCTGTACTACAATACTACAGTTCTTCTGTACTACAATACTACAGTACTTCTGTACTACAATACTACAGTACTACAGTACTACAGTACTACAGTACTACAATACTACAGTACTAATGTACTACAATACTACAGTACTTCTGTACTACAGTACTACTGTACTACTGTACTACTGTACTACAATACTACAGTACTACTGTACTACAATACTACAGTACTTCTGTACTACAATACTACAGTTCTACTGTACTACAGTAATACAATACTACAGTACTACAATACTACAATACTACTGTACTACAATACTACAATACTACAATACTACAGTACTTCTGTACTACAGTACTACAATACTACAGTACTTCTGTACTACAATACTACAGTACTTCTGTACTACAATACTACATTACTACAGTACTACAGTACTACAGTACTACAATACTACAATACTACAGTACTTCTGTACTACAATACTACAGTACTACTGTACTACAGTACTACAGTACTACAATACTACAATACTACAGTACTTCTGTACTATAATACTACAGTACTACTGTACTACAATACTACAGTACTACAGTACTACAATACTACAGTACTTCTGTACTACAATACTACAGTACTACTGTACTACAGTACTACAATACTACAGTACTTCTGTACTACAATACTACAGTACTACAGTACTACAGTACTACAGTACTACAGTACTACAATACTACAGTACTTCTGTACTACAATACTACAGTACTACTGTACTACAGTACTACAATACTACAGTACTTCTGTACTACAATACTACAGTACTACTGTACTACAGTACTACAATACTACAATACTACAATACTACAGTACTTCTGTACTACAATACTACTGTACTAAAGTACTACAGTACTACAATACTACAGTACTACAGTACTACAATACTACAATACTACTGTACTACAGTACTACAGTACTACAATACTACAGTACTTCTGTACTACAATACTACAGTACTTCTGTACTACAATACTACAGTACTACTGTACTACAATACTTAAGGACCTCTGCACTACAGTACTACTGTACTACAGTACTAGAGTACTACAATACTACAGTTCTACTGTACTACAGTACTACAGTACTACAGTACTACAGTACTACAATACTACAGTACTACAGTACTACAATACTACTACTTCTGTACTACAATACTACAGTACTACTGTACTACAGTACTACAATACTACAGTACTTCTGTACTACAATACTACAGTACTACTATACTACAGTACTTCTGCACTACAGTACTACAGTACTACAATACTACAGTACTTCTGTACTACAATACTACAGTACTTCTGTACTACAATACTACAGTACTACTGTACTACAATACTACAGTACTTCTGTACTACAATACTACTGTACTACTGTACTACAGTACTACAGTACTACAGTACTACAGTACTACAATACTACAGTACTTCTGTACTACAATACTACAGTACTACAGTACTACAATACTACAGTACTACAGTACTACAATACTACAATACTACAGTACTACACTACTACAGTACTTCTGTACTACAATACTACAGTACTACTGTACTACAGTACTACTGTACTACAGTACTACAGTACTACAATACTACAATACTACAGTACTTCTGTACTACAATACTACAGTACTACTGTACTACAGTACTAAAATACTACAGTAATTCTGTACTACAATAGTACAGTACTTCTGTACTACAGTACTATTGTACTACAATACTTCAGTACTACAGTACTACAATACTACAGTACTTCTGTACTACAATACTACAGTACTCTGTACTACAATACTACAGTACTACTGTACTACAGTACTGCAGTACTATAGTACTACAATACTACAGTACTTCTGTACTACAATACTACAGTACTCTGTACTACAATACTACAGTACTACTGTACTACAGTACTACAATACTACAGTACTTCTGTACTACAATACTACAGTACTACCGTACTACAATACTACAATACTACAGTACTTCTGTACTACAATACTACAGCACTACTGTACTACAGTACTACAATACTACAGTAATTCTGTACTACAATAGTACAGTAATTCTGTACTACAGTACTATTGTACTACAATACTTCAGTACTACAGTACTACAATACTACAGTACTTCCGTACTACAATACTACAATACTACAGTACTTCTGTACTACAATACTACAGCACTACTGTACTACAATACTACAGTACTACAGTACTACAATACTACAGTACTTCTGTACTACAATACTACAGTACTACAGTACTACAATACTACAGTACTACAATACTACAGTACTACTGTACTACAATACTACAGTACTTCTGTACTACAGTACTACAATACTACAGTACTTCTGTACTACAATACTACAGTACTTCTGTACTACAATACTACAGTACTACTGTACTACAGTACTACAGTACTACAATACTACAATACTACAGTACTTCTGTACTACAATACTACAGTACTACTGTACTACAGTACTACAATACTACAGTAATTCTGTACTACAATAGTACAGTACTTCTGTACTACAGTACTATTGTACTACAATACTTCAGTACTACAGTACTACAATACTACAGTACTTCTGTACTACAATACTACAGTACTCTGTACTACCATACTACAGTACTACTGTACTACAGTACTGCAGTACTATAGTACTACAATACTACAGTACTTCTGTACTACAATACTACAGTACTCTGTACTACAATACTACAGTACTACAGTACTACAGTACTACAATACTACAGTACTTCTGTACTACAATACTGCAGTACTACTGTACTACAGTACTACAATACTACAGTACTTCTGTACTACAATACTACAGTACTACTGTACTACAGTACTACAGTACTACAGTACTACAGTACTACAATACTACAGTACTTCTGTACTACAATACTACAGTACTACTGTACTACAGTACTACAGTACTACAATACTACAGTACTTCTGTACTACAATACTACAGTACTACTGTACTACAATACTACAGTACTTCTGTACTACAATACTACAGTACTACTGTACTACAGTACTACAATACTACAGTACTACAGTACTACAGTACTACAATACTACAGTACTACTGTACTACAATACTACAGTACTTCTATACTACAATACTACAGTACTACTGTACTACAGTACTACAATACTACAGTACTTCTGTACTACAATACTACAGTACTACTGTACTACAGTACTACTGTATCACAATACTACAGTACTACTGTACTACAGTACTACAGTACTACAGTACTACAATACTACAGTACTTCTGTACTACAATACTACAGTACTTCTGTACTACAATACTACAGCACTACTGTACTGCAGTACTACAGTACTACAATACTACAGTACTACTGTACTACAGTACTACAATACTACAGTACTTCTGTACTACAATACTACAGTACTATTGTACTACAATACTACAGTACTTCTGTACTACAATACTACAGTACTACTGTACTACAGTACTACAGTACTACAGTACTACAATACTACTGTACTACAGTACTACAATACTACAGTACTACTGTACTACAGTACTACAATACTACAGTACTTCTGTACTACAATACTACAGTACTACAATACTACAGTACGTCTGTACTACAATACTACAGTACTACTGTACTACAGTACTACAATACTACAATACTACAATACTACAGTACTACTGTACTACAGTACTACAGTACTACAATACTACAGTACTACTGTACTACAGTACTACAATACTACAGTACTTCTGTACTACAATACTACAGTACTACTGTACTACAGTACTACAGTACTACAGTACTTCTGTACTACAATACTACAGTACTACTGTACTACAGTACTACAGTACTACAATACTACAGTACTTCTGTACTACAATACTACAGTACTACAATACTACAGTACTACAATACTACAGTACTACAATACTTCTGTACTACAGTACTACAATACTACAGTACTTCTGTACTACAATACTACAGTACTTCTGTACTACAATACTACAGTACTACTGTACTACAGTACTACAGTACTACAATACTACAATACTACAGTACTTCTGTACTACAATACTACAGTACTACTGTACTACAGTACTACAATACTACAGTAATTCTGTACTACAATAGTACAGTACTTCTGTACTTCAGTACTATTGTACTACAATACTTCAGTACTACAGTACTACAATACTACAGTACTTCTGTACTACAATACTACAGTACTCTGTACTACCATACTACAGTACTACTGTACTAGAGTACTGCAGTACTATAGTACTACAATACTACAGTACTTCTGTACTACAATACTACAGTACTCTGTACTACAATACTACAGTACTACAGTACTACAGTACTACAATACTACAGTACTTCTGTACTACAATACTGCAGTACTACTGTACTACAATACTACAATACTACAGTACTTCTGTACTACAATACTACAGTACTACAGTACTACAGTACTACAATACTACAGTACTTCTGTACTACAATACTACAGTTCTTCTGTACTACAATACTACAGTACTTCTGTACTTCAATACTACAGTACTACAGTACTACAGTACTACAGTACTACAGTACTACAATACTACAGTACTAATGTACTACAATACTACAGTACTTCTGTACTACAGTACTACTGTACTACTGTACTACTGTACTACTGTACTACAATACTACAGTACTACTATACTACAATACTACAGTACTTCTGTACTACAATACTACAGTTCTACTGTACTACAGTAATACAATACTACAGTACTACAATACTGCAATACTACTGTACTACAATACTACAATACTACAGTACTTCTGTACTACAGTACTACAATACTACAGTATTTCTGTACTACAATACTACAGTACTACAGTACTACAGTACTACAGTACTAAAATACTACAATACTACAGTACTTCTGTACTACAATACTACAGTACTACTGTACTACAGTACTACAGTACTACAATACTACAATACTACAGTACTTCTGTACTATAATACTACAGTACTACTGTACTACAATACTACAGTACTACAGTACTACAATACTACAGTACTTCTGTACTACAATACTACAGTACTACTGTACTACAGTACTACAATACTACAGTACTTCTGTACTACAATACTACAGTACTACAGTACTACAGTACTACAGTACTACAGTACTACAATACTACAGTACTTCTGTACTACAATACTACAGTACTACTGTACTACAGTACTACAATACTACAGTACTTCTGTACTACAATACTACAGTACTACTGTACTACAGTACTACAATACTACAATACTACAATACTACAGTACTTCTGTACTACAATACTACAGTTCTTCTGTACTACAATACTACAGTACTTCTGTACTACAATACTACAGTACTACAGTACTACAGTACTACAGTACTACAATACTACAGTACTAATGTACTACAATACTACAGTACTTCTGTACTACAGTACTACTGTACTACTGTACTACTGTACTACAATACTACAGTACTACTGTACTACAATACTACAGTACTTCTGTACTACAATACTACAGTTCTACTGTACTACAGTAATACAATACTACAGTACTACAATACTACAATACTACTGTACTACAATACTACAATACTACAATACTACAGTACTTCTGTACTACAGTACTACAATACTACAGTACTTCTGTACTACAATACTACAGTACTTCTGTACTACAATACTACATTACTACAGTACTACAGTACTACAGTACTACAATACTACAATACTACAGTACTTCTGTACTACAATACTACAGTACTACTGTACTACAGTACTACAGTACTACAATACTACAATACTACAGTACTTCTGTACTATAATACTACAGTACTACTGTACTACAATACTACAGTACTACAGTACTACAATACTACAGTACTTCTGTACTACAATACTACAGTACTACTGTACTACAGTACTACAATACTACAGTACTTCTGTACTACAATACTACAGTACTACAGTACTACAGTACTACAGTACTACAGTACTACAATACTACAGTACTTCTGTACTACAATACTACAGTACTACTGTACTACAGTACTACAATACTACAGTACTTCTGTACTACAATACTACAGTACTACTGTACTACAGTACTACAATACTACAATACTACAATACTACAGTACTTCTGTACTACAATACTACTGTACTAAAGTACTACAGTACTACAATACTACAGTACTACAGTACTACAATACTACAATACTACTGTACTACAGTACTACAGTACTACAATACTTCAGTACTTCTGTACTACAATACTACAGTACTTCTGTACTACAATACTACAGTACTACTGTACTACAATACTTAAGGACCTCTGCACTACAGTACTACTGTACTACAGTACTAGAGTACTACAATACTACAGTTCTACTGTACTACAGTACTACAGTACTACAGTACTACAGTACTACAGTACTACAGTACTACAATACTACAGTACTACAGTACTACAATACTACTACTTCTGTACTACAATACTACAGTACTACTGTACTACAGTACTACAATACTACAGTACTTCTGTACTACAATACTACAGTACTACTATACTACAGTACTTCTGCACTACAGTACTACAGTACTACAATACTACAGTACTTCTGTACTACAATACTACAGTACTTCTGTACTACAATACTACAGTACTACTGTACTACACTACTACAGTACTTCTGTACTACAATACTACTGTACTACTGTACTACAGTACTACAGTACTACAGTACTACAGTACTACAATACTACAGTACTTCTGTACTACAATACTACAGTACTACAGTACTACAATACTACAGTACTACTGTACTACAGTACTACAGTACTACAGTACTACAATACTACAATACTACAGTACTACACTACTACAGTACTTCTGTACTACAATACTACAGTACTACTGTACTACAGTACTACTGTACTACAGTACTACAGTACTACAATACTACAATACTACAGTACTTCTGTACTACAATACTACAGTACTACTGTACTACAGTACTAAAATACTACAGTAATTCTGTACTACAATAGTACAGTACTTCTGTACTACAGTACTATTGTACTACAATACTTCAGTACTACAGTACTACAATACTACAGTACTTCTGTACTACAATACTACAGTACTCTGTACTACAATACTACAGTACTACTGTACTACAGTACTGCAGTACTATAGTACTACAATACTACAGTACTTCTGTACTACAATACTACAGTACTCTGTACTACAATACTACAGTACTACTGTACTACAGTACTACAATACTACAGTACTTCTGTACTACAATACTACAGTACTACCGTAATACAATACTACAATACTACAGTACTTCTGTACTACAATACTACAGCACTACTGTACTACAGTACTACAATACTACAGTAATTCTGTACTACAATAGTACAGTAATTCTGTACTACAGTACTATTGTACTACAATACTTCAGTACTACAGTACTACAATACTACAGTACTTCCGTACTACAATACTACAATACTACAGTACTTCTGTACTACAATACTACAGCACTACTGTACTACAATACTACAGTACTACAGTACTACAATACTACAGTACTTCTGTACTACAATACTACAGTACTACAGTACTACAATACTACAGTACTACAATACTACAGTACTACTGTACTACAATACTACAGTACTTCTGTACTACAGTACTACAATACTACAGTACTTCTGTACTACAATACTACAGTACTTCTGTACTACAATACTACAGTACTACTGTACTACAGTACTACAGTACTACAATACTACAATACTACAGTACTTCTGTACTACAATACTACAGTACTACTGTACTACAGTACTACAATACTACAGTAATTCTGTACTACAATAGTACAGTACTTCTGTACTACAGTACTATTGTACTACAATACTTCAGTACTACAGTACTACAATACTACAGTACTTCTGTACTACAATACTACAGTACTCTGTACTACCATACTACAGTACTACTGTACTACAGTACTGCAGTACTATAGTACTACAATACTACAGTACTTCTGTACTACAATACTACAGTACTCTGTACTACAATACTACAGTACTACAGTACTACAGTACTACAATACTACAGTACTTCTGTACTACAATACTGCAGTACTACTGTACTACAATACTACAATACTACAGTACTTCTGTACTACAATACTACAGTACTACAGTACTACAGTACTACAGTACTACAATACTACAGTTCTTCTGTACTACAATACTACAGTACTTCTGTACTACAATACTACAGTACTACAGTACTACAGTACTACAATACTACAGTACTAATGTACTACAATACTACAGTACTTCTGTACTACAATACTACAGTACTACTGTACTACTGTACTACAGTACTACAATACTACAGTACTTCTGTACTACAATACTACAGTACTACAGTACTACAATACTACAGTACTTCTGTACTACAATACTACAGTACTACTGTACTACAATACTACAGTACTTCTGTACTACAATACTACAGTTCTACTGTACTACAGTAATACAATACTACAGTACTACAATACTACAATACTACTGTACTACAATACTACAATACTACAGTACTTCTGTACTACAGTACTACAATACTACAGTACTTCTGTACTACAATACTACAGTACTTCTGTACTACAATACTACAGTACTACAGTACTACAGTACTACAGTACTACAATACTACAATACTACAGTACTTCTGTACTACAATACTACAGTACTACTGTACTACAGTACTACAGTACTACAATACTACAATACTACAGTACTTCTGTACTATAATACTACAGTACTACTGTACTACAATACTACAGTACTTCTGTACTACAATACTACAGTACTACTGTACTACAGTACTACAATACTACAGTACTTCTGTACTACAATACTACAGTACTACAGTACTACAGTACTACAGTACTACAGTACTACAATACTACAGTACTTCTGTACTACAATACTACAGTACTACTGTACTACAGTACTACAATACTACAGTACTTCTGTACTACAATACTACAGTACTACTGTACTACAGTACTACAATACTACAATACTACAGTACTTCTGTACTACAATACTACTGTACTAAAGTACTACAGTACTACAATACTACAGTACTACAGTACTACAATACTACAATACTACTGTACTACAGTACTACAGTACTACAATACTACAGTACTTCTGTACTACAATACTACAGTACTTCTGTACTACAATACTACAGTACTACTGTACTACAATACTTAAGGACCTCTGCACTACAGTACTACTGTACTACAGTACTAGAGTACTACAATACTACAGTTCTACTGTACTACAGTACTACAGTACTACAGTACTACAATACTACAGTACTACAGTACTACAATACTACTACTTCTGTACTACAATACTACAGTACTACTGTACTACAGTACTACAATACTACAGTACTTCTGTACTACAATACTACAGTACTACTATACTACAGTACTTCTGCACTACAGTACTACAGTACTACAATACTACAGTACTTCTGTACTACAATACTACAGTACTTCTGTACTACAATACTACAGTACTACTGTACTACAATACTACAGTACTTCTGTACTACAATACTACTGTACTACTGTACTACAGTACTACAGTACTACAGTACTACAATACTACAGTACTTCTGTACTACAATACTACAGTACTACTGTACTACAGTACTACAATACTACAGTACTTCTGTACTACAATACTACAGTACTACTGTACTACAATACTACAGTACTTCTGTACTACAATACTACAGCACTACTGTACTACAATACTACAGTACTACTGTACTACAGTACTACAATACTACAGTACTTCTGTACTACAGTACCACAGTACTACAGTACTACAATACTACAGTACTACTGTACTACAGTACTACAGTACTACAATACTACAGTACTTCTGTACTACAATACTACAGTACTACAGTACTACAGTACTACAATACTACAGTACTTCTGTACTACAATACTACAGTACTACTGTACTACAATACTACAGTACTACTGTACTACAGTACTACAATACTACAGTACTTCTGTACTACAATACTACAGTACTACTGTACTACAGTACTACAATACTACAGTACTACAGTACTACAGTACTACAATACTACAGTACTACTGTACTACAATACTACAGTACGTCTGTACTGCAATACTACAGTACTACTGTACTACAGTACTACAATACTACAATACTACAGTACGTCTGTACTACAGTACTGCAGTACTACAGTACTACAGTACTACAATACTACAGTACTTCTGTACTACAATACTACAGTACTACTGTACTACAATACTACAGTACTTCTGTACTACAGTACTACTGTACTACAGTACTAGTCTGCGTTTCAGTTTTATGCAGCTAAAATCTGGAACAGTCTTCCTGAAGATGTGAGACAGGCTTCTACTCTGACAATGTTCAAATCTAAGCTAAAAACTGTTTTGTTTAGCTGCGCATATGACTAAAAGGATTTTTTCTTTGCACTCTTCTCTTTTGTTTGTGATTTTATTAGTTTAGAAAATCAGTTGGATTGATAATTTTTAATTTAGTTAATTTTATTGTATTTCTGTAATTTCTTTGTGATTTGAATGCATTTTTCCTGCTGTGAAGCACTTTGAATTGCCTTGTGTATGAAATGTGCTCTACAAATAAACTTGCCTTGCCTTGCCTTGCCTTACTACAGTAATTCTGTACTACAATACTACAGTACTACAGTACTACAATACTACAGTACTACAATACTACAATACTACAGTACTACTGTTCTACAGTACTACAATACTACAGTACTACAGTACTACAATACTACAATACTACAGTACTACAATACTACAGTACTTCTGTACTACAGTACTACAGTACTACAGTACCACAGTACTACAATACTATAGTACTTCTGTACTACAATACTACAGTACTACTGTACTACAGTACTACAATACTACAGTACTTCTGTACTACAATACTACAGTACTACTGTACTACAGTACTACAGTACTACAGTACTACAGTACTACAATACTACAGTACTTCTGTACTACAATACTACAGTACTACTGTACTACAGTACTACAGTACTACAATACTACAGTACTTCTGTACTACAATACTACAGTACTACTGTACTACAATACTACAGTACTTCTGTACTACAATACTACAGTACTACTGTACTACAGTACTACAATACTACAGTACTACAGTACTACAGTACTACAATACTACAGTACTACTGTACTACAATACTACAGTACTTCTATACTACAATACTACAGTACTACTGTACTACAGTACTACAATACTACAGTACTTCTGTACTACAATACTACAGTACTACTGTACTACAGTACTACTGTATCACAATACTACAGTACTACTGTACTACAGTACTACAGTACTACAATACTACAGTACTTCTGTACTACAATACTACAGTACTTCTGTACTACAATACTACAGCACTACTGTACTGCAGTACTACAGTACTACAATACTACAGTACTACTGTACTACAGTACTACAATAATACAGTACTATTGTACTACAATACTACAGTACTTCTGTACTACAATACTACAGTACTACTGTACTACAGTACTACAGTACTACAGTACTACAATACTACAGTACGTCTGTACTACAATACTACAGTACTACTGTACTACAGTACTACAGTACTACAGTACTACAGTACTACAATACTACTGTACTACAGTACTACAATACTACAGTACTACTGTACTACAGTACTACAATACTACAGTACTTCTGTACTACAATACTACAGTACTACAATACTACAGTACGTCTGTACTACAATACTACAGTACTACTGTACTACAGTACTACAATACTACAGTACTACTGTACTACAGTACTACAGTACTACAATACTACAGTACTACTGTACTACAGTACTACAATACTACAGTACTTCTGTACTACAATACTACAGTACTACTGTACTACAGTACTACAGTACTACAGTACTTCTGTACTACAATACTACAGTACTACTGTACTACAGTACTACAGTACTACAATACTACAGTACTTCTGTACTACAATACTACAGTACTACAATACTACAGTACTACAATACTACAGTACTACAATACTTCTGTACTACAGTACTACAATACTACAGTACTTCTGTACTACAATACTACAGTACTTCTGTACTACAATACTACAGTACTACTGTACTACAGTACTACAATACTACAATACTACAGTACTTCTGTACTACAATACTACAGTACTACTGTACTACAGTACTACAATACTACAGTAATTCTGTACTACAATAGTACAGTACTTCTGTACTTCAGTACTATTGTACTACAATACTTCAGTACTACAGTACTACAATACTACAGTACTTCTGTACTACAATACTACAGTACTCTGTACTACCATACCACAGTACTACTGTACTACAGTACTGCAGTACTATAGTACTACAATACTACAGTACTTCTGTACTACAATACTACAGTACTCTGTACTACAATACTACAGTACTACAGTACTACAATACTACAGTACTTCTGTACTACAATACTGCAGTACTACTGTACTACAATACTACAATACTACAGTACTTCTGTACTACAATACTACAGTACTACAGTACTACAGTACTACAATACTACAGTACTTCTGTACTACAATACTACAGTTCTTCTGTACTACAATACTACAGTACTTCTGTACTACAATACTACAGTACTACAGTACTACAGTACTACAGTACTACAATACTACAGTACTAATGTACTACAATACTACAGTACTTCTGTACTACAGTACTACTGTACTACTGTACTACTGTACTACAATACTACAGTACTACTGTACTACAATACTACAGTACTTCTGTACTACAATACTACAGTTCTACTGTACTACAGTAATACAATACTACAGTACTACAATACTACAATACTACTGTACTACAATACTACAATACTACAGTACTTCTGTACTACAGTACTACAATACTACAGTACTTCTGTACTACAATACTACAGTACTTCTGTACTACAATACTACAGTACTACAGTACTACAGTACTACAGTACTACAATACTACAGTACTTCTGTACTACAATACTACAGTACTTCTGTACTACAATACTACAGTACTACTGTACTACAGTACTACAGTACTACAATACTACAATACTACAGTACTTCTGTACTACAATACTACAGTACTACTGTACTACAGTACTACAATACTACAGTAATTCTGTACTACAATAGTACAGTACTTCTGTACTTCAGTACTATTGTACTACAATACTTCAGTACTACAGTACTACAATACTACAGTACTTCTGTACTACAATACTACAGTACTCTGTACTACCATACTACAGTACTACTGTACTACAGTACTGCAGTACTATAGTACTACAATACTACAGTACTTCTGTACTACAATACTACAGTACTCTGTACTACAATACTACAGTACTACAGTACTACAGTACTACAGTACTACAATACTACAGTACTTCTGTACTACAATACTGCAGTACTACTGTACTACAATACTACAATACTACAGTACTTCTGTACTACAATACTACAGTACTACAGTACTACAGTACTACAATACTACAGTACTTCTGTACTACAATACTACAGTTCTTCTGTACTACAATACTACAGTACTTCTGTACTACAATACTACAGTACTACAGTACTACAGTACTACAGTACTACAGTACTACAATACTACAGTACTAATGTACTACAATACTACAGTACTTCTGTACTACAGTACTACTGTACTACTGTACTACTGTACTACAATACTACAGTACTACTGTACTACAATACTACAGTACTTCTGTACTACAATACTACAGTTCTACTGTACTACAGTAATACAATACTACAGTACTACAATACTACAATACTACTGTACTACAATACTACAATACTACAGTACTTCTGTACTACAGTACTACAATACTACAGTACTTCTGTACTACAATACTACAGTACTTCTGTACTACAATACTACAGTACTACAGTACTACAGTACTACAGTACTACAGTACTACAATACTACAATACTACAGTACTTCTGTACTACAATACTACAGTACTACTGTACTACAGTACTACAGTACTACAATACTACAATACTACAGTACTTCTGTACTATAATACTACAGTACTACTGTACTACAATACTACAGTACTACAGTACTACAATACTACAGTACTTCTGTACTACAATACTACAGTACTACTGTACTACAGTACTACAATACTACAGTACTTCTGTACTACAATACTACAGTACTACAGTACTACAGTACTACAGTACTACAATACTACAGTACTTCTGTACTACAATACTACAGTACTACTGTACTACAGTACTACAATACTACAGTACTTCTGTACTACAATACTACAGTACTACTGTACTACAGTACTACAATACTACAATACTACAATACTACAGTACTTCTGTACTACAATACTACAGTTCTTCTGTACTACAATACTACAGTACTTCTGTACTACAATACTACAGTACTACAGTACTACAGTACTACAGTACTACAATACTACAGTACTAATGTACTACAATACTACAGTACTTCTGTACTACAGTACTACTGTACTACTGTACTACTGTACTACTGTACTACAATACTACAGTACTACTGTACTACAATACTACAGTACTTCTGTACTACAATACTACAGTTCTACTGTACTACAGTAATACAATACTACAGTACTACAATACTACAATACTACTGTACTACAATACTACAGTACTTCTGTACTACAGTACTACAATACTACAGTACTTCTGTACTACAATACTACAGTACTTCTGTACTACAATACTACAGTACTACAGTACTACAGTACTACAATACTACAATACTACAGTACTTCTGTACTACAATACTACAGTACTACTGTACTACAGTACTACAGTACTACAATACTACAATACTACAGTACTTCTGTACTATAATACTACAGTACTACTGTACTACAATACTACAGTACTACAGTACTACAATACTACAGTACTTCTGTACTACAATACTACAGTACTACTGTACTACAATACTACAGTACTACAGTACTACAGTACTACAGTACTACAGTACTACAATACTACAGTACTTCTGTACTACAATACTACAGTACTACTGTACTACAGTACTACAATACTACAGTACTTCTGTACTACAATACTACAGTACTACTGTACTACAGTACTACAATACTACAATACTACAATACTACAGTACTTCTGTACTACAATACTACTGTACTAAAGTACTACAGTACTACAATACTACAGTACTACAGTACTACAATACTACAATACTACTGTACTACAGTACTACAGTACTACAATACTACAGTACTTCTGTACTACAATACTACAGTACTTCTGTACTACAATACTACAGTACTACTGTACTACAATACTTAAGGACCTCTGCACTACAGTACTACTGTACTACAGTACTAGAGTACTACAATACTACAGTTCTACTGTACTACAGTACTACAGTACTACAGTACTACAGTACTACAATACTACAGTACTACAGTACTACAATACTACTACTTCTGTACTACAATACTACAGTACTACTGTACTACAGTACTACAATACTACAGTACTTCTGTACTACAATACTACAGTACTACTATACTACAGTACTTCTGCACTACAGTACTACAGTACTACAATACTACAGTACTTCTGTACTACAATACTACAGTACTTCTGTACTACAATACTACAGTACTACTGTACTACAATACTACAGTACTTCTGTACTACAATACTACTGTACTACTGTACTACAGTACTACAGTACTACAGTACTACAATACTACAGTACTTCTGTACTACAATACTACAGTACTACAGTACTACAATACTACAGTACTACTGTACTACAGTACTACAGTACTACAGTACTACAATACTACAATACTACAGTACTACACTACTACAGTACTTCTGTACTACAATACTACAGTACTACTGTACTACAGTACTACTGTACTACAGTACTACAGTACTACAATACTACAATACTACAGTACTTCTGTACTACAATACTACAGTACTACTGTACTACAGTACTAAAATACTACAGTAATTCTGTACTACAATAGTACAGTACTTCTGTACTACAGTACTATTGTACTACAATACTTCAGTACTACAGTACTACAATACTACAGTACTTCTGTACTATAATACTACAGTACTCTGTACTACAATACTACAGTACTACTGTACTACAGTACTGCAGTACTATAGTACTACAATACTACAGTACTTCTGTACTACAATACTACAGTACTCTGTACTACAATACTACAGTACTACTGTACTACAGTACTACAATACTACAGTACTTCTGTACTACAATACTACAGTACTACCGTACTACAATACTACAATACTACAGTACTTCTGTACTACAATACTACAGCACTACTGTACTACAATACTACAGTACTACTGTACTACAGTACTACAGTACTACAATACTACAATACTACAGTACTTCTGTACTACAATACTACAGTACTACTGTACTACAGTACTACAATACTACAGTAATTCTGTACTACAATAGTACAGTAATTCTGTACTACAGTACTATTGTACTACAATACTTCAGTACTACAGTACTACAATACTACAGTACTTCCGTACTACAATACTACAATACTACAGTACTTCTGTACTACAATACTACAGCACTACTGTACTACAATACTACAGTACTACAGTACTACAATACTACAGTACTTCTGTACTACAATACTACAGTACTACAGTACTACAATACTACAGTACTACAATACTACAGTACTACTGTACTACAATACTACAGTACTTCTGTACTACAGTACTACAATACTACAGTACTTCTGTACTACAATACTACAGTACTTCTGTACTACAATACTACAGTACTACTGTACTACAGTACTACAGTACTACAATACTACAATACTACAGTACTTCTGTACTACAATACTACAGTACTACTGTACTACAGTACTACAATACTACAGTAATTCTGTACTACAATAGAACAGTACTTCTGTACTACAGTACTATTGTACTACAATACTTCAGTACTACAGTACTACAATACTACAGTACTTCTGTACTACAATACTACAGTACTCTGTACTACCATACTACAGTACTACTGTACTACAGTACTGCAGTACTATAGTACTACAATACTACAGTACTTCTGTACTACAATACTACAGTACTCTGTACTACAATACTACAGTACTACAGTACTACAATACTACAGTACTTCTGTACTACAATACTGCAGTACTACTGTACTACAATACTACAATACTACAGTACTACAGTACTACAGTGCTACTGTACTACTGTACTACAGTACTACAATACTACAGTACTTCTGTACTACAATACTACAGTACTACAGTACTACAGTACTACAATACTACAGTACTTCTGTACTACAATACTACAGTACTACTGTACTACAATACTACAGTACTTCTGTACTACAATACTACAGTTCTACTGTACTACAGTAATACAATACTACAGTACTACAATACTACAATACTACTGTACTACAATACTACAATACTACAGTACTTCTGTACTACAGTACTACAATACTACAGTACTTCTGTACTACAATACTACAGTACTTCTGTACTACAATACTACAGTACTACAGTACTACAGTACTACAATACTACAATACTACAGTACTTCTGTACTACAATACTACAGTACTACTGTACTACAGTACTACAGTACTACAATACTACAATACTACAGTACTTCTGTACTATAATACTACAGTACTACTGTACTACAATACTACAGTACTACAGTACTACAATACTACAGTACTTCTGTACTACAATACTACAGTACTACTGTACTACAGTACTACAATACTACAGTACTTCTGTACTACAATACTACAGTACTACAGTACTACAGTACTACAGTACTACAGTACTTCTGTACTACAATACTACAGTACTACTGTACTACAGTACTACAATACTACAGTACTTCTGTACTACAATACTACAGTACTACTGTACTACAGTACTACAATACTACAATACTACAATACTACAGTACTTCTGTACTACAATACTACTGTACTAAAGTACTACAGTACTACAATACTACAGTACTACAGTACTACAATACTACAATACTACTGTACTACAGTACTACAGTACTACAATACTACAGTACTTCTGTACTACAATACTACAGTACTACTGTACTACAATACTTAAGGACCTCTGCACTACAGTACTACTGTACTACAGTACTAGAGTACTACAATACTACAGTTCTACTGTACTACAGTACTACAGTACTACAGTACTACAATACTACAGTACTACAGTACTACAATACTACTACTTCTGTACTACAATACTACAGTACTACTGTACTACAGTACTACAATACTACAGTACTTCTGTACTACAATACTACAGTACTACTATACTACAGTACTTCTGCACTACAGTACTACAGTACTACAATACTACAGTACTTCTGTACTACAATACTACAGTACTACTGTACTACAATACTACAGTACTTCTGTACTACAATACTACTGTACTACTGTACTACAGTACTACAGTACTACAGTACTACAATACTACAGTACTTCTGTACTACAATACTACAGTACTACTGTACTACAGTACTACAATACTACAGTACTTCTGTACTACAATACTACAGTACTACTGTACTACAATACTACAGTACTACAGTACTACAATACTACAGTACTACAATACTACAATACTACAGTACTACTGTTCTACAGTACTACAATACTACAGTACTACAGTACTACAATACTACAATACTACAGTACTACAATACTACAGTACTTCTGTACTACAGTACTACAGTACTACAGTACCACAGTACTACAATACTATAGTACTTCTGTACTACAATACTACAGTACTACTGTACTACAGTACTACAATACTACAGTACTTCTGTACTACAATACTACAGTACTACTGTACTACAGTACTACAGTACTACAGTACTACAGTACTACAATACTACAGTACTTCTGTACTACAATACTACAGTACTACTGTACTACAGTACTACAGTACTACAATACTACAGTACTTCTGTACTACAATACTACAGTACTACTGTACTACAATACTACAGTACTTCTGTACTACAATACTACAGTACTACTGTACTACAGTACTACAATACTACAGTACTACAGTACTACAGTACTACAATACTACAGTACTACTGTACTACAATACTACAGTACTTCTATACTACAATACTACAGTACTACTGTACTACAGTACTACAATACTACAGTACTTCTGTACTACAATACTACAGTACTACTGTACTACAGTACTACTGTATCACAATACTACAGTACTACTGTACTACAGTACTACAGTACTACAGTACTACAATACTACAGTACTTCTGTACTACAATACTACAGTACTTCTGTACTACAATACTACAGCACTACTGTACTGCAGTACTACAGTACTACAATACTACAGTACTACTGTACTACAGTACTACAATACTACAGTACTTCTGTACTACAATACTACAGTACTATTGTACTACAATACTACAGTACTTCTGTACTACAATACTACAGTACTACTGTACTACAGTACTACAGTACTACAGTACTACAATACTAAAGTACGTCTGTACTACAATACTACAGTACTACTGTACTACAGTACTACAGTACTACAGTACTACAATACTACTGTACTACAGTACTACAATACTACAGTACTACTGTACTACAGTACTACAATACTACAGTACTTCTGTACTACAATACTACAGTACTACAATACTACAGTACGTCTGTACTACAATACTACAGTACTACTCTACTACAGTACTACAATACTACAATACTACAGTACTACTGTACTACAGTACTACAGTACTACAATACTACAGTACTACTGTACTACAGTACTACAATACTACAGTACTTCTGTACTACAATACTACAGTACTACTGTACTACAGTACTACAGTACTACAGTACTTCTGTACTACAATACTACAGTACTACTGTACTGCAGTACTACAGTACTACAATACTACAGTACTACTGTACTACAGTACTACAATACTACAGTACTTCTGTACTACAATACTACAGTACTATTGTACTACAATACTACAGTACTTCTGTACTACAATACTACAGTACTACTGTACCACAGTACTACAGTACTACAGTACTACAATACTAAAGTACGTCTGTACTACAATACTACAGTACTACTGTACTACAGTACTACAGTACTACAGTACTACAATACTACTGTACTACAGTACTACAATACTACAGTACTACTGTACTACAGTACTACAATACTACAGTACTTCTGTACTACAATACTACAGTACTACAATACTACAGTACGTCTGTACTACAATACTACAGTACTACTGTACTACAGTACTACAATACTACAATACTACAGTACTACTGTACTACAGTACTACAGTACTACAATACTACAGTACTACTGTACTACAGTACTACAATACTACAGTACTTCTGTACTACAATACTACAGTACTACTGTACTACAGTACTACAGTACTACAGTACTTCTGTACTACAATACTACAGTACTACTGTACTACAGTACTACAGTACTACAATACTACAGTACTTCTGTACTACAATACTACAGTACTACAATACTACAGTACTACAATACTATGGTACTACAATACTTCTGTACTACAGTACTACAATACTACAGTACTTCTGTACTACAATACTACAGTACTTCTGTACTACAATACTACAGTACTACTGTACTACAGTACTACAGTACTACAATACTACAATACTACAGTACTTCTGTACTACAATACTACAGTACTACTGTACTACAGTACTACAATACTACAGTAATTCTGTACTACAATAGTACAGTACTTCTGTACTTCAGTACTATTGTACTACAATACTTCAGTACTACAGTACTAAAATACTACAGTACTTCTGTACTACAATACTACAGTACTCTGTACTACCATACCACAGTACTACTGTACTACAGTACTGCAGTACTATAGTACTACAATACTACAGTACTTCTGTACTACAATACTACAGTACTCTGTACTACAATACTACAGTACTACAGTACTACAGTACTACAATACTACAGTACTTCTGTACTACAATACTGCAGTACTACTGTACTACAATACTACAATACTACAGTACTTCTGTACTACAATACTACAGTACTACAGTACTACAGTACTACAATACTACAGTACTTCTGTACTACAATACTACAGTTCTTCTGTACTACAATACTACAGTACTTCTGTACTACAATACTACAGTACTACAGTACTACAGTACTACAGTACTACAATACTACAGTACTAATGTACTACAATACTACAGTACTTCTGTACTACAGTACTACTGTACTACTGTACTACTGTACTACAATACTACAGTACTACTGTACTACAATACTACAGTACTTCTGTACTACAATACTACAGTTCTACTGTACTACAGTAATACAATACTACAGTACTACAATACTACAATACTACTGTACTACAATACTACAATACTACAGTACTTATGTACTACAGTACTACAATACTACAGTACTTCTGTACTACAATACTACAGTACTTCTGTACTACAATACTACAGTACTACAGTACTACAGTACTACAGTACTACAATACTACAATACTACAGTACTTCTGTACTACAATACTACAGTACTACTGTACTACAGTACTACAGTACTACAATACTACAATACTACAGTACTTCTGTACTATAATACTACAGTACTACTGTACTACAATACTACAGTACTACAGTACTACAATACTACAGTACTTCTGTACTACAATACTACAGTACTACTGTACTACAGTACTACAATACTACAGTACTTCTGTACTACAATACTACAGTACTACAGTACTACAGTACTACAATACTACAGTACTTCTGTACTACAATACTACAGTACTACTGTACTACAGTACTACAATACTACAGTACTTCTGTACTACAATACTACAGTACTACTGTACTACAGTACTACAATACTACAATACTACAGTACTTCTGTACTACAATACTACTGTACTAAAGTACTACAGTACTACAATACTACAGTACTACAGTACTACAATACTACAATACTACTGTACTACAATACTACAGTACTACAATACTACAGTACTTCTGTACTACAATACTACAGTACTTCTGTACTACAATACTACAGTACTACTGTACTACAATACTTAAGGACCTCTGCACTACAGTACTACTGTACTACAGTACTAGAGTACTACAATACTACAGTTCTACTGTACTACAGTACTACAGTACTACAGTACTACAGTACTACAGTACTACAATACTACAGTACTACAGTACTACAATACTACTACTTCTGTACTACAATACTACAGTACTACTGTACTACAGTACTACACTACTACAGTACTTCTGTACTACAATACTACAGTACTACTATACTACAGTACTTCTGCACTACAGTACTACAGTACTACAATACTACAGTACTTCTGTACTACAATACTACAGTACTTCTGTACTACAATACTACAGTACTACTGTACTACAATACTACAGTACTTCTGTACTACAATACTACTGTACTACTGTACTACAGTACTACAGTACTACAGTACTACAATACTACAGTACTTCTGTACTACAATACTACAGTACTACTGTACTACAATACTACAGTACTTCTGTACTACAATACTACAGCACTACTGTACTACAATACTACAGTACTACTGTACTACAGTACTACAATACTACAGTACTTCTGTACTACAGTACCACAGTACTACAGTACTACAATACTACAGTACTACTGTACTACAGTACTACAATACTACAGTACTACAATACTACAGTACTTCTGTACTACAATACTACAGTACTACTGTACTACAGTACTACAATACTACAGTACTTCTGTACTACAATACTACAGTACTACTGTACTACAGTACTACAATAATACAGTACTACAGTACTACAGTACTACAATACTACAGTACTACTGTACTACAATACTACAGTACGTCTGTACTGCAATACTACAGTACTACTGTACTACAGTACTACAATACTACAATACTACAGTACGTCTGTACTACAGTACTGCAGTACTACAGTACTACAGTACTACAATACTACAGTACTTCTGTACTACAATACTACAGTACTACTGTACTACAATACTACAGTACTTCTGTACTACAGTACTACTGTACTACAGTACTACAGTAATTCTGTACTACAATACTACAGTACTACAGTACTACAATACTACAGTACTACAATACTACAATACTACAGTACTACTGTTCTACAGTACTACAATACTACAGTACTACAGTACTACAATACTACAATACTACAGTACTACAATACTACAGTACTTCTGTACTACAGTTCTACAGTACTACAGTACCACAGTACTACAATACTATAGTACTTCTGTACTACAATACTACAGTACTACTGTACTACAGTACTACAATACTACAGTACTACTGTACTACAATACTACAGTACTTCTGTACTACAATACTACTGTACTACAGTACTACAATGCTACAGTACTTCTGTACTACAATACTACAGTACTACTGTACTACAGTACTACAATACTACAGTACTTCTGTACTACAATACTACAGTACTACCGTACTACAATACTACAATACTACAGTACTTCTGTACTACAATACTACAGCACTACTGTACTACAATACTACAGTACTACTGTACTACAGTACTACAGTACTACAATACTACAATACTACAGTACTTCTGTACTACAATACTACAGTACTACTGTACTACAGTACTACAATACTACAGTAATTCTGTACTACAATAGTACAGTACTTCTGTACTACAGTACTATTGTACTACAATACTTCAGTACTACAGTACTACAATACTACAGTACTACAGTACTACAGTACTACAATACTACAGTACTTCTGTACTACAATACTACAGTACTACTGTACTACAATACTACAGTACTTCTGTACTACAATACTACAGTTCTACTGTACTACAGTAATACAATACTACAGTACTACAATACTACAATACTACTGTACTACAATACTACAATACTACAGTACTTCTGTACTACAGTACTACAATACTACAGTACTTCTGTACTACAATACTACAGTACTTCTGTACTACAATACTACAGTACTACAGTACTACAGTACTACAGTACTACAATACTACAATACTACAGTACTTCTGTACTACAATACTACAGTACTACTGTACTACAGTACTACAGTACTACAATACTACAATACTACAGTACTTCTGTACTATAATACTACAGTACTACTGTACTACAATACTACAGTACTACAGTACTACAATACTACAGTACTTCTGTACTACAATACTACAGTACTACTGTACTACAGTACTACAATACTACAGTACTTCTGTACTACAATACTACAGTACTACAGTACTACAGTACTACAGTACTACAGTACTACAGTACTTCTGTACTACAATACTACAGTACTACTGTACTACAGTACTACAATACTACAGTACTTCTGTACTACAATACTACAGTACTACTGTACTACAGTACTACAATACTACAATACTACAATACTACAGTACTTCTGTACTACAATACTACTGTACTAAAGTACTACAGTACTACAATACTACAGTACTACAGTACTACAATACTACAATACTACTGTACTACAGTACTACAGTACTACAATACTACAGTACTTCTGTACTACAATACTACAGTACTACTGTACTACAATACTTAAGGACCTCTGCACTACAGTACTACTGTACTACAGTACTAGAGTACTACAATACTACAGTTCTACTGTACTACAGTACTACAGTACTACAGTACTACAATACTACAGTACTACAGTACTACAATACTACTACTTCTGTACTACAATACTACAGTACTACTGTACTACAGTACTACAATACTACAGTACTTCTGTACTACAATACTACAGTACTACTATACTACAGTACTTCTGCACTACAGTACTACAGTACTACAATACTACAGTACTTCTGTACTACAATACTACAGTACTTCTGTACTACAATACTACAGTACTACTGTACTACAATACTACAGTACTTCTGTACTACAATACTACTGTACTACTGTACTACAGTACTACAGTACTACAGTACTACAATACTACAGTACTTCTGTACTACAATACTACAGTACTACTGTACTACAGTACTACAATACTACAGTACTTCTGTACTACAATACTACAGTACTACTGTACTACAATACTACAGTACTTCTGTACTACAATACTACAGCACTACTGTACTACAATACTACAGTACTACTGTACTACAGTACTACAATACTACAGTACTTCTGTACTACAGTACCACAGTACTACAGTACTACAATACTACAGTACTACTGTACTACAGTACTACAGTACTACAATACTACAGTACGTCTGTACTACAATACTACAGTACTACAGTACTACAGTACTACAATACTACAGTACTTCTGTACTACAATACTACAGTACTACTGTACTACAATACTACAGTACTACTGTACTACAGTACTACAATACTACAGTACTTCTGTACTACAATACTACAGTACTACTGTACTACAGTACTACAGTACTACAATACTACAGTACTACAGTACTACAGTACTACAATACTACAGTACTACTGTACTACAATACTACAGTACGTCTGTACTGCAATACTACAGTACTACTGTACTACAGTACTACAATACTACAGTACGTCTGTACTACAGTACTGCAGTACTACAGTACTACAGTACTACAATACTACAGTACTTCTGTACTACAATACTACAGTACTACTGTACTACAATACTACAGTACTTCTGTACTACAGTACTACTGTACTACAGTACTAGTCTGCGTTTCAGTTTTATGCAGCTAAAATCTGGAACAGTCTTCCTGAAGATGTGAGACAGGCTTCTACTCTGACAATGTTCAAATCTAAGCTAAAAAACTGTTTTGTTTAGCTGCGCATATGACTAAAAGGATTTTTTCTTTGCACTCTTCTCTTTTGTTTGTGATTTTATTAGTTTAGAAAATCAGTTGGATTGATAATTTTTAATTTAGTTAATTTTATTGTATTTCTGTAATTTCTTTGTGATTTGAATGCATTTTTCCTGCTGTGAAGCACTTTGAATTGCCTTGTGTATGAAATGTGCTCTACAAATAAACTTGCCTTGCCTTGCCTTGCCTTACTACAGTAATTCTGTACTACAATACTACAGTACTACAGTACTACAATACTACAGTACTACAATACTACAATACTACAGTACTACTGTTCTACAGTACTACAATACTACAGTACTACAGTACTACAATACTACAATACTACAGTACTACAATACTACAGTACTTCTGTACTACAGTACTACAGTACTACAGTACCACAGTACTACAATACTATAGTACTTCTGTACTACAATACTACAGTACTACTGTACTACAGTACTACAATACTACAGTACTTCTGTACTACAATACTACAGTACTACTGTACTACAGTACTACAGTACTACAGTACTACAGTACTACAATACTACAGTACTTCTGTACTACAATACTACAGTACTACTGTACTACAGTACTACAGTACTACAATACTACAGTACTTCTGTACTACAATACTACAGTACTACTGTACTACAATACTACAGTACTTCTGTACTACAATACTACAGTACTACTGTACTACAGTACTACAATACTACAGTACTACAGTACTACAGTACTACAATACTACAGTACTACTGTACTACAATACTACAGTACTTCTATACTACAATACTACAGTACTACTGTACTACAGTACTACAATACTACAGTACTTCTGTACTACAATACTACAGTACTACTGTACTACAGTACTACTGTATCACAATACTACAGTACTACTGTACTACAGTACTACAGTACTACAGTACTACAATACTACAGTACTTCTGTACTACAATACTACAGTACTTCTGTACTACAATACTACAGCACTACTGTACTGCAGTACTACAGTACTACAATACTACAGTACTACTGTACTACAGTACTACAATACTACAGTACTTCTGTACTACAATACTACAGTACTATTGTACTACAATACTACAGTACTTCTGTACTACAATACTACAGTACTACTGTACTACAGTACTACAGTACTACAGTACTACAATACTAAAGTACGTCTGTACTACAATACTACAGTACTACTGTACTACAGTACTACAGTACTACAGTACTACAATACTACTGTACTACAGTACTACAATACTACAGTACTACTGTACTACAGTACTACAATACTACAGTACTTCTGTACTACAATACTACAGTACTACAATACTACAGTACGTCTGTACTACAATACTACAGTACTACTGTACTACAGTACTACAATACTACAATACTACAGTACTACTGTACTACAGTACTACAGTACTACAATACTACAGTACTACTGTACTACAGTACTACAATACTACAGTACTTCTGTACTACAATACTACAGTACTACTGTACTACAGTACTACAGTACTACAGTACTTCTGTACTACAATACTACAGTACTACTGTACTACAGTACTACAGTACTACAATACTACAGTACTTCTGTACTACAATACTACAGTACTACAATACTACAGTACTACAATACTATGGTACTACAATACTTCTGTACTACAGTACTACAATACTACAGTACTTCTGTACTACAATACTACAGTACTTCTGTACTACAATACTACAGTACTACTGTACTACAGTACTACAGTACTACAATACTACAATACTACAGTACTTCTGTACTACAATACTACAGTACTACTGTACTACAGTACTACAATACTACAGTAATTCTGTACTACAATAGTACAGTACTTCTGTACTTCAGTACTATTGTACTACAATACTTCAGTACTACAGTACTAAAATACTACAGTACTTCTGTACTACAATACTACAGTACTCTGTACTACCATACCACAGTACTACTGTACTACAGTACTGCAGTACTATAGTACTACAATACTACAGTACTTCTGTACTACAATACTACAGTACTCTGTACTACAATACTACAGTACTACAGTACTACAGTACTACAATACTACAGTACTTCTGTACTACAATACTGCAGTACTACTGTACTACAATACTACAATACTACAGTACTTCTGTACTACAATACTACAGTACTACAGTACTACAGTACTACAATACTACAGTACTTCTGTACTACAATACTACAGTTCTTCTGTACTACAATACTACAGTACTTCTGTACTACAATACTACAGTACTACAGTACTACAGTACTACAGTACTACAATACTACAGTACTAATGTACTACAATACTACAGTACTTCTGTACTACAGTACTACTGTACTACTGTACTACTGTACTACAATACTACAGTACTACTGTACTACAATACTACAGTACTTCTGTACTACAATACTACAGTTCTACTGTACTACAGTAATACAATACTACAGTACTACAATACTACAATACTACTGTACTACAATACTACAATACTACAGTACTTATGTACTACAGTACTACAATACTACAGTACTTCTGTACTACAATACTACAGTACTTCTGTACTACAATACTACAGTACTACAGTACTACAGTACTACAGTACTACAATACTACAATACTACAGTACTTCTGTACTACAATACTACAGTACTACTGTACTACAGTACTACAATACTACAATACTACAGTACTTCTGTACTATAATACTACAGTACTACTGTACTACAATACTACAGTACTACAGTACTACAATACTACAGTACTTCTGTACTACAATACTACAGTACTACTGTACTACAGTACTACAATACTACAGTACTTCTGTACTACAATACTACAGTACTACAGTACTACAGTACTACAATACTACAGTACTTCTGTACTACAATACTACAGTACTACTGTACTACAGTACTACAATACTACAGTACTTCTGTACTACAATACTACAGTACTACTGTACTACAGTACTACAATACTACAATACTACAGTACTTCTGTACTACAATACTACTGTACTAAAGTACTACAGTACTACAATACTACAGTACTACAGTACTACAATACTACAATACTACTGTACTACAATACTACAGTACTACAATACTACAGTACTTCTGTACTACAATACTACAGTACTTCTGTACTACAATACTACAGTACTACTGTACTACAATACTTAAGGACCTCTGCACTACAGTACTACTGTACTACAGTACTAGAGTACTACAATACTACAGTTCTACTGTACTACAGTACTACAGTACTACAGTACTACAGTACTACAGTACTACAATACTACAGTACTACAGTACTACAATACTACTACTTCTGTACTACAATACTACAGTACTACTGTACTACAGTACTACACTACTACAGTACTTCTGTACTACAATACTACAGTACTACTATACTACAGTACTTCTGCACTACAGTACTACAGTACTACAATACTACAGTACTTCTGTACTACAATACTACAGTACTTCTGTACTACAATACTACAGTACTACTGTACTACAATACTACAGTACTTCTGTACTACAATACTACTGTACTACTGTACTACAGTACTACAGTACTACAGTACTACAATACTACAGTACTTCTGTACTACAATACTACAGTACTACTGTACTACAATACTACAGTACTTCTGTACTACAATACTACAGCACTACTGTACTACAATACTACAGTACTACTGTACTACAGTACTACAATACTACAGTACTTCTGTACTACAGTACCACAGTACTACAGTACTACAATACTACAGTACTACTGTACTACAGTACTACAATACTACAGTACTACAATACTACAGTACTTCTGTACTACAATACTACAGTACTACTGTACTACAGTACTACAATACTACAGTACTTCTGTACTACAATACTACAGTACTACTGTACTACAGTACTACAATAATACAGTACTACAGTACTACAGTACTACAATACTACAGTACTACTGTACTACAATACTACAGTACGTCTGTACTGCAATACTACAGTACTACTGTACTACAGTACTACAATACTACAATACTACAGTACGTCTGTACTACAGTACTGCAGTACTACAGTACTACAGTACTACAATACTACAGTACTTCTGTACTACAATACTACAGTACTACTGTACTACAATACTACAGTACTTCTGTACTACAGTACTACTGTACTACAGTACTACAGTAATTCTGTACTACAATACTACAGTACTACAGTACTACAATACTACAGTACTACAATACTACAATACTACAGTACTACTGTTCTACAGTACTACAATACTACAGTACTACAGTACTACAATACTACAATACTACAGTACTACAATACTACAGTACTTCTGTACTACAGTACTACAGTACTACAGTACCACAGTACTACAATACTATAGTACTTCTGTACTACAATACTACAGTACTACTGTACTACAGTACTACAATACTACAGTACTACTGTACTACAATACTACAGTACTTCTGTACTACAATACTACTGTACTACAGTACTACAATGCTACAGTACTTCTGTACTACAATACTACAGTACTACTGTACTACAGTACTACAATACTACAGTACTTCTGTACTACAATACTACAGTACTACCGTACTACAATACTACAATACTACAGTACTTCTGTACTACAATACTACAGCACTACTGTACTACAATACTACAGTACTACTGTACTACAGTACTACAGTACTACAATACTACAATACTACAGTACTTCTGTACTACAATACTACAGTACTACTGTACTACAGTACTACAATACTACAGTAATTCTGTACTACAATAGTACAGTACTTCTGTACTACAGTACTATTGTACTACAATACTTCAGTACTACAGTACTACAATACTACAGTACTTCCGTACTACAATACTACAATACTACAGTACTTCTGTACTACAATACTACAGCACTACTGTACTACAATACTACAGTACTACAGTACTACAATACTACAGTACTTCTGTACTACAATACTACAGTACTACAGTACTACAATACTACAGTACTACAATACTACAGTACTACTGTACTACAATACTACAGTACTTCTGTACTACAGTACTACAATACTACAGTACTTCTGTACTACAATACTACAGTACTTCTGTACTACAATACTACAGTACTACTGTACTACAGTACTACAGTACTACAATACTACAATACTACAGTACTTCTGTACTACAATACTACAGTACTACTGTACTACAGTACTACAATACTACAGTAATTCTGTACTACAATAGTACAGTACTTCTGTACTACAGTACTATTGTACTACAATACTTCAGTACTACAGTACTACAATACTACAGTACTTCTGTACTACAATACTACAGTACTCTGTACTACCATACTACAGTACTACTGTACTACAGTACTGCAGTACTATAGTACTACAATACTACAGTACTTCTGTACTACAATACTACAGTACTCTGTACTACAATACTACAGTACTACAGTACTACAGTACTTCTGTACTACAATACTGCAGTACTACTGTACTACAATACTACAATACTACAGTACTTCTGTACTACAATACTACAGTACTACAGTACTACAGTACTACAGTACTACAATACTACAGTACTTCTGTACTACAATACTACAGTTCTTCTGTACTACAATACTACAGTACTTCTGTACTACAATACTACAGTACTACAGTACTACAGTACTACAGTACTACAATACTACAGTACTAATGTACTACAATACTACAGTACTTCTGTACTACAATACTACAGTACTACTGTACTACTGTACTACAGTACTACAATACTACAGTACTTCTGTACTACAATACTACAGTACTACAGTACTACAGTACTACAATACTACAGTACTTTTGTACTACAATACTACAGTACTACTGTACTACAATACTACAGTACTTCTGTACTACAATACTACAGTTCTACTGTACTACAGTAATACAATACTACAGTACTACAATACTACAATACTACTGTACTACAATACTACAATACTACAGTACTTCTGTACTACAGTACTACAATACTACAGTACTTCTGTACTACAATACTACAGTACTTCTGTACTACAATACTACAGTACTACAGTACTACAGTACTACAGTACTACAATACTACAATACTACAGTACTTCTGTACTACAATACTACAGTACTACTGTACTACAGTACTACAGTACTACAATACTACAATACTACAGTACTTCTGTACTATAATACTACAGTACTACTGTACTACAATACTACAGTACTACAATACTACAGTACTTCTGTACTACAATACTACAGTACTACTGTACTACAGTACTACAATACTACAGTACTTCTGTACTACAATACTACAGTACTACAGTACTACAGTACTACAGTACTACAGTACTACAATACTACAGTACTACAGTACTACAATACTACAGTACTTCTGTACTACAATACTACAGTACTACTGTACTACAGTACTACAATACTACAGTACTTCTGTACTACAATACTACAGTACTACTGTACTACAGTACTACAATACTACAATACTACAATACTACTGTACTTCTGTACTACAATACTACTGTACTAAAGTACTACAGTACTACAATACTACAGTACTACAGTACTACAATACTACAATACTACTGTACTACAGTACTACAATACTACAGTACTTCTGTACTACAATACTACAGTACTTCTGTACTACAATACTACAGTACTACTGTACTACAATACTTAAGGACCTCTGCACTACAGTACTACTGTAATACAGTACTAGAGTACTACAATACTACAGTTCTACTGTACTACAGTACTACAGTACTACAGTACTACAATACTACAGTACTACAGTACTACAATACTACTACTTCTGTACTACAATACTACAGTACTACTGTACTACAGTACTACAATACTACAGTACTTCTGTACTACAATACTACAGTACTACTATACTACAGTACTTCTGCACTACAGTACTACAGTACTACAATACTACAGTACTTCTGTACTACAATACTACAGCACTTCTGTACTACAATACTACAGTACTACTGTACTACAATACTACAGTACTTCTGTACTACAATACTACTGTACTACTGTACTACAGTACTACAGTACTACAGTACTACAATACTACAGTACTGCTGTACTACAATACTACAGTACTACTGTACTACAGTACTACAATACTACAGTACTTCTGTACTACAATACTACAGTACTACTGTACTACAATACTACAGTACTTCTGTACTACAATACTACAGCACTACTGTACTATAATACTACAGTACTACTGTACTACAGTACTACAATACTACAGTACTTCTGTACTACAATACTACAGTACTACTGTACTACAGTACTACAATAATACAGTACTACAGTACTACAGTACTACAATACTACAGTACTACTGTACTACAATACTACAGTACGTCTGTACTGCAATACTACAGTACTACTGTACTACAGTACTACAATACTACAATACTACAGTACGTCTGTACTACAGTACTGCAGTACTACAGTACTACAGTACTACAATACTACAGTACTTCTGTACTACAATACTACAGTACTACTGTACTACAATACTACAGTACTACAGTACTTCTGTACTACAGTACTACTGTACTACAGTACTACAGTAATTCTGTACTACAATACTACAGTACTACAGTACTACAATACTACAGTACTACAATACTACAATACTACAGTACTACTGTTCTACAGTACTACAATACTACAGTACTACAGTACTACAATACTACAATACTACAGTACTACAATACTACAGTACTTCTGTACTACAGTACTACAGTACCACAGTACTACAATACTATAGTACTTCTGTACTACAATACTACAGTACTACTGTACTACAGTACTACAATACTACAGTACTACTGTACTACAATACTACAGTACTTCTGTACTACAATACTACTGTACTACAGTACTACAATGCTACAGTACTTCTGTACTACAATACTACAGTACTACTGTACTACAGTACTACAATACTACAGTACTTCTGTACTACAATACTACAGTACTACCGTACTACAATACTACAATACTACAGTACTTCTGTACTACAATACTACAGCACTACTGTACTACAATACTACAGTACTACTGTACTACAGTACTACAGTACTACAATACTACAATACTACAGTACTTCTGTACTACAATACTACAGTACTACTGTACTACAGTACTACAATACTACAGTAATTCTGTACTACAATAGTACAGTACTTCTGTACTACAGTACTATTGTACTACAATACTTCAGTACTACAGTACTACAATACTACAGTACTTCCGTACTACAATACTAAAATACTACAGTACTTCTGTACTACAATACTACAGCACTACTGTACTACAATACTACAGTACTACAGTACTACAATACTACAGTACTTCTGTACTACAATACTACAGTACTACAGTACTACAATACTACAGTACTACAATACTACAGTACTACAATACTACAGTACTACAATACTACAGTACTTCTGTACTACAGTACTACAATACTACAGTACTTCTGTACTACAATACTACAGTACTTCTGTACTACAATACTACAGTACTACTGTACTACAGTACTACAGTACTACAATACTACAATACTACAGTACTTCTGTACTACAATACTACAGTACTACTGTACTACAGTACTACAATACTACAGTAATTCTGTACTACAATAGTACAGTACTTCTGTACTACAGTACTATTGTACTACAATACTTCAGTACTACAGTACTACAATACTACAGTACTTCTGTACTACAATACTACAGTACTCTGTACTACCATACTACAGTACTACTGTACTACAGTACTGCAGTACTATAGTACTACAATACTACAGTACTTCTGTACTACAATACTACAGTACTCTGTACTACAATACTACGGTACTACAGTACTACAATACTACAGTACTTCTGTACTACAATACTGCAGTACTACTGTACTACAATACTACAATACTACAGTACTTCTGTACTACAATACTACAGTACTACAGTACTACAGCACTACAGTACTACAGTACTACAATACTACAGTACTTCTGTACTACAATACTACAGTTCTTCTGTACTACAATACTACAGTACTTCTGTACTACAATACTACAGTACTACAGTACTACAGTACTACAGTACTACAATACTACAGTACTAATGTACTACAATACTACAGTACTTCTGTACTACAATACTACAGTACTACTGTACTACTGTACTACAGTACTACAATACTACAGTACTTCTGTACTACTGTACTACAGTACTACAATACTACAGTACTTCTGTACTACAATACTACAGTACTACAGTACTACAGTACTACAGTACTACAGTACTACAATACTACAGTACTTCTGTACTACAATACTACAGTACTACTGTACTACAGTACTACAATACTACAGTACTTCTGTACTACAATACTACAGTACTACTGTACTACAGTACTACAATACTACAATACTACAATACTACAGTACTTCTGTACTACAATACTACTGTACTAAAGTACTACAGTACTACAATACTACAGTACTACAGTACTACAATACTACAATACTACTGTACTACAGTACTACAGTACTACAATACTACAGTACTTCTGTACTACAATACTACAGTACTTCTGTACTACAATACTACAGTACTACTGTAGTACAATACTTAAGGACCTCTGCACTACAGTACTACTGTACTACAGTACTAGAGTACTACAATACTACAGTTCTACTGTACTACAGTACTACAGTACTACAGTACTACAATACTACAGTACTACAGTACTACAATACTACTACTTCTGTACTACAATACTACAGTACTACTGTACTACAGTACTACAATACTACAGTACTTCTGTACTACAATACTACAGTACTACTATACTACAGTACTTCTGCACTACAGTACTACAGTACTACAATACTACAGTACTTCTGTACTACAATACTACAGTACTTCTGTACTACAATACTACAGTACTACTGTACTACATTACTACAGTACTTCTGTACTACAATACTACTGTACTACTGTACTACAGTACTACAGTACTACAGTACTACAATACTACAGTACTTCTGTACTACAATACTACAGTACTACTGTACTACAGTACTACAATACTACAGTACTTCTGTACTACAATACTACAGTACTACTGTACTACAATACTACAGTACTTCTGTACTACAATACTACAGCACTACTGTACTACAATACTACAGTACTACTGTACTACAGTACTACAATACTACAGTACTTCTGTACTACAGTACCACAGTACTACAGTACTACAATACTACAGTACTACTGTACTACAGTACTACAATACTACAGTACTACAATACTACAGTACTTCTGTACTACAATACTACAGTACTACAGTACTACAGTACTACAGTACTACAATACTACAGTACTTCTGTACTACAATACTACAGTACTACTGTACTACAATACTACAGTACTACTGTACTACAGTACTACAATACTACAGTACTTCTGTACTACAATACTACAGTACTACTGTACTACAGTACTACAATACTACAGTACTACAGTACTACAGTACTACAATACTACAGTACTACTGTACTACAATACTACAGTACGTCTGTACTGCAATACTACAGTACTACTGTACTACAGTACTACAATACTACAATACTACAGTACGTCTGTACTACAGTACTGCAGTACTACAGTACTACAGTACTACAATACTACAGTACTTCTGTACTACAATACTACAGTACTACTGTACTACAATACTACAGTACTTCTGTACTACAGTACTACTGTACTACAGTACTAGTCTGCGTTTCAGTTTTATGCAGCTAAAATCTGGAACAGTCTTCCTGAAGATGTGAGACAGGCTTCTACTCTGACAATGTTCAAATCTAAGCTAAAAACTGTTTTGTTTAGCTGCGCATATGACTAAAAGGATTTTTTCTTTGCACTCTTCTCTTTTGTTTGTGATTTTATTAGTTTAGAAAATCAGTTGGATTGATAATTTTTAATTTAGTTAATTTTATTGTATTTCTGTAATTTCTTTGTGATTTGAATGCATTTTTCCTGCTGTGAAGCACTTTGAATTGCCTTGTGTATGAAATGTGCTCTACAAATAAACTTGCCTTGCCTTGCCTTGCCTTACTACAGTAATTCTGTACTACAATACTACAGTACTACAGTACTACAATACTACAGTACTACAATACTACAATACTACAGTACTACTGTTCTACAGTACTACAATACTACAGTACTACAGTACTACAATACTACAATACTACAGTACTACAATACTACAGTACTTCTGTACTACAGTACTACAGTACTACAGTACCACAGTACTACAATACTATAGTACTTCTGTACTACAATACTACAGTACTACTGTACTACAGTACTACAATACTACAGTACTACTGTACTACAATACTACAGTACTTCTGTACTACAATACTACTGTACTACAGTACTACAATGCTACAGTACTTCTGTACTACAATACTACAGTACTACTGTACTACAATACTACAATACTACAGTACTACTGTACTACAAAACTACAGTACTACAATACTACAGTATACTGTACGACTGTACTACAGTATTACAGTACTACAATACTACAATACTAAAGTACTACAATACTACAGTACTTATGTACTACAATACTACAGTACTACTGTACTACAGTACCACAGTACTACAATACTACAGTACTTCTGTACTACAATACTACAGTACTACTGTACTACAGTACTACAGTACTACAGTACTACAGTACTACAATACTACAGTACTTCTGTACTACAATACTACAGTACTACTGTACTACAGTACTACAGTACTACAATACTACAGTACTTCTGTACTACAATACTACAGTACTACTGTACTACAATACTACAGTACTTCTGTACTACAATACTACAGTACTACTGTACTACAGTACTACAATACTACAGTACTACAGTACTACAGTACTACAATACTACAGTACTACTGTACTACAATACTACAGTACTTCTATACTACAATACTACAGTACTACTGTACTACAGTACTACAATACTACAGTACTTCTGTACTACAATACTACAGTACTACTGTACTACAGTACTACTGTATCACAATACTACAGTACTACTGTACTACAGTACTACAGTACTACAGTACTACAATACTACAGTACTTCTGTACTACAATACTACAGTACTTCTGTACTACAATACTACAGCACTACTGTACTGCAGTACTACAGTACTACAATACTACAGTACTACTGTACTACAGTACTACAATACTACAGTACTTCTGTACTACAATACTACAGTACTATTGTACTACAATACTACAGTACTTCTGTACTACAATACTACAGTACTACTGTACTACAGTACTACAGTACTACAGTACTACAGTACTACAATACTACAGTACGTCTGTACTACAATACTACAGTACTACTGTACTACAGTACTACAGTACTACAGTACTACAATACTACTGTACTACAGTACTACAATACTACAGTACTACTGTACTACAGTACTACAATACTACAGTACTTCTGTACTACAATACTACAGTACTACAATACTACAGTACGTCTGTACTACAATACTACAGTACTACTGTACTACAGTACTACAATACTACAATACTACAATACTACAGTACTACTGTACTACAGTACTACAGTACTACAATACTACAGTACTACTGTACTACAGTACTACAATACTACAGTACTTCTGTACTACAATACTACAGTACTACTGTACTACAGTACTACAGTACTACAGTACTTCTGTACTACAATACTACAGTACTACTGTACTACAGTACTACAGTACTACAATACTACAGTACTTCTGTACTACAATACTACAGTACTACAATACTACAGTACTACAATACTACAGTACTACAATACTTCTGTACTACAGTACTACAATACTACAGTACTTCTGTACTACAATACTACAGTACTTCTGTACTACAATACTACAGTACTACTGTACTACAGTACTACAATACTACAGTAATTCTGTACTACAATAGTACAGTACTTCTGTACTTCAGTACTATTGTACTACAATACTTCAGTACTACAGTACTACAATACTACAGTACTTCTGTACTACAATACTACAGTACTCTGTACTACCATACTACAGTACTACTGTACTACAGTACTGCAGTACTATAGTACTACAATACTACAGTACTTCTGTACTACAATACTACAGTACTCTGTACTACAATACTACAGTACTACAGTACTACAGTACTACAATACTACAGTACTTCTGTACTACAATACTGCAGTACTACTGTACTACAATACTACAATACTACAGTACTTCTGTACTACAATACTACAGTACTACAGTACTACAGTACTACAGTACTACAATACTAAAGTACATCTGTACTACAATACTACAGTTCTTCTGTACTACAATACTACAGTACTTCTGTACTACAATACTACAGTACTACAGTACTACAGTACTACAGTACTACAATACTACAGTACTAATGTACTACAATACTACAGTACTTCTGTACTACAGTACTACTGTACTACTGTACTACTGTACTACAGTACTACAATACTACAGTACTTCTGTACTACAATACTACAGTACTACAGTACTACAGTACTACAATACTACAGTACTTCTGTACTACAATACTAAAGTACTACTGTACTACAATACTACAGTACTTCTGTACTACAATACTACAGTTCTACTGTACTACAGTAATACAATACTACAGTACTACAATACTACAATACTACTGTACTACAATACTACAATACTACAGTACTTCTGTACTACAGTACTACAATACTACAGTACTTCTGTACTACAATACTACAGTACTTCTGTACTACAATACTACAGTACTACAGTACTACAGTACTACAGTACTACAATACTACAATACTACAGTACTTCTGTACTACAATACTACAGTACTACTGTACTACTGTACTACAGTACTACAGTACTACAATACTACAATACTACAGTACTTCTGTACTATAATACTACAGTACTACTGTACTACAATACTACAGTACTACAGTACTACAATACTACAGTACTTCTGTACTACAATACTACAGTACTACTGTACTACAGTACTACAATACTACAGTACTTCTGTACTACAATACTACTGTACTAAAGTACTACAGTACTACAATACTACAGTACTACAGTACTACAATACTACAATACTACTGTACTACAGTACTACAGTACTACAATACTACAGTACTTCTGTACTACAATACTACAGTACTTCTGTACTACAATACTACAGTACTTCTGTACTACAATACTACAGTACTACAGTACTACAGTACTACAGTACTACAATACTACAATACTACAGTACTTCTGTACTACAATACTACAGTACTACTGTACTACAGTACTACAGTACTACAGTACCACAGTACTACAATACTATAGTACTTCTGTACTACAATACTACAGTACTACTGTACTACAGTACTACAATACTACAGTACTACTGTACTACAATACTACAGTACTTCTGTACTACAATACTACTGTACTACAGTACTACAATGCTACAGTACTTCTGTACTACAATACTACAGTACTACTGTACTACAATACTACAATACTACAGTACTACTGTACTACAAAACTACAGTACTACAATACTACAGTATACTGTACGACTGTACTACAGTATTACAGTACTACAATACTACAATACTAAAGTACTACAATACTACAGTACTTATGTACTACAATACTACAGTACTACTGTACTACAGTACCACAGTACTACAATACTACAGTACTTCTGTACTACAATACTACAGTACTACTGTACTACAGTACTACAGTACTACAGTACTACAGTACTACAATACTACAGTACTTCTGTACTACAATACTACAGTACTACTGTACTACAGTACTACAGTACTACAATACTACAGTACTTCTGTACTACAATACTACAGTACTACTGTACTACAATACTACAGTACTTCTGTACTACAATACTACAGTACTACTGTACTACAGTACTACAATACTACAGTACTACAGTACTACAGTACTACAATACTACAGTACTACTGTACTACAATACTACAGTACTTCTATACTACAATACTACAGTACTACTGTACTACAGTACTACAATACTACAGTACTTCTGTACTACAATACTACAGTACTACTGTACTACAGTACTACTGTATCACAATACTACAGTACTACTGTACTACAGTACTACAGTACTACAGTACTACAATACTACAGTACTTCTGTACTACAATACTACAGTACTTCTGTACTACAATACTACAGCACTACTGTACTGCAGTACTACAGTACTACAATACTACAGTACTACTGTACTACAGTACTACAATACTACAGTACTTCTGTACTACAATACTACAGTACTATTGTACTACAATACTACAGTACTTCTGTACTACAATACTACAGTACTACTGTACTACAGTACTACAGTACTACAGTACTACAATACTACAGTACGTCTGTACTACAATACTACAGTACTACTGTACTACAGTACTACAGTACTACAGTACTACAATACTACTGTACTACAGTACTACAATACTACAGTACTACTGTACTACAGTACTACAATACTACAGTACTTCTGTACTACAATACTACAGTACTACAATACTACAGTACGTCTGTACTACAATACTACAGTACTACTGTACTACAGTACTACAATACTACAATACTACAATACTACAGTACTACTGTACTACAGTACTACAGTACTACAATACTACAGTACTACTGTACTACAGTACTACAATACTACAGTACTTCTGTACTACAATACTACAGTACTACTGTACTACAGTACTACAGTACTACAGTACTTCTGTACTACAATACTACAGTACTACTGTACTACAGTACTACAGTACTACAATACTACAGTACTTCTGTACTACAATACTACAGTACTACAATACTACAGTACTACAATACTACAGTACTACAATACTTCTGTACTACAGTACTACAATACTACAGTACTTCTGTACTACAATACTACAGTACTTCTGTACTACAATACTACAGTACTACTGTACTACAGTACTACAATACTACAGTAATTCTGTACTACAATAGTACAGTACTTCTGTACTTCAGTACTATTGTACTACAATACTTCAGTACTACAGTACTACAATACTACAGTACTTCTGTACTACAATACTACAGTACTCTGTACTACCATACTACAGTACTACTGTACTACAGTACTGCAGTACTATAGTACTACAATACTACAGTACTTCTGTACTACAATACTACAGTACTCTGTACTACAATACTACAGTACTACAGTACTACAGTACTACAATACTGCAGTACTTCTGTACTACAATACTGCAGTACTACTGTACTACAATACTACAATACTACAGTACTTCTGTACTACAATACTACAGTACTACAGTACTACAGTACTACAGTACTACAATACTAAAGTACATCTGTACTACAATACTACAGTTCTTCTGTACTACAATACTACAGTACTTCTGTACTACAATACTACAGTACTACAGTACTACAGTACTACAGTACTACAATACTACAGTACTAATGTACTACAATACTACAGTACTTCTGTACTACAGTACTACTGTACTACTGTACTACTGTACTACAGTACTACAATACTACAGTACTTCTGTACTACAATACTACAGTACTACAGTACTACAGTACTACAATACTACAGTACTTCTGTACTACAATACTAAAGTACTACTGTACTACAATACTACAGTACTTCTGTACTACAATACTACAGTTCTACTGTACTACAGTAATACAATACTACAGTACTACAATACTACAATACTACTGTACTACAATACTACAATACTACAGTACTTCTGTACTACAGTACTACAATACTACAGTACTTCTGTACTACAATACTACAGTACTTCTGTACTACAATACTACAGTACTACAGTACTACAGTACTACAGTACTACAATACTACAATACTACAGTACTTCTGTACTACAATACTACAGTACTACTGTACTACTGTACTACAGTACTACAGTACTACAATACTACAATACTACAGTACTTCTGTACTATAATACTACAGTACTACTGTACTACAATACTACAGTACTACAGTACTACAATACTACAGTACTTCTGTACTACAATACTACAGTACTACTGTACTACAGTACTACAATACTACAGTACTTCTGTACTACAATACTACTGTACTAAAGTACTACAGTACTACAATACTACAGTACTACAGTACTACAATACTACAATACTACTGTACTACAGTACTACAGTACTACAATACTACAGTACTTCTGTACTACAATACTACAGTACTTCTGTACTACAATACTACAGTACTTCTGTACTACAATACTACAGTACTACAGTACTACAGTACTACAGTACTACAATACTACAATACTACAGTACTTCTGTACAACAATACTACAGTACTACTGTACTACAGTACTACAGTACTACAATACTACAATACTACAGTACTTCTGTACTATAATACTACAGTACTATTGTACTACAATACTACAGTACTACAGTACTACAATACTACAGTACTTCTGTACTACAATACTACAGTACTACAATACTACAATACTACAATACTACAGTACTTCTGTACTACAATACTACTGTACTAAAGTACTACAGTACTACAATACTACAGTACTACAGTACTACAATACTACAATACTACTGTACTACAGTACTACAGTACTACAATACTACAGTACTTCTGTACTACAATACTACAGTACTTCTGTACTACAATACTACAGTACTACTGTACTACAATACTTAAGGACCTCTGCACTACAGTACTACTGTACTACAGTACTAGAGTACTACAATACTACAGTTCTACTGTACTACAGTACTACAGTACTACAGTACTACAATACTACAGTACTACAGTACTACAATACTACTACTTCTGTACTACAATACTACAGTACTACTGTACTACAGTACTACAATACTACAGTACTTCTGTACTACAATACTACAGTACTACTATACTACAGTACTTCTGCACTACAGTACTACAGTACTACAATACTACAGTACTTCTGTACTACAATACTACAGTACTTCTGTACTACAATACTACAGTACTACTGTACTACAATACTACAGTACTTCTGTACTACAATACTACTGTACTACTGTACTACAGTACTACAGTACTACAGTACTACAATACTACAGTACTTCTGTACTACAATACTACAGTACTACTGTACTACAGTACTACAATACTACAGTACTTCTGTACTACAATACTACAGTACTACTGTACTACAATACTACAGTACTTCTGTACTACAATACTACAGCGCTACTGTACTACAATACTACAGTACTACTGTACTACAGTACTACAATACTACAGTACTTCTGTACTACAGTACCACAGTACTACAGTACTACAATACTACAGTACTACTGTACTACAGTACTACAATACTACAGTACTACAATACTACAGTACTTCTGTACTACAATACTACAGTACTACAGTACTACAATACTACAGTACTTCTGTACTACAATACTACAGTACTACTGTACTACAATACTACAGTACTACTGTACTACAGTACTACAATACTACAGTACTTCTGTACTACAATACTACAGTACTACTGTACTACAGTACTACAATACTACAGTACTACAATACTACAGTACTACTGTACTACAATACTACAGTTCGTCTGTACTGCAATACTACAGTACTACTGTACTACAGTACTACAATACTACAATACTACAGTACGTCTGTACTACAGTACTGCAGTACTACAGTACTACAGTACTACAATACTACAGTACTTCTGTACTACAATACTACAGTACTACTGTACTACAATACTACAGTACTTCTGTACTACAGTACTACTGTACTACAGTACTACAGTAATTCTGTACTACAATACTACAGTACTACAGTACTACAATACTACAGTACTACAATACTACAATACTACAGTACTACTGTTCTACAGTACTACAATACTACAGTACTACAGTACTACAATACTACAATACTACAGTACTACAATACTACAGTACTTCTGTACTACAGTACTACAGTACTACAGTACCACAGTACTACAATACTATAGTACTTCTGTACTACAATACTACAGTACTACTGTACTACAGTACTACAATACTACAGTACTACTGTACTACAATACTACAGTACTTCTGTACTACAATACTACTGTACTACAGTACTACAATGCTACAGTACTTCTGTACTACAATACTACAGTACTACTGTACTACAATACTACAGTACTACAGTACTACTGTACTACAAAACTACAGTACTACAATACTACAGTATACTGTACGACTGTACTACAGTATTACAGTACTAAAATACTACAATACTAAAGTACTACAATACTACAGTACTTATGTACTACAATACTACAGTACTACAATACTACAGTACGTCTGTACTTCAATACTACAGTACTACTGTACTACAGTACTACAGTACTACAATACTACAGTACTACAATACTACAATACTACAGTACGTCTGTACTACAGTACTGCAGTACTACAGTACTACAGTACTACAGTACTACAATACTACAGTACTACTGTACTACAATACTACAGTACGTCTGTACTGCAATACTACAGTACTACTGTACTACAGTACTACAATACTACAATACTACAGTACGTCTGTACTACAGTACTGCAGTACTACAGTACTACAGTACTACAATACTACAGTACTTCTGTACTACAATACTACAGTACTACTGTACTACAATACTACAGTACTTCTGTACTACAGTACTACTGTACTACAGTACTAGTCTGCGTTTCAGTTTTATGCAGCTAAAATCTGGAACAGTCTTCCTGAAGATGTGAGACAGGCTTCTACTCTGACAATGTTCAAATCTAAGCTAAAAACTGTTTTGTTTAGCTGCGCATATGACTAAAAGGATTTTTTCTTTGCACTCTTCTCTTTTGTTTGTGATTTTATTAGTTTAGAAAATCAGTTGGATTGATAATTTTTAATTTAGTTAATTTTATTGTATTTCTGTAATTTCTTTGTGATTTGAATGCATTTTTCCTGCTGTGAAGCACTTTGAATTGCCTTGTGTATGAAATGTGCTCTACAAATAAACTTGCCTTGCCTTGCCTTGCCTTACTACAGTAATTCTGTACTACAATACTACAGTACTACAGTACTACAATACTACAGTACTACAATACTACAATACTACAGTACTACTGTTCTACAGTACTACAATACTACAGTACTACAGTACTACAATACTACAATACTACAGTACTACAATACTACAGTACTTCTGTACTACAGTACTACAGTACTACAGTACCACAGTACTACAATACTATAGTACTTCTGTACTACAATACTACAGTACTACTGTACTACAGTACTACAATACTACAGTACTACTGTACTACAATACTACAGTACTTCTGTACTACAATACTACTGTACTACAGTACTACAATGCTACAGTACTTCTGTACTACAATACTACAGTACTACTGTACTACAATACTACAATACTACAGTACTACAAAACTACAGTACTACAATACTACAGTATACTGTACGACTGTACTACAGTATTACAGTACTACAATACTACAATACTAAAGTACTACAATACTACAGTACTTATGTACTACAATACTACAGTACTACTGTACTACAGTACCACACTACTACAATACTACAATACTACAGTACTTCTGTACTACAATACTACAGTACTACTGTACTACAGTACTACAGTACTACAGTACTACAATACTACAGTACTTCTGTACTACAATACTACAGTACTACTGTACTACAGTACTACAGTACTACAATACTACAGTACTTCTGTACTACAATACTACAGTACTACAGTACTACAATACTACAGTACTTCTGTACTACAATACTACAGTACTACTGTACTACAATACTACAGTACTTCTGTACTACAATACTACAGTACTACTGTACTACAGTACTACAATACTACAGTACTACAGTACTACAGTACTACAGTACTACAGTACTACAATACTACAGTACTACTGTACTACAATACTACAGTACTTCTATACTACAATACTACAGTACTACTGTACTACAGTACTACAATACTACAGTACTTCTGTACTACAATACTACAGTACTACTGTACTACAGTACTACTGTATCACAATACTACAGTACTACTGTACTACAGTACTACAGTACTACAGTACTACAATACTACAGTACTTCTGTACTACAATACTACAGTACTACAGTACTACAGTACTACAATACTACAGTACTTCTGTACTACAATACTACAGTACTACTGTACTACAGTACTACAATACTACAGTACTTCTGTACTACAATACTACAGTACTACTGTACTACAGTACTACAATACTACAATACTACAATACTACAGTACTTCTGTACTACAATACTACTGTACTAAAGTACTACAGTACTACAATACTACAGTACTACAGTACTACAGTACTACAATACTACAATACTACAATACTACTGTACTACAGTACTACAGTACTACAATACTACAGTACTTCTGTACTACAATACTACAGTACTTCTGTACTACAATACTACAGTACTACTGTACTACAATACTTAAGGACCTCTGCACTACAGTACTACTCTGCTACAGTACTACAGTACTACAATACTACAGTTCTACTGTACTACAGTACTACAGTACTACAGTACTACAATACTACAGTACTACAGTACTACAATACTACTACTTCTGTACTACAATACTACAGTACTACTGTACTACAGTACTACAATACTACAGTACTTCTGTACTACAATACTACAGTACTACTATACTACAGTACTTCTGCACTACAGTACTACAGTACTACAATACTACAGTACTTCTGTACTACAATACTACAGTACTTCTGTACTACAATACTACAGTACTACTGTACTACAATACTACAGTACTTCTGTACTACAATACTACTGTACTACTGTACTACAGTACTACAGTACTACAGTACTACAATACTACAGTACTTCTGTACTACAATACTACAGTACTACTGTACTACAGTACTACAATACTACAGTACTTCTGTACTACAATACTACAGTACTACTGTACTACAATACTACAGTACTTCTGTACTACAATACTACAGCACTACTGTACTACAATACTACAGTACTACTGTACTACAGTACTACAATACTACAGTACTTCTGTACTACAGTACCACAGTACTACAGTACTACAATACTACAGTACTACTGTACTACAGTACTACAATACTACAGTACTACAATACTACAGTACTTCTGTACTACAATACTACAGTACTACAGTACTACAGTACTACAATACTACAGTACTTCTGTACTACAATACTACAGTACTACTGTACTACAATACTACAGTACTACTGTACTACAGTACTACAATACTACAGTACTTCTGTACTACAATACTACAGTACTACTGTACTACAGTACTACAATACTACAGTACTACAGTACTACAGTACTACAATACTACAGTACTACTGTACTACAATACTACAGTACGTCTGTACTGCAATACTACAGTACTACTGTACTACAGTACTACAATACTACAATACTACAGTACGTCTGTACTACAGTACTGCAGTACTACAGTACTACAGTACTACAATACTACAGTACTTCTGTACTACAATACTACAGTACTACTGTACTACAATACTACAGTACTTCTGTACTACAGTACTACTGTACTACAGTACTACAGTAATTCTGTACTACAATACTACAGTACTACAGTACTACAATACTACAGTACTACAATACTACAATACTACAGTACTACTGTTCTACAGTACTACAATACTACAGTACTACAGTACTACAGTACTACAATACTACAATACTACAGTACTACAATACTACAGTACTTCTGTACTACAGTACTACAGTACTACAGTACCACAGTACTACAATACTATAGTACTTCTGTACTACAATACTACAGTACTACTGTACTACAGTACTACAATACTACAGTACTACTGTACTACAATACTACAGTACTTCTGTACTACAATACTACTGTACTACAGTACTACAATGCTACAGTACTTCTGTACTACAATACTACAGTACTACTGTACTACAATACTACAATACTACAGTACTACTGTACTACAAAACTACAGTACTACAATACTGCAGTATACTGTACGACTGTACTACAGTATTACAGTACTACAATACTACAATACTAAAGTACTACAATACTACAGTACTTATGTACTACAATACTACAGTACTACTGTACTACAGTACCACAGTACTACAATACTACAATACTACAGTACTTCTGTACTACAATACTACAGTACTACTGTACTACAGTACTACAGTACTACAGTACTACAATACTACAGTACTTCTGTACTACAATACTACAGTACTACTGTACTACAGTACTACAGTACTACAATACTACAGTACTTCTGTACTACAATACTACAGTACTACTGTACTACAATACTACAGTACTTCTGTACTACAATACTACAGTACTACTGTACTACAGTACTACAATACTACAGTACTACAGTACTACAGTACTACAATACTACAGTACTACTGTACTACAATACTACAGTACTTCTATACTACAATACTACAGTACTACTGTACTACAGTACTACAATACTACAGTACTTCTGTACTACAATACTACAGTACTACTGTACTACAGTACAACAATACTACAATAATACAGTACTACTGTACTACAGTACTACAATACTACAGTACTTCTGTACTACAATACTACAGTACTACAATACTACAGTACTTCTGTACTACAATACTACAGTACTACAGTACTTCTGTACTACAATACTACAGTACTACTGTACTACAGTACTACAGTACTACAATACTAGAGTACTTCTGTACTACAATACTACAGTACTACAATACTACAGTACTACAATACTACAGTACTACTGTACTACAATACTACAGTACTTCTGTACTACAGTACTACAATACTACAGTACTTCTGTACTACAATACTACAGTACTTCTGTACTACAATACTACAGTACTACTGTACTACAGTACTACAGTACTACAATACTACAATACTACAGTACTTCTGTACTACAATACTACAGTACTACTGTACTACAGTACTACAATACTACAGTAATTCTGTACTACAATAGTACAGCACTTCTGTACTACAGTACTATTGTACTACAATACTTCAGTACTACAGTACTACAATACTACAGTACTTCTGTACTACAATACTACAGTACTCTGTACTACCATACTACAGTACTACTGTACTACAGTACTGCAGTACTATAGTACTACAATACTACAGTACTTCTGTACTACAATACTACAGTACTCTGTACTACAATACTACAGTACTACAGTACTACAGTACTACAATACTACAGTACTTCTGTACTACAATACTGCAGTACTACTGTACTACAATACTACAATACTACAGTACTTCTGTACTACAATACTACAGTACTACTGTACTACAGTACTACAGTACTACAGTACTACAATACTACAGTACTTCTGTACTACAATACTACAGTACTTCTGTACTACAATACTACAGTACTACAGTACTACAGTACTACAGTACTACAATACTACAGTACTAATGTACTACAATACTACAGTACTTCTGTACTACAATACTACAGTACTACTGTACTACTGTACTACAGTACTACAATACTACAGTACTTCTGTACTACAATACTACAGTACTACAGTACTACAGTACTACAATACTACAGTACTTCTGTACTACAATACTACAGTACTACTGTACTACAATACTACAGTACTTCTGTACTACAATACTACAGTTCTACTGTACTACAGTAATACAATACTACAGTACTACAATACTACAATACTACTGTACTACAATACTACAATACTACAGTACTTCTGTACTACAGTACTACAATACTACAGTACTTCTGTACTACAATACTACAGTACTTCTGTACTACAATACTACAGTACTACAGTACTACAGTACTACAATACTACAATACTACAGTACTTCTGTACTACAATACTACAGTACTACTGTACTACAGTACTACAATACTACAATACTACTGTACTACTGTACTACAGTACTACAGTACTACAGTACTACAATACTACAGTACTTCTGTACTACAATACTACTGTACTACTGTACTACAGTACTACAATACTACAGTACTACTGTACTACAATACTACAGTACTTCTGTACTACAATACTACAGCACTACTGTACTACAATACTACAGTACTACTGTACTACAGTACTACAATACTACAGTACTTCTGTACTACAGTACCACAGTACTACAGTACTACAATACTACAGTACTACTGTAGTACAGTACTACAATACTACAGTACTACAATACTACAGTACTTCTGTACTACAATACTACAGTACTACAGTACTACAGTACTACAATACTACAGTACTTCTGTACTACAATACTACAGTACTACTGTACTACAATACTACAGTACTACTGTACTACAGTACTACAATACTACAGTACTTCTGTACTACAATACTACAGTACTACTGTACTACAGTACTACAGTACTACAGTACTACAGTACTACAATACTACAGTACTACTGTACTACAATACTACAGTACGTCTGTACTGCAATACTACAGTACTACTGTACTACAGTACTACAATACTACAATACTACAGTACTTCTGTACTACAGTACTGCAGTACTACAGTACTACAGTACTACAATACTACAGTACTTCTGTACTACAATACTACAGTACTACTGTACTACAATACTACAGTACTTCTGTACTACAGTACTACTGTACTACAGTACTACAGTAATTCTGTACTACAATACTACAGTACTACTGTACTACAGTACTACAATACTACAGTACTACAATACTACAATACTACAGTACTACTGTTCTACAGTACTACAATACTACAGTACTACAGTACTACAATACTACAATACTACAGTACTACAATACTACAGTACTTCTGTACTACAGTACTACAGTACTACAGTACCACAGTACTACAATACTATAGTACTTCTGTACTACAATACTACAGTACTACCGTACTACAGTACTACAGTACTACTGTACTACAATACTACAGTACTTCTGTACTACAATACTACTGTACTACAGTACTACAATGCTACAGTACTTCTGTACTACAATACTACAGTACTACTGTACTACAATACTACAATACTACAGTACTACTGTACTACAAAACTACAGTACTACGATACTACAGTATACTGTACGACTGTACTACAGTATTACAGTACTACAATACTACAATACTAAAGTACTACAATACTACAGTACTTATGTACTACAATACTACAGTACTACTGTACTACAGTACCACAGTACTACAATACTACAATACTACAGTACTTCTGTACTACAATACTACAGTACTACAGTACTACAGTACTACAGTACTACAATACTACAGTACTTCTGTACTACAATACTACAGTACTACTTTACTACAGTACTACAGTACTACAATACTACAGTACTTCTGTACTACAATACTACAGTACTACAACACTACAGTACTTCTGTACTACAATACTACAGTACTACTGTACTACAGTACTACAATACTACAGTACTACAGTACTACAATACTACAGTACTACTGTACTACAATACTACAGTACTTCTATACTACAATACTACAGTACTACTGTACTACAGTACTACAATACTACAGTACTTCTGTACTACAATACTACAGTACTACTGTACTACAGTACTACTGTATCACAATACTACAGTACTACTGTACTACAGTACTACAGTACTACAGTACTACAATACTACAGTACTTCTGTACTACAATACTACAGTACTTCTGTACTACAATACTACAGCACTACTGTACTGCAGTACTACAGTACTACAATACTACAGTACTACGGTACTACAGTACTACAATACTACAATACTACAGTACTACTGTACTACAGTACTACAATACTACAGTACTTCTGTACTACAATATTACAGTACTACAATACTACAGTACTTCTGTACTACAATACTACAGTACTACTGTACTACAATACTACAGTACTTCTGTACTACAATACTACAGCACTACTGTACTACAATACTACAGTACTACTGTACTACAGTACTACAATACTACAGTACTTCTGTACTACAGTACCACAGTACTACAGTACTACAATACTACAGTACTACTGTACTACAGTACTACAATACTACAGTACTACAATACTACAGTACTTCTGTACTACAATACTACAGTACTACAGTACTACAGTACTACAATACTACAGTACTTCTGTACTACAACACTACAGTACTACTGTACTACAATACTACAGTACTACTGTACTACAGTACTACAATACTACAGTACTTCTGTACTACAATACTACAGTACTACAGTACTACAGTACTACAGTACTACAATACTACAGTACTACTGTACTACAATACTACAGTACTTCTATACTACAATACTACAGTACTACTGTACTACAGTACTACAATACTACAGTACTTCTGTACTACAATACTACAGTACTACTGTACTACAGTACTACTGTATCACAATACTACAGTACTACTGTACTACAGTACTACAGTACTACAGTACTACAATACTACAGTACTTCTGTACTACAATACTACAGTACTTCTGTACTACAATACTACAGCACTACTGTACTGCAGTACTAGAGTACTACAATACTACAGTACTACTGTACTACAGTACTACAATACTACAGTACTTCTGTACTACAATACTACAGTGCTATTGTACTACAATACTACAGTACTTCTGTACTACAATACTACAGTACTACAGTACTACAGTACTACAGTACTACAGTACTACAATACTACAGTACGTCTGTACTACAATACTACAGTACTACTGTACTACAGTACTACAGTACTACAATACTACTGTACTACAGTACAACAATACTACAATACTACAGTACTACTGTACTACAGTACTACAATACTACAGTACTTCTGTACTACAATACTACAGTACTACAATACTACAGTACTTCTGTACTACAATACTACAGTACTACAGTACTTCTGTACTACAATACTACAGTACTACTGTACTACAGTACTACAGTACTACAATACTAGAGTACTTCTGTACTACAATACTACAGTACTACAATACTACAGTACTACAATACTACAGTACTACTGTACTACAATACTACAGTACTTCTGTACTACAGTACTACAATACTACAGTACTTCTGTACTACAATACTACAGTACTTCTGTACTACAATACTACAGTACTACTGTACTACAGTACTACAGTACTACAATACTACAATACTACAGTACTTCTGTACTACAATACTACAGTACTACTGTACTACAGTACTACAATACTACAGTAATTCTGTACTACAATAGTACAGCACTTCTGTACTACAGTACTATTGTACTACAATACTTCAGTACTACAGTACTACAATACTACAGTACTTCTGTACTACAATACTACAGTACTCTGTACTACCATACTACAGTACTACTGTACTACAGTACTGCAGTACTATAGTACTACAATACTACAGTACTTCTGTACTACAATACTACAGTACTCTGTACTACAATACTACAGTACTACAGTACTACAGTACTACAATACTACAGTACTTCTGTACTACAATACTGCAGTACTACTGTACTACAATACTACAATACTACAGTACTTCTGTACTACAATACTACAGTACTACTGTACTACAGTACTACAGTACTACAGTACTACAATACTACAGTACTTCTGTACTACAATACTACAGTACTTCTGTACTACAATACTACAGTACTACAGTACTACAGTACTACAGTACTACAATACTACAGTACTAATGTACTACAATACTACAGTACTTCTGTACTACAATACTACAGTACTACTGTACTACTGTACTACAGTACTACAATACTACAGTACTTCTGTACTACAATACTACAGTACTACAGTACTACAGTACTACAATACTACAGTACTTCTGTACTACAATACTAAAGTACTACTGTACTACAATACTACAGTACTTCTGTACTACAATACTACAGTTCTACTGTACTACAGTAATACAATACTACAGTACTACAATACTACAATACTACTGTACTACAATACTACAATACTACAGTACTTCTGTACTACAGTACTACAATACTACAGTACTTCTGTACTACAATACTACAGTACTTCTGTACTACAATACTACAGTACTACAGTACTACAGTACTACAATACTACAATACTACAGTACTTCTGTACTACAATACTACAGTACTACTGTACTACAGTACTACAATACTACAATACTACTGTACTACTGTACTACAGTACTACAGTACTACAATACTACAGTACTTCTGTACTACAATACTACTGTACTACTGTACTACAGTACTACAATACTACAGTACTACTGTACTACAATACTACAGTACTTCTGTACTACAATACTACAGCACTACTGTACTACAATACTACAGTACTACTGTACTACAGTACTACAATACTACAGTACTTTTGTACTACAGTACCACAGTACTACAGTACTACAATACTACAGTACTACTGTAGTACAGTACTACAATACTACAGTACTACAATACTACAGTACTTCTGTACTACAATACTACAGTACTACAGTACTACAGTACTACAATACTACAGTACTTCTGTACTACAATACTACAGTACTACTGTACTACAATACTACAGTACTACTGTACTACAGTACTACAATACTACAGTACTTCTGTACTACAATACTACAGTACTACTGTACTACAGTACTACAGTACTACAGTACTACAGTACTACAATACTACAGTACTACTGTACTACAATACTACAGTACGTCTGTACTGCAATACTACAGTACTACTGTACTACAGTACTACAATACTACAATACTACAGTACTTCTGTACTACAGTACTGCAGTACTACAGTACTACAGTACTACAATACTACAGTACTTCTGTACTACAATACTACAGTACTACTGTACTACAATACTACAGTACTTCTGTACTACAGTACTACTGTACTACAGTACTACAGTAATTCTGTACTACAATACTACAGTACTACTGTACTACAGTACTACAATACTACAGTACTACAATACTACAATACTACAGTACTACTGTTCTACAGTACTACAATACTACAGTACTACAGTACTACAATACTACAATACTACAGTACTACAATACTACAGTACTTCTGTACTACAGTACTACAGTACTACAGTACCACAGTACTACAATACTATAGTACTTCTGTACTACAATACTACAGTACTACCGTACTACAGTACTACAGTACTACTGTACTACAATACTACAGTACTTCTGTACTACAATACTACTGTACTACAGTACTACAATGCTACAGTACTTCTGTACTACAATACTACAGTACTACTGTACTACAATACTACAATACTACAGTACTACTGTACTACAAAACTACAGTACTACGATACTACAGTATACTGTACGACTGTACTACAGTATTACAGTACTACAATACTACAATACTAAAGTACTACAATACTACAGTACTTATGTACTACAATACTACAGTACTACTGTACTACAGTACCACAGTACTACAATACTACAATACTACAGTACTTCTGTACTACAATACTACAGTACTACAGTACTACAGTACTACAGTACTACAATACTACAGTACTTCTGTACTACAATACTACAGTACTACTGTACTACAGTACTACAGTACTACAATACTACAGTACTTCTGTACTACAATACTACAGTACTACAACACTACAGTACTTCTGTACTACAATACTACAGTACTACTGTACTACAGTACTACAATACTACAGTACTACAGTACTACAATACTACAGTACTACTGTACTACAATACTACAGTACTTCTATACTACAATACTACAGTACTACTGTACTACAGTACTACAATACTACAGTACTTCTGTACTACAATACTACAGTACTACTGTACTACAGTACTACTGTATCACAATACTACAGTACTACTGTACTACAGTACTACAGTACTACAGTACTACAATACTACAGTACTTCTGTACTACAATACTACAGTACTTCTGTACTACAATACTACAGCACTACTGTACTGCAGTACTACAGTACTACAATACTACAGTACTACGGTACTACAGTACTACAATACTACAATACTACAGTACTACTGTACTACAGTACTACAATACTACAGTACTTCTGTACTACAATATTACAGTACTACAATACTACAGTACTTCTGTACTACAATACTACAGTACTACTGTACTTCAATACTACAGTACTTCTGTACTACAATACTACAGCACTACTGTACTACAATACTACAGTACTACTGTACTACAGTACTACAATACTACAGTACTTCTGTACTACAGTACCACAGTACTACAGTACTACAATACTACAGTACTACTGTACTACAGTACTACAATACTACAGTACTACAATACTACAGTACTTCTGTACTACAATACTACAGTACTACAGTACTACAGTACTACAATACTACAGTACTTCTGTACTACAACACTACAGTACTACTGTACTACAATACTACAGTACTACTGTACTACAGTACTACAATACTACAGTACTTCTGTACTACAATACTACAGTACTACAGTACTACAGTACTACAGTACTACAATACTACAGTACTACTGTACTACAATACTACAGTACGTCTGTACTGCAATACTACAGTACTACTGTACTACAGTACTACAATACTACAATACTACAGTACTTCTGTACTACAGTACTGCAGTACTACAGTACTACAGTACTACAATACTACAGTACTTCTGTACTACAATACTACAGTACTACTGTACTACAATACTACAGTACTTCTGTACTACAGTACTACTGTACTACAGTACTACAGTAATTCTGTACTACAATACTACAGTACTACTGTACTACAGTACTACAATACTACAGTACTACAATACTACAATACTACAGTACTACTGTTCTACAGTACTACAATACTACAGTACTACAGTACTACAATACTACAATACTACAGTACTACAATACTACAGTACTTCTGTACTACAATACTACAGTACTACTGTACTACAATACTACAGTACTTCTGTACTACAGTACTACTGTACTACAGTACTACAGTAATTCTGTACTACAATACTACAGTACTACTGTACTACAGTACTACAATACTACAGTACTACAATACTACAATACTACAGTACTACTGTTCTACAGTACTACAATACTACAGTACTACAGTACTACAATACTACAATACTACAGTACTACAATACTACAGTACTTCTGTACTACAGTACTATAGTACTACAGTACCACAGTACTACAATACTATAGTACTTCTGTACTACAATACTACAGTACTACCGTACTACAGTACTACAGTACTACTGTACTACAATACTACAGTACTTCTGTACTACAATACTACTGTACTACAGTACTACAATGCTACAGTACTTCTGTACTACAATACTACAGTACTACTGTACTACAATACTACAATACTACAGTACTACTGTACTAAAAAACTACAGTACTACAATACTACAGTATACTGTACGACTGTACTACAGTATTACAGTACTACAATACTACAATACTAAAGTACTACAATACTACAGTACTTATGTACTACAATACTACAGTACTACTGTACTACAGTACCACAGTACTACAATACTACAATACTACAGTACTTCTGTACTACAATACTACAGTACTACTGTACTACAGTACTACAGTACTACAGTACTACAATACTACAGTACTTCTGTACTACAATACTACAGTACTACTGTACTACAGTACTACAGTACTACAATACTACAGTACTTCTGTACTACAATACTACAGTACTACAATACTACAGTGCTTCTGTATTACAATACTACAGTACTACTGTACTACAGTACTACAATACTACAGTACTACAGTACTACAATACTACAGTACTACTGTACTACAATACTACAGTACTTCTATACTACAATACTACAGTACTACTGTACTACAGTACTACAATACTACAGTACTTCTGTACTACAATACTACAGTACTACTGTACTACAGTACTACTGTATCACAATACTACAGTACTACTGTACTACAGTACTACAGTACTACAGTACTACAATACGACAGTACTTCTGTACTACAATACTACAGTACTTCTGTACTACAATACTACAGCACTACTGTACTGCAGTACTACAGTACTACAATACTACAGTACTACGGTACTACAGTACTACAATACTACAATACTACAGTACTACTGTACTACAGTACTACAATACTACAGTACTTCTGTACTACAATATTACAGTACTACAATACTACAGTACTTCTGTACTACAATACTACAGTACTACTGTACTACAATACTACAGTACTTCTGTACTACAATACTACAGCAATACTGTACTACAATACTACAGTACTACTGTACTACAGTACTACAATACTACAGTACTTCTGTACTACAGTACCACAGTACTACAGTACTACAATACTACAGTACTACTGTACTACAGTACTACAATACTACAGTACTACAATACTACAGTACTTCTGTACTACAATACTACAGTACTACAGTACTACAGTACTACAATACTACAGTACTTCTGTACTACAATACTACAGTACTACTGTACTACAATACTACAGTACTACAATACTACAGTACTTCTGTACTACAATACTACAGTACTACTGTACTACAGTACTACAGTACTACAGTACTACAGTACTACAATACTACAGTACTACTTTACTACAATACTACAGTACGTCTGTACTGCAATACTACAGTACTACTGTACTACAGTACTACAATACTACAATACTACAGTACTTCTGTACTACAATACTACAGTACTACTGTACTACAATACTACAGTACTTCTGTACTACAGTACTACTGTACTACAGTACTACAGTACTACAGTAATTCTGTACTACAATACTACAGTACTACTGTACTACAGTACTACAATACTACAGTACTACAATGCTACAATACTACAGTACTACTGTTCTACAGTACTACAATACTACAGTACTACAGTACTACAATACTACAATACTACAGTACTACAATACTACAGTACTTCTGTACTACAGTACTACAGTACTACAGTACCACAGTACTACAATACTATAGTACTTCTGTACTACAATACTACAGTACTACCGTACTAAAGTACTACAGTACTACTGTACTACAATACTACAGTACTTCTGTACTACAATACTACTGTACTACAGTACTACAATGCTACAGTACTTCTGTACTACAATACTACAGTACTACAATACTACAATATTACAGTACTACTGTACTACAAAACTACAGTACTACAATACTACAGTATACTGTACGACTGTACTACAGTATTACAGTACTACAATACTACAATACTAAAGTACTACAATACTACAGTACTTATGTACTACAATACTACAGTACTACTGTACTACAGTACCACAGTACTACAATACTACAGTACTTCTGTACTACAATACTACAGTACTACTGTACTACAGTACTACAGTACTACAATACTACAGTACTTCTGTACTACAATACTACAGTACTACTGTACTACAGTACTACAGTACTACAATACTACAGTACTTCTGTACTACAATACTACAGTACTACAATACTACAGTACTTCTGTACTACAATACTACAGTACTACTGTACTACAGTACTACAATACTACAGTACTACAGTACTACAGTACTACAGTACTACAATACTACAGTACTACTGTACTACAATACTACAGTACTTCTATACTACAATACTACAGTACTACTGTACTACAGTACTACAATACTACAGTACTTCTGTACTACAATACTACAGTACTACTGTACTACAGTACTACTGTATCACAATACTACAGTACTACTGTACTACAGTACTACAGTACTACAGTACTACAATACTACAGTACTTCTGTACTACAATACTACAGTACTTCTGTACTACAATACTACAGCACTACTGTACTGCAGTACTACAGTACTACAATACTACAGTACTACGGTACTACAGTACTACAATACTACAGTACTTCTGTACTACAATACTACAGTACTATTGTACTACAATACTACAGTACTTCTGTACTACAGTACTACTGTACTACAGTATTACAGTACTACAATACTACAGTACTTCTGTACTACAATACTACAGTACTACTGTACTACAGTACTACAGTACTACAGTACTACAATACTACTGTACTACAGTACTACAATACTACAATACTACAATACTACAGTACTACTGTACTACAGTACTACAATACTACAGTACTTCTGTACTACAATATTACAGTACTATAATACTACAGTACGTCTGTACTACAATACTACAGTACTACTGTACTACAGTACTACAATACTACAATACTACAATACTACAGTACTACTGTACTACAGTACTACAGTACTACTGTACTACAGTACTACAGTACTACAGTACTACAATACTACAGTACTACTGTACTACAGTACTACAATACTACAGTACTTCTGTACTACAATACTACAGTACTACTGTACTACAGTACTACAGTACTACAATACTACAGTACTTCTGTACTACAATACTACAGTACTACTGTACTACAATACTACAGTACTTCTGTACTACATTACTACTGTACTACAGTACTACAGTAATTCTGTACTACAATACTACAGTACTACTGTACTACAGTACTACAGTACTACAATACTACAGTACTTCTGTACTACAATACTACAGTACTACTGTACTACAGTACTACTGTACTACAATACTACAGTACTACTGTACTACAGTACTACAGTACTACAGCACTACAATACTACAGTACTACTGTACTACAGTACTACAATACTACAGTACTTCTGTACTACAATACTACAGTATTATTGTACTACAATACTACAGTACTTCTGTACTACAATACTACAGTACTACTGTACTACAGTACTACAGTACTACAATACTACAGTACTTCTGTACTACAGTACTACAGTACTACAATACTACAATACTACAGTACTTCTGTACTACAATACTACAGTACTAATGTACTGCAATACTACAGTCCTACAATACTACAGTACTTCTGTACTACAATACTACAGTACTACTGTACTACAGTACTACATTACTACAGTACTAATGTACTGCAGTACTACAGTACTACAATACTACAGTACTTCTGTACTACAATACTACAGTACTACTGTACTACAGTACCACAGTACTACAGTACTACAATACTACATTACTTCTGTACTACAATACTACAGTACTACTGTACTACAATACTACAGTACTTCTGTACTACAATACTACTGTACTACAGTACTACAATACCACAGTACTTCTGTACTACAATACTACAGTACTACTGTACTACAGTACTACAATACTACAGTACTACTGTACTACAATACTACAATACTACAGTACTACTGTACTACAATACTACAGTACTACTGTACTACAGTACTACAGTACTATTGTACTACTGTACTACAGTACTACAATAATACAGTCCTTCTGTACTACAATACTACAGTACTACTGTACTACAATACTACAGTACTTCTGTACTACAATACTACAGTACTACAGTACTACAGTACTACAATACTACAGTACTTCTGTACTACAATACTACAGTACTACTGTACTACAGTACTACAGTACTACAGTACTACAATACTACAATACTACAGTACTAATGTACTACATTACTGCAATACTACAGTACTACTGTACTACAGTACTACAGTACTACAATACTACAGTACTTCTGTACTACAATACTACTGTACTACAATACTACAGTACTACTGTTCTACAGTACTACAGTACTACAATACTACAGTACTTCTGTACTACAATACTACAGTACTACTGTACTACAATACTACAGTACTTCTGTACTACAATACTACAGTACTACTGTACTACAGTACTACAGTACTACAGTAATTCTGTACTACAATACTACAGTACTACTGTAGTACAGTACTACATTACTACAGTACTACAGTACTACAGTACTACAATACTACAGTACTACAATACTACAGTACTTCTGTACTACAATACTACAGTACTACTGTACTACAGTACTACAGTACTACAATACTACAATACTACAGTACTTCTGTACTACAATACTACAGTACTACTGTACTACAGTACTACAGTACTACAATACTACAGTACTTCTGTACTACAATACTACAGTACTACTGTACTACAGTACTACGATACTACAGTACTACAATACTACAGTACTACAATACCACAGTACTTCTGTACTACAATACAACAGTACTACTGTACTACAGTACTACAATACTACAGTACTTCTGTACTACAATACTACAGTCACTGTACTACAGTACTACAGTACTACAGTACTTCTGTACTACAATACTACAGTACTACTGTACTACAATACTACAGTACTTCTGTACTACAATACTACAGTACTACTGTACTACAGTACTACAATACTACAGTACTTCTGTACTACAATACAACAGTACTACTGTACTACAGTACTACAATACTACAGTACTACTGTACTACAATACTACAGTACTTCTGTACTACAATACTACAGTACTTCTGTACTACAATACTACAGTACTACTGTACTACAGTACTACAGTACTACAATACTACAATACTACAGTACTTCTGTACTACTGTACTACAATACTACAGTACTACAATACTACAGTAATTCTGTACTACAATAGTACAGTACTTCTGTACTACAGTACTACTGTACTACAATACTTCAGTACTACAGTACTACAGTACTACAGTACTACAATACTACAGTACTTCTGTACTACAATACTACAATACTCTGTACTACAATGCTACAGTGCTACTGTACTACAGTACTGCAGTACTATAGTACTACAATACTACAGTACTTCTGTACTACAATACTACAGTACTCTGTACTACAATACTACAGTACTACTATACTACAGTACTACAATACTACAGTACTTCTGTACTACAATACTACAGTACTACTGTACTACAGTACTACAATACTACAGTACTTCTGTACTACAATACTACAGTACTACTGTACTACAATACTACAATACTACAGTACTTCTGTACTACAATACTACAGTACTACAGTACTACAATACTACAGTACTTCTGTACTACAATACTACAGTACTACTGTACTACAGTACTACATTACTACAGTACTAATGTACTGCAGTACTACAGTACTACAATACTACAGTACTTCTGTACTACAATACTACAGTACTACTGTACTACAGTACTACAGTACTACTGTACTACAGTACTACAGTACTACAATACTACAGTACTACTGTACTACAATACTACAGTACTTCTGTACTACAATACTACTGTATTACAGTACTACAATACCACAGTACTTCTGTACTACAATACTACAGTACTACTGTACTACAGTACTACAATACTACAGTACTACTGTACTACAGTACTACAATACTACAGTACTACTGTACTACAATACTACAGTACTACTGTACTACAGTACTACAGTACTTCTGTACTACAATACTACATTACTACTGTACTACTGTACTACAGTACTACAATAATACAGTCCTTCTGTACTACAATACTACAGTACTACTGTACTACAATACTACAGTACTTCTGTACTACAATACTACTGTATTACAGTACTACAATACCACAGTACTTCTGTACTACAATACTACAGTACTACAATACTACAGTACTACTGTACTACAATACTACAGTACTTCTGTACTACAATACTACTGTACTACAGTACTACAATGCTACAGTACTTCTGTACTACAATACTACAGTACTACTGTACTACAATACTACAATACTACAGTACTACAAAACTACAGTACTACAATACTACAGTATACTGTACGACTGTACTACAGTATTACAGTACTACAATACTACAATACTAAAGTACTACAATACTACAGTACTTATGTACTACAATACTACAGTACTACTGTACTACAGTACCACAGTACTACAATACTACAATACTACAGTACTTCTGTACTACAATACTACAGTACTACTGTACTACAGTACTACAGTACTACAGTACTACAATACTACAGTACTTCTGTACTACAATACTACAGTACTACTGTACTACAGTACTACAGTACTACATTACTACAGTACTTCTGTACTACAATACTACAGTACTACAGTACTACAATACTACAGTACTTCTGTACTACAATACTACAGTACTACTGTACTACAATACTACAGTACTTCTGTACTACAATACTACAGTACTACTGTACTACAGTACTACAATACTACAGTACTACAGTACTACAGTACTACAGTACTACAGTACTACTGTACTACAATACTACAGTACTTCTATACTACAATACTACAGTACTACTGTACTACAGTACTACAATACTACAGTACTTCTGTACTACAATACTACAGTACTACTGTACTACAGTACTACTGTATCACAATACTACAGTACTACTGTACTACAGTACTACAGTACTACAGTACTACAATACTACAGTACTTCTGTACTACAATACTACAGTACTACAGTACTACAGTACTACAATACTACAGTACTTCTGTACTACAATAATACAGTACTACTGTACTACAGTACTACAATACTACAGTACTTCTGTACTACAATACTACAGTACTACTGTACTACAGTACTACAATACTACAATACTACAATACTACAGTACTTCTGTACTACAATACTACTGTACTAAAGTACTACAGTACTACAATACTACAGTACTACAGTACTACAGTACTACAATACTACAATACTACAATACTACTGTACTACAGTACTACAGTACTACAATACTACAGTACTTCTGTACTACAATACTACAGTACTTCTGTACTACAATACTACAGTACTACTGTACTACAATACTTAAGGACCTCTGCACTACAGTACTACTCTGCTACAGTACTACAGTACTACAATACTACAGTTCTACTGTACTACAGTACTACAGTACTACAGTACTACAGTACTACAATACTACAGTACTACAGTACTACAATACTACTACTTCTGTACTACAATACTACAGTACTACTGTACTACAGTACTACAATACTACAGTACTTCTGTACTACAATACTACAGTACTACTATACTACAGTACTTCTGCACTACAGTACTTCTGTACTACAATACTACAGTACTTCTGTACTACAATACTACAGTACTACTGTACTACAATACTACAGTACTTCTGTACTACAATACTACTGTACTACTGTACTACAGTACTACAGTACTACAGTACTACAATACTACAGTACTTCTGTACTACAATAATACAGTACTACTGTACTACAGTACTACAATACTACAGCACTTCTGTACTACAATACTACAGTACTACTGTACTACAATACTACAGTACTTCTGTACTACAATACTACAGCACTACTGTACTACAATACTACAGTACTACTGTACTACAGTACTACAATACTACAGTACTTCTGTACTACAGTACCACAGTACTACAGTACTACAATACTACAGTACTACTGTACTACAGTACTACAATACTACAGTACTACAATACTACAGTACTTCTGTACTACAATACTACAGTACTACAGTACTACAGTACTACAATACTACAGTACTTCTGTACTACAATACTACAGTACTACTGTACTACAATACTACAGTACTACTGTACTACAGTACTACAATACTACAGTACTTCTGTACTACAATACTACAGTACTACTGTACTACAGTACTACAATACTACAGTACTACAGTACTACAGTACTACAATACTACAGTACTACTGTACTACAATACTACAGTACGTCTGTACTGCAATACTACAGTACTACTGTACTACAGTACTACAATACTACAATACTACAGTACGTCTGTACTACAGTACTGCAGTACTACAGTACTACAGTACTACAATACTACAGTACTTCTGTACTACAATACTACAGTACTACTGTACTACAATACTACAGTACTTCTGTACTACAGTACTACTGTACTACAGTACTACAGTAATTCTGTACTACAATACTACAGTACTACAGTACTACAATACTACAGTACTACAATACTACAATACTACAGTACTACTGTTCTACAGTACTACAATACTACAGTACTACAGTACTACAGTACTACAATACTACAATACTACAGTACTACAATACTACAGTACTTCTGTACTACAGTACTACAGTACTACAGTACCACAGTACTACAATACTATAGTACTTCTGTACTACAATACTACAGTACTACTGTACTACAGTACTACAATACTACAGTACTACTGTACTACAAAACTACAGTACTACAATACTGCAGTATACTGTACGACTGTACTACAGTATTACAGTACTACAATACTAAAGTACTACAATACTACAGTACTTATGTACTACAATACTACAGTACTACTGTACTACAGTACCACAGTACTACAATACTACAATACTACAGTACTTCTGTACTACAATACTACAGTACTACTGTACTACAGTACTACTGTACTACAGTACTACAATACTACAGTACTTCTGTACTACAATACTACAGTACTACTGTACTACAGTACTACAATACTACAGTACTACAGTACTACAGTACTACAATACTACAGTACTACTGTACTACAATACTACAGTACTTCTATACTACAATACTACAGTACTACTGTACTACAGTACTACAATACTACAGTACTTCTGTACTACAATACTACAGTACTACTGTACTACAGTACTACTGTATCACAATACTACAGTACTACTGTACTACAGTACTACAGTACTACAGTACTACAATACTACAGTACTTCTGTACTACAATACTACAGTACTTCTGTACTACAATACTACAGCACTACTGTACTGCAGTACTAGAGTACTACAATACTACAGTACTACTGTACTACAGTACTACAATACTACAGTACTTCTGTACTACAATACTACAGTGCTATTGTACTACAATACTACAGTACTTCTGTACTACAATACTACAGTACTACTGTACTACAGTACTACAGTACTACAGTACTACAATACTACAGTACGTCTGTACTACAATACTACAGTACTACTGTACTACAGTACTACAGTACTACAATACTACTGTACTACAGTACAACAATACTACAATACTACAGTACTACTGTACTACAGTACTACAATACTACAGTACTTCTGTACTACAATACTACAGTACTACAATACTACAGTACTTCTGTACTACAATACTACAGTACTACAGTACTTCTGTACTACAATACTACAGTACTACTGTACTACAGTACTACAGTACTACAATACTAGAGTACTTCTGTACTACAATACTACAGTACTACAATACTACAGTACTACAATACTACAGTACTACTGTACTACAATACTACAGTACTTCTGTACTACAGTACTACAATACTACAGTACTTCTGTACTACAATACTACAGTACTTCTGTACTACAATACTACAGTACTACTGTACTACAGTACTACAGTACTACAATACTACAATACTACAGTACTTCTGTACTACAATACTACAGTACTACTGTACTACAGTACTACAATACTACAGTAATTCTGTACTACAATAGTACAGCACTTCTGTACTACAGTACTATTGTACTACAATACTTCAGTACTACAGTACTACAATACTACAGTACTTCTGTACTACAATACTACAGTACTCTGTACTACCATACTACAGTACTACTGTACTACAGTACTGCAGTACTATAGTACTACAATACTACAGTACTTCTGTACTACAATACTACAGTACTCTGTACTACAATACTACAGTACTACAGTACTACAGTACTACAATACTACAGTACTTCTGTACTACAATACTGCAGTACTACTGTACTACAATACTACAATACTACAGTACTTCTGTACTACAGTACTACTGTACTACAGTACTACAGTACTACAGTACTACAATACTACAGTACTTCTGTACTACAATACTACAGTACTTCTGTACTACAATACTACAGTACTACAGTACTACAGTACTACAGTACTACAATACTACAGTACTAATGTACTACAATACTACAGTACTTCTGTACTACAATACTACAGTACTACTGTACTACTGTACTACAGTACTACAATACTACAGTACTTCTGTACTACAATACTACAGTACTACAGTACTACAGTACTACAATACTACAGTACTTCTGTACTACAATACTACAGTACTACTGTACTACAATACTACAGTACTTCTGTACTACAATACTACAGTTCTACTGTACTACAGTAATACAATACTACAGTACTACAATACTACAATACTACTGTACTACAATACTACAATACTACAGTACTTCTGTACTACAGTACTACAATACTACAGTACTTCTGTACTACAATACTACAGTACTTCTGTACTACAATACTACAGTACTACAGTACTACAGTACTACAATACTACAATACTACAGTACTTCTGTACTACAATACTACAGTACTACTGTACTACAGTACTACAATACTACAATACTACTGTACTACTGTACTACAGTACTACAGTACTACAGTACTACAATACTACAGTACTTCTGTACTACAATACTACTGTACTACTGTACTACAGTACTACAATACTACAGTACTACTGTACTACAATACTACAGTACTTCTGTACTACAATACTACAGCACTACTGTACTACAATACTACAGTACTACTGTACTACAGTACTACAATACTACAGTACTTCTGTACTACAGTACCACAGTACTACAGTACTACAATACTACAGTACTACTGTAGTACAGTACTACAATACTACAGTACTACAATACTACAGTACTTCTGTACTACAATACTACAGTACTACAGTACTACAGTACTACAATACTACAGTACTTCTGTACTACAATACTACAGTACTACTGTACTACAATACTACAGTACTACTGTACTACAGTACTACAATACTACAGTACTTCTGTACTACAATACTACAGTACTACTGTACTACAGTACTACAGTACTACAGTACTACAGTACTACAATACTACAGTACTACTGTACTACAATACTACAGTACGTCTGTACTGCAATACTACAGTACTACTGTACTACAGTACTACAATACTACAATACTACAGTACTTCTGTACTACAGTACTGCAGTACTACAGTACTACAGTACTACAATACTACAGTACTTCTGTACTACAATACTACAGTACTACTGTACTACAATACTACAGTACTTCTGTACTACAGTACTACTGTACTACAGTACTACAGTAATTCTGTACTACAATACTACAGTACTACTGTACTACAGTACTACAATACTACAGTACTACAATACTACAATACTACAGTACTACTGTTCTACAGTACTACAATACTACAGTACTACAGTACTACAATACTACAATACTACAGTACTACAATACTACAGTACTTCTGTACTACAGTACTACAGTACTACAGTACCACAGTACTACAATACTATAGTACTTCTGTACTACAATACTACAGTACTACCGTACTACAGTACTACAGTACTACTGTACTACAATACTACAGTACTTCTGTACTACAATACTACTGTACTACAGTACTACAATGCTACAGTACTTCTGTACTACAATACTACAGTACTACTGTACTACAATACTACAATACTACAGTACTACTGTACTACAAAACTACAGTACTACGATACTACAGTATACTGTACGACTGTACTACAGTATTACAGTACTACAATACTACAATACTAAAGTACTACAATACTACAGTACTTATGTACTACAATACTACAGTACTACTGTACTACAGTACCACAGTACTACAATACTACAATACTACAGTACTTCTGTACTACAATACTACAGTACTACAGTACTACAGTACTACAGTACTACAATACTACAGTACTTCTGTACTACAATACTACAGTACTACTGTACTACAGTACTACAGTACTACAATACTACAGTACTTCTGTACTACAATACTACAGTACTACAACACTACAGTACTTCTGTACTACAATACTACAGTACTACTGTACTACAGTACTACAATACTACAGTACTACAGTACTACAATACTACAGTACTACTGTACTACAATACTACAGTACTTCTATACTACAATACTACAGTACTACTGTACTACAGTACTACAATACTACAGTACTTCTGTACTACAATACTACAGTACTACTGTACTACAGTACTACTGTATCACAATACTACAGTACTACTGTACTACAGTACTACAGTACTACAGTACTACAATACTACAGTACTTCTGTACTACAATACTACAGTACTTCTGTACTACAATACTACAGCACTACTGTACTGCAGTACTACAGTACTACAATACTACAGTACTACGGTACTACAGTACTACAATACTACAATACTACAGTACTACTGTACTACAGTACTACAATACTACAGTACTTCTGTACTACAATATTACAGTACTACAATACTACAGTACTTCTGTACTACAATACTACAGTACTACTGTACTACAATACTACAGTACTTCTGTACTACAATACTACAGCACTACTGTACTACAATACTACAGTACTACTGTACTACAGTACTACAATACTACAGTACTTCTGTACTACAGTACCACAGTACTACAGTACTACAATACTACAGTACTACTGTACTACAGTACTACAATACTACAGTACTACAATACTACAGTACTTCTGTACTACAATACTACAGTACTACAGTACTACAGTACTACAATACTACAGTACTTCTGTACTACAACACTACAGTACTACTGTACTACAATACTACAGTACTACTGTACTACAGTACTACAATACTACAGTACTTCTGTACTACAATACTACAGTACTACAGTACTACAGTACTACAGTACTACAATACTACAGTACTACTGTACTACAATACTACAGTACGTCTGTACTGCAATACTACAGTACTACTGTACTACAGTACTACAATACTACAATACTACAGTACTTCTGTACTACAGTACTGCAGTACTACAGTACTACAGTACTACAATACTACAGTACTTCTGTACTACAATACTACAGTACTACTGTACTACAATACTACAGTACTTCTGTACTACAGTACTACTGTACTACAGTACTACAGTAATTCTGTACTACAATACTACAGTACTACTGTACTACAGTACTACAATACTACAGTACTACAATACTACAATACTACAGTACTACTGTTCTACAGTACTACAATACTACAGTACTACAGTACTACAATACTACAATACTACAGTACTACAATACTACAGTACTTCTGTACTACAATACTACAGTACTACTGTACTACAATACTACAGTACTTCTGTACTACAGTACTACTGTACTACAGTACTACAGTAATTCTGTACTACAGTACTACTGTACTACAGTACTACAGTAATTCTGTACTACAATACTACAGTACTACTGTACTACAGTACTACAATACTACAGTACTACAATACTACAATACTACAGTACTACTGTTCTACAGTACTACAATACTACAGTACTACAGTACTACAATACTACAATACTACAGTACTACAATACTACAGTACTTCTGTACTACAGTACTATAGTACTACAGTACCACAGTACTACAATACTATAGTACTTCTGTACTACAATACTACAGTACTACCGTACTACAGTACTACAGTACTACTGTACTACAATACTACAGTACTTCTGTACTACAGTACTACTGTACTACAATACTACAATACTACAGTACTACTGTACTAAAAAACTACAGTACTACAATACTACAGTATACTGTACGACTGTACTACAGTATTACAGTACTACAATACTACAATACTAAAGTACTACAATACTACAGTACTTATGTACTACAATACTACAGTACTACTGTACTACAGTACCACAGTACTACAATACTACAATACTACAGTACTTCTGTACTACAATACTACAGTACTACTGTACTACAGTACTACAGTACTACAGTACTACAATACTACAGTACTTCTGTACTACAATACTACAGTACTACTGTACTACAGTACTACAGTACTACAATACTACAGTACTTCTGTACTACAATACTACAGTACTACAATACTACAGTGCTTCTGTATTACAATACTACAGTACTACTGTACTACAGTACTACAATACTACAGTACTACAGTACTACAATACTACAGTACTACTGTACTACAATACTACAGTACTTCTATACTACAATACTACAGTACTACTGTACTACAGTACTACAATACTACAGTACTTCTGTACTACAATACTACAGTACTACTGTACTACAGTACTACTGTATCACAATACTACAGTACTACTGTACTACAGTACTACAGTACTACAGTACTACAATACGACAGTACTTCTGTACTACAATACTACAGTACTTCTGTACTACAATACTACAGCACTACTGTACTGCAGTACTACAGTACTACAATACTACAGTACTACGGTACTACAGTACTACAATACTACAATACTACAGTACTACTGTACTACAGTACTACAATACTACAGTACTTCTGTACTACAATATTACAGTACTACAATACTACAGTACTTCTGTACTACAATACTACAGCACTACTGTACTACAATACTACAGTACTACTGTACTACAGTACTACAATACTACAGTACTTCTGTACTACAGTACCACAGTACTACAGTACTACAATACTACAGTACTACTGTACTACAGTACTACAATACTACAGTACTACAATACTACAGTACTTCTGTACTACAATACTACAGTACTACAGTACTACAGTACTACAATACTACAGTACTTCTGTACTACAATACTACAGTACTACTGTACTACAATACTACAGTACTACAATACTACAGTACTTCTGTACTACAATACTACAGTACTACTGTACTACAGTACTACAGTACTACAGTACTACAGTACTACAATACTACAGTACTACTTTACTACAATACTACAGTACGTCTGTACTGCAATACTACAGTACTACTGTACTACAGTACTACAATACTACAATACTACAGTACTTCTGTACTACAATACTACAGTACTACTGTACTACAATACTACAGTACTTCTGTACTACAGTACTACTGTACTACAGTACTACAGTAATTCTGTACTACAATACTACAGTACTACTGTACTACAGTACTACAATACTACAGTACTACAATGCTACAATACTACAGTACTACTGTTCTACAGTACTACAATACTACAGTACTACAGTACTACAATACTACAATACTACAGTACTACAATACTACAGTACTTCTGTACTACAGTACTTCAGTACTACAGTACCACAGTACTACAATACTATAGTACTTCTGTACTACAATACTACAGTACTACCGTACTACAGTACTACAGTACTACTGTACTACAATACTACAGTACTTCTGTACTACAATACTACTGTACTACAGTACTACAATGCTACAGTACTTCTGTACTACAATACTACAGTACTACAATACTACAATATTACAGTACTACTGTACTACAAAACTACAGTACTACAATACTACAGTATACTGTACGACTGTACTACAGTATTACAGTACTACAATACTACAATACTAAAGTACTACAATACTACAGTACTTATGTACTACAATACTACAGTACTACTGTACTACAGTACCACAGTACTACAATACTACAGTACTTCTGTACTACAATACTACAGTACTACTGTACTACAGTACTACAGTACTACAATACTACAGTACTTCTGTACTACAATACTACAGTACTACTGTACTACAGTACTACAGTACTACAATACTACAGTACTTCTGTACTACAATACTACAGTACTACAATACTACAGTACTTCTGTACTACAATACTACAGTACTACTGTACTACAGTACTACAATACTACAGTACTACAGTACTACAGTACTACAGTACTACTGTATTACAATACTACAGTACTTCTATACTACAATACTACAGTACTACTGTACTACAGTACTACAATACTACAGTACTTCTGTACTACAATACTACAGTACTACTGTACTACAGTACTACTGTATCACAATACTACAGTACTACTGTACTACAGTACTACAGTACTACAGTACTACAATACTACAGTACTTCTGTACTACAATACTACAGTACTTCTGTACTACAATACTACAGCACTACTGTACTGCAGTACTACAGTACTACAATACTACAGTACTACGGTACTACAGTACTACAATACTACAGTACTTCTGTACTACACTACTACAGTACTATTGTACTACAATACTACAGTACTTCTGTACTACAGTACTACTGTACTACAGTACTACAGTACTACAATACTACAGTACTTCTGTACTACAATACTACAGTACTACTGTACTACAGTACTACAGTACTACAGTACTACAATACTACTGTACTACAGTACTACAATACTACAATACTACAATACTACAGTACTACTGTACTACAGTACTACAATACTACAGTACTTCTGTACTACAATATTACAGTACTATAATACTACAGTACGTCTGTACTACAATACTACAGTACTACTGTACTACAGTACTACAATACTACAATACTACAATACTACAGTACTACTGTACTACAGTACTACAGTACTACAGTACTACAATACTACAGTACTACTGTACTACAGTACTACAATACTACAGTACTTCTGTACTACAATACTACAGTACTACTGTACTACAGTACTACAGTACTACAATACTACAGTACTTCTGTACTACAATACTACAGTACTACTGTACTACAATACTACAGTACTTCTGTACTACATTACTACTGTACTACAGTACTACAGTAATTCTGTACTACAATACTACAGTACTACTGTACTACAGTACTACAGTACTACAATACTACAGTACTTCTGTACTACAATACTACAGTACTACTGTACTACAGTACTACTGTACTACAATACTACAGTACTACTGTACTACAGTACTACAGTACTACAGCACTACAATACTACAGTACTACTGTACTACAGTACTACAATACTACAGTACTTCTGTACTACAATACTACAGTATTATTGTACTACAATACTACAGTACTTCTGTACTACAATACTACAGTACTACTGTACTACAGTACTACAGTACTACAATACTACAGTACTTCTGTACTACAGTACTACAGTACTACAATACTACAATACTACAGTACTTCTGTACTACAATACTACAGTACTAATGTACTGCAATACTACAGTCCTACAATACTACAGTACTTCTGTACTACAATACTACAGTACTACTGTACTACAGTACTACATTACTACAGTACTAATGTACTGCAGTACTACAGTACTACAATACTACAGTACTTCTGTACTACAATACTACAGTACTACTGTACTACAGTACCACAGTACTACAGTACTACAATACTACATTACTTCTGTACTACAATACTACAGTACTACTGTACTACAATACTACAGTACTTCTGTACTACAATACTACTGTACTACAGTACTACAATACCACAGTACTTCTGTACTACAATACTACAGTACTACTGTACTACAGTACTACAATACTACAGTACTACTGTACTACAATACTACAATACTACAGTACTACTGTACTACAATACTACAGTACTACTGTACTACAGTACTACAGTACTATTGTACTACTGTACTACAGTACTACAATAATACAGTCCTTCTGTACTACAATACTACAGTACTACTGTACTACAATACTACAGTACTTCTGTACTACAATACTACAGTACTACAGTACTACAGTACTACAATACTACAGTACTTCTGTTCTACAATACTACAGTACTACTGTACTACAGTACTACAGTACTACAGTACTACAATACTACAATACTACAGTACTAATGTACTACATTACTGCAATACTACAGTACTACTGTACTACAGTACTACAGTACTACAATACTACAGTACTTCTGTACTACAATACTACTGTACTACAATACTACAGTACTACTGTTCTACAGTACTACAGTACTACAATACTACAGTACTTCTGTACTACAATACTACAGTACTACTGTACTACAATACTACAGTACTTCTGTACTACAATACTACAGTACTACTGTACTACAGTACTACAGTACTACAGTAATTCTGTACTACAATACTACAGTACTACTGTAGTACAGTACTACATTACTACAGTACTACAGTACTACAGTACTACAATACTACAGTACTACAATACTACAGTACTTCTGTACTACAATACTACAGTACTACTGTACTACAGTACTACAGTACTACAATACTACAATACTACAGTACTTCTGTACTACAATACTACAGTACTACTGTACTACAGTACTACAGTACTACAATACTACAGTACTTCTGTACTACAATACTACAGTACTACTGTACTACAGTACTACAATACTACAGTACTACAATACTACAGTACTACAATACCACAGTACTTCTGTACTACAATACAACAGTACTACTGTACTACAGTACTACAATACTACAGTACTTCTGTACTACAATACTACAGTCACTGTACTACAGTACTACAGTACTACAGTACTTCTGTACTACAATACTACAGTACTACTGTACTACAATACTACAGTACTTCTGTACTACAATACTACAGTACTACTGTACTACAGTACTACAATACTACAGTACTTCTGTACTACAATACAACAGTACTACTGTACTACAGTACTACAGTACTACAATACTACAGTACTACTGTACTACAATACTACAGTACTTCTGTACTACAATACTACAGTACTTCTGTACTACAATACTACAGTACTACAATACTACAATACTACAGTACTTCTGTACTACTGTACTACAATACTACAGTACTACAATACTACAGTAATTCTGTACTACAATAGTACAGTACTTCTGTACTACAGTACTACTGTACTACAATACTTCAGTACTACAGTACTACAGTACTACAGTACTACAATACTACAGTACTTCTGTACTACAATACTACAATACTCTGTACTACAATGCTACAGTGCTACTGTACTACAGTACTGCAGTACTATAGTACTACAATACTACAGTACTTCTGTACTACAATACTACAGTACTCTGTACTACAATACTACAGTACTACTATACTACAGTACTACAATACTACAGTACTTCTGTACTACAATACTACAGTACTACTGTACTACAGTACTACAATACTACAGTACTTCTGTACTACAATACTACAGTACTACTGTACTACAATACTACAATACTACAGTACTTCTGTACTACAATACTACAGTACTACAGTACTACAATACTACAGTACTTCTGTACTACAATACTACAGTACTACTGTACTACAGTACTACATTACTACAGTACTAATGTACTGCAGTACTACAGTACTACAATACTACAGTACTTCTGTACTACAATACTACAGTACTACTGTACTACAGTACTACAGTACTACTGTACTACAGTACTACAGTACTACAATACTACAGTACTACTGTACTACAATACTACAGTACTTCTGTACTACAATACTACTGTATTACAGTACTACAATACCACAGTACTTCTGTACTACAATACTACAGTACTACTGTACTACAGTACTACAATACTACAGTACTACTGTACTACAGTACTACAATACTACAGTACTACTGTACTACAATACTACAGTACTACTGTACTACAGTACTACAGTACTTCTGTACTACAATACTACATTACTACTGTACTACTGTACTACAGTACTACAATAATACAGTCCTTCTGTACTACAATACTACAGTACTACTGTACTACAATACTACAGTACTTCTGTACTACAATACTACAGTACTACTGTACTACAATACTACAGTACTTCTGTACTACAATACTACAGTACTACTGTACTACAGTACTACAGTACTACAATACTACAGTACTTCTGTACTTTAATACTACAGTACTACTGTACTACAATACTACAGTACTACTGTACTACAGTACTACAATACTACAGTACTTCTATACTACAATACTACAGTACTACTGTGCTACAATACTACAGTACTTCTGTACTACAATACTACAGTACTACAGTACTACAGTACTACAGTACTACAATACTACAGTACTTCTGTACTACAATACTACAGTACTACTGTACTACAGTACTACAGTACTACAATACTACAATACTACAGTACTACTGTACTACATTACTGCAATACTACAGTACTACTGTACTACAGTACTACAGTACTACAATACTACAGTACTTCTGTACTACAATACTACTGTACTACAATACTACAGTACTACTGTTCTACAGTACTACAGTACTACAATACTACAGTACTTCTGTACTACAATACTACAGTACTACTGTACTACAATACTACAGTACTTCTGTACTACAATACTACAGTACTACTGTACTACAGTACTACAGTACTACAGTAATTCTGTACTACAATACTACAGTACTACATTACTACAGTACTACATTACTACAGTACTACAGTACTACAGTACTACAATACTACAATACTACAGTACTACAATACTACAGTACTTCTGTACTACAATACTACAGTACTACTGTACTACAGTACTACAATAATACAATACTACAGTACTTCTGTACTACAATACTACAGTACTACTGTACTACAGTACTACAGTACTACAATACTACAGTACTTCTGTACTACAATACTACAGTACTACTGTACTACAGTACTACAATACTACAGTACTACAATACTACAGTACTACAATACCACAGTACTTCTGTACTACAATACAACAGTACTACTGTACTACAGTACTACAATACTACAGTACTTCTGTACTACAATACTACAGTACTACTGTACTACAGTACTACAGTACTACAATACTACAGTACTTCTGTACTACAATACTACAGTACTACTGTACTACAATACTACAGTACTTCTGTACTACAATACTACAGTACTACTGTACTACAGTACTACAATACTACAGTACTTCTGTACTACAATACAACAGTACTACTGTACTACAGTACTACAGTACTACAATACTACAGTACTACTGTACTACAATACTACAGTACTTCTGTACTACAATACTACAGTACTTCTGTACTACAATACTACAGTACTACTGTACTACAGTACTATAGTACTACAATACTACAATACTACAATATTACAGTACTTCTGTACTACTGTACTACTGTACTACAATACTACAGTACTACAATACTACAGTAATTCTGTACTACAATAGTACAGTACTTCTGTACTACAGTACTACTGTACTACAATACTTCAGTACTACAGTACTACAGTACTACAATACTACAGTACTTCTGTACTACAATACTACAATACTCTGTACTACAATGCTACAGTGCTACTGTACTACAGTACTGCAGTACTATAGTACTACAATACTACAGTACTTCTGTACTACAATACTACAGTACTCTGTACTACAATACTACAGTACTACTATACTACAGTACTACAATACTACAGTACTTCTGTACTACAATACTACAGTACTACTGTACTACAGTACTACAATACTACAGTACTTCTGTACTACAATACTACAGTACTACTGTACTACAATACTACAATACTACAGTACTTCTGTACTACAATACTACAGTACTACAGTACTACAATACTACAGTACTTCTGTACTACAATACTACAGTACTACTGTACTACAGTACTACAGTACTACAATACTACAATACTACAGTACTTCTGTACTATAATACTAAAGTACTACTGTACTACAATACTACAGTACTTCTGTACTACAATACTACAGTACTACTGTACTACAGTACTACAGTACTACAATACTACAGTACTTCTGTACTACAATACTACAGTACTACAGTACTACAATACTACAGTACTTCTGTACTACAATACTACAGTACTACTGTACTACAGTACTACAGTACTACAATACTACAGTACTTCTGTACTACAATACTACAGTACTACTGTACTACAGTACTACAATACTACAGTACTTCTGTACTACAATACTACAGTACTACTGTACTACAGTACTACAGTACTACAATACTACAATACTACAGTACTTCTGTACTACAATACTACTGTACTAAAGTACTACAGTACTACAATACTACAATACTACTACTTCTGTACTACAATACTACAGTACTTCTGTACTACAATACTACAGTACTACTGTACTACAGTACTACAATACTACAGTACTACAGTACTACAGTACTACAATACTACAGTACTACTGTACTACAATACTACAGTACTTCTATACTACAATACTACAGTACTACTGTACTACAGTACTACAATACTACAGTACTTCTGTACTACAATACTACAGTACTACTGTACTACAGTACTACTGTATCACAATACTACAGTACTACTGTACTACAGTACTACAGTACTACAGTACTACAATACTACAGTACTTCTGTACTACAATACTACAGTACTTCTGTACTACAATACTACAGCACTACTGTACTGCAGTACTACAGTACTACAATACTACAGTACTACTGTACTACAGTACTACAATACTACAGTACTTCTGTACTACAATACTACAGTGCTATTGTACTACAATACTACAGTACTTCTGTACTACAATACTACAGTACTACTGTACTACAGTACTACAGTACTACAGTACTACAATACTACAGTACGTCTGTACTACAATACTACAGTACTACTGTACTACAGTACTACAGTACTACAGTACTACAATACTACTGTACTACAGTACTACAATACTACAATACTACAGTACTACTGTACTACAGTACTACAATACTACAGTACTTCTGTACTACAATACTACAGTACTACAATACTACAGTACGTCTGTACTACAATACTACAGTACTACTGTACTACAGTACTACAATACTACAATACTACAATACTACAGTACTACTGTACTACAGTACTACAATACTACAGTACTACTGTACTACAGTACTACAATACTACAGTACTTCTGTACTACAATACTACAGTACTACTGTACTACAGTACTACAGTACTACAATACTACAGTACTTCTGTACTACAATACTACAGTACTACAGTACTTCTGTACTACAATACTACAGTACTACTGTACTACAGTACTACAGTACTACAATACTAGAGTACTTCTGTACTACAATACTACAGTACTACAATACTACAGTACTACGATACTACAGTACTACAATACTACAGTACTACTGTACTACAATACTACAGTACTTCTGTACTACAGTACTACAATACTACAGTACTTCTGTACTACAATACTACAGTACTTCTGTACTACAATACTACAGTACTACTGTACTACAGTACTACAGTACTACAATACTACAATACTACAGTACTTCTGTACTACAATACTACAGTACTACTGTACTACAGTACTACAATACTACAGTAATTCTGTACTACAATAGTACAGCACTTCTGTACCACAGTACTATTGTACTACAATACTTCAGTACTACAGTACTACAATACTACAGTACTTCTGTACTACAATACTACAGTACTCTGTACTACCATACTACAGTACTACTGTACTACAGTACTGCAGTACTATAGTACTACAATACTACAGTACTTCTGTACTACAATACTACAGTACTCTGTACTACAATACTACAGTACTACAGTACTACAATACTACAGTACTTCTGTACTACAATACTGCAGTACTACTGTACTACAATACTACAGTACTTCTGTACTACAATACTACAGTACTACTGTACTACAGTACTACAGTACTACAGTACTACAATACTACAGTACTTCTGTACTACAATACTACAGTACTTCTGTACTACAATACTACAGTACTACAGTACTACAGTACTACAGTACTACAATACTACAGTACTAATGTACTACAATACTACAGTACTTCTGTACTACAATACTACAGTACTACTGTACTACTGTACTACAGTACTACAATACTACAGTACTTCTGTACTACAATACTACAGTACTACAGTACTACAGTACTACAATAATACAGTACTTCTGTACTACAATACTACAGTACTACTGTACTACAATACTACAGTACTTCTGTACTACAATACTACAGTTCTACTGTACTACAGTAATACAATACTACAGTACTACAATACTACAATACTACTGTACTACAATACTACAATACTACAGTACTTCTGTACTACAGTACTACAATACTACAGTACTTCTGTACTACAATACTACAGTACTTCTGTACTACAATACTACAGTACTACAGTACTACAGTACTACAGTACTACAATACTACAATACTACAGTACTTCTGTACTACAATACTACAGTACTACTGTACTACAGTACTACAATACTACTGTACTACTGTACTACAGTACTACAGTACTACAGTACTACAATACTACAGTACTTCTGTACTACAATACTACTGTACTACTGTACTACAGTACTACAATACTACAGTACTTCTGTACTACAATACTACAGTACTACTGTACTACAATACTACAGTACTTCTGTACTACAATACTACAGCACTACTGTACTACAATACTACAGTACTACTGTACTACAGTACTACAATACTACAGTACTTCTGTACTACAGTACCACAGTACTACAGTACTACAATACTACAGTACTACTGTACTACAGTACTACAATACTACAGTACTACAATACTACAGTACTTCTGTACTACAATACTACAGTACTACAATACTACAGTACTTCTGTACTACAATACTACAGTACTACTGTACTACAATACTACAGTACTACTGTACTACAGTACTACAATACTACAGTACTTCTGTACTACAATACTACAGTACTACTGTACTACAGTACTACAGTACTACAGTACTACAGTACTACAATACTACAGTACTACTGTACTACAATACTACAGTACGTCTGTACTGCAATACTACAGTACTACTGTACTACAGTACTACAATACTACAATACTACAGTACTTCTGTACTACAGTACTGCAGTACTACAGTACTACAGTACTACAATACTACAGTACTTCTGTACTACAATACTACAGTACTACTGTACTACAATACTACAGTACTTCTGTACTACAGTACTACTGTACTACAGTAATTCTGTACTACAATACTACAGTACTACTGTACTACAGTACTACAATACTACAGTACTACAATACTACAGTACTTCTGTACTACAGTACTACAGTACTACAGTACCACAGTACTACAATACTATAGTACTTCTGTACTACAATACTACAGTACTACCGTACTACAGTACTACAGTACTACTGTACTACAATACTACAGTACTTCTGTACTACAATACTACTGTACTACAGTACTACAATGCTACAGTACTTCTGTACTACAATACTACAGTACTACTGTACTACAATACTACAATACTACAGTACTACTGTACTACAAAACTACAGTACTACAATACTACAGTATACTGTACGACTGTACTACAGTATTACAGTACTACAATACTACAATACTAAAGTACTACAATACTACAGTACTTATGTACTACAATACTACAGTACTACTGTACTACAGTACCACAGTACTACAATACTACAATACTACAGTACTTCTGTACTACAATACTACAGTACTACTGTACTACAGTACTACAGTACTACAGTACTACAGTACTGCAATACTACAGTACTTCTGTACTACAATACTACAGTACTACTGTACTACAGTACTACAGTACTACAATACTACAGTACTTCTGTACTACAATACTACAGTACTACAATACTACAGTACTTCTGTACTACAATACTACAGTACTACTGTACTACAGTACTACAATACTACAGTACTACAGTACTACAGTACTACAATACTACAGTACTACTGTACTACAATACTACAGTACTTCTATACTCGAATACTACAGTACTACTGTACTACAGTACTACAATACTACAGTACTTCTGTACTACAATACTACAGTACTACTGTACTACAGTACTACTGTATCACAATACTACAGTACTACTGTACTACAGTACTACAGTACTACAGTACTACAATACTACAGTACTTCTGTACTACAATACTACAGTACTTCTGTACTACAATACTACAGCACTACTGTACTGCAGTACTACAGTACTACAATACTACAGTACTACGGTACTACAGTACTACAATACTACAATACTACAGTACTACTGTACTACAGTACTACAATACTACAGTACTTCTGTACTACAATATTACAGTACTACAATACTACAGTACTTCTGTACTACAATACTACAGTACTACTGTACTACAATACTACAGTACTTCTGTACTACAATACTACAGCACTACTGTACTACAATACTACAGTACTACTGTACTACAGTACTACAATACTACAGTACTTCTGTACTACAGTACCACAGTACAACAGTACTACAATACTACAGTACTACTGTACTACAGTACTACAATACTACAGTACTACAATACTACAGTACTTCTGTACTACAATACTACAGTACTACAGTACTTCTGTACTACAATACTACAGTACTACTGTACTACAGTACTACAGTACTACAGTACTACAGTACTACAATACTACAGTACTACTGTACTACAATACTACAGTACGTCTGTACTGCAATACTACAGTACTACTGTACTACAATACTACAGTACTTCTGTACTACAGTACTGCAGTACTACAGTACTACAGTACTACAATACTACAGTACTTCTGTACTACAATACTACAGTACTACTGTACTACAATACTACAGTACTTCTGTACTACAGTACTACTGTACTACAGTACTACAGTAATTCTGTACTACAATACTACAGTACTACTGTACTACAGTACTACAATACTACAGTACTACAATGCTACAATACTACAGTACTACTGTCCTACAGTACTACAATACTACAGTACTACAGTACTACAATACTACAATACTACATTACTACAATACTACAGTACTTCTGTACTACAGTACTACAGTACTACAGTACCACAGTACTACAATACTATAGTACTTCTGTACTACAATACTACAGTACTACCGTACTACAGTACTACAGTACTACTGTACTACAATACTACAGTACTTCTGTACTACAATACTACTGTACTACAGTACTACAATGCTACAGTACTTCTGTACTACAATACTACAGTACTACTGTACTACAATACTACAATACTACAGTACTACTGTACTACAAAACTACAGTACTACAATACTACAGTATACTGTACGACTGTACTACAGTATTACAGTACTACAATACTACAATACTAAAGTACTACAATACTACAGTACTTATGTACTACAATACTACAGTACTACTGTACTACAGTACCACAGTACTACAATACTACAATACTACAGTACTTCTGTACTACAATACTACAGTACTACTGTACTACAGTACTACAGTACTACAATACTACAGTACTTCTGTACTACAATACTACAGTACTACTGTACTACAGTACTACAGCACTACAATACTACAGTACTTCTGTACTACAATACTACAGTACTACAATACTACAGTACTTCTGTACTACAATACTACAGTACTACTGTACTACAGTACTACAATACTACAGTACTACAGTACCACAGCACTACAGTACTACAATACTACAGTACTACTGTACTACAATACTACAGTACTTCTATACTACAATACTACAGTACTACTGTACTACAGTACTACAATACTACAGTACTTCTGTACTACAATACTACAGTACTACTGTACTACAGTACTACTGTATCACAATACTACAGTACTACTGTACTACAGTACTACAGTACTACAATACTACAGTACTTCTGTACTACAATACTACAGTACTTCTGTACTACAATACTACAGCACTACTGTACTGCAGTACTACAGTACTACAATACTACAGTACTACGGTACTACAGTACTACAATACTACAGTACTTCTGTACTACAATACTACAGTACTATTGTACTACAATACTACAGTACTTCTGTACTACAGTACTACTGTACTACAGTACTACAGTACTACAGTACTACAATACTACAGTACTTCTGTACTACAATACTACAGTACTACTGTACTACAGTACTACAGTACTACAGTACTACAATACCACTGTACTACAGTACTACAATACTACAATACTACAGTACTACTGTACTACAGTACTACAATACTACAGTACTTCTGTACTACAATATTACAGTACTACAATACTACAGTACGTCTGTACTACAATACTACAGTACTACTGTACTACAGTACTACAATACTACAATACTACAATACTACAATACTACAGTACTACTGTACTACAGTACTACAGTACTACAGTACTACAATACTACAGTACTACTGTACTACAGTACTACAATACTACAGTACTTCTGTACTACAATACTACAGTACTACTGTACTACAGTACTACAATACTACAGTACTTCTGTACTACAATACTACAGTACTACTGTACTACAATACTACAGTACTTCTGTACTACAGTACTACTGTACTACAGTACTACAGTAATTCTGTACTACAATACTACAGTACTACTGTACTACAGTACTACAGTACTACAATACTACAGTACTTCTGTACTACAATACTACAGTACTACTGTAGTACAGTACTACTGTACTACAGTACTTCTGTACTACAATACTACAGTATTATTGTACTACAATACTACAGTACTTCTGTACTACAATACTACAGTACTACTGTACTACAGTACTACAATACTACAGTACTTCTGTACTACAATACTACAGTACTACTGTACTACAGTACTACAATACTACAATACTACAGTACTACAGTACTACTGTACTACAGTACTACAATACTACAGTACTTCTGTACTACAATACTACAGTACTACAATACTACAGTACGTCTGTACTACAATACTACAGTACTACTGTACTACAGTACTACAATACTACAATACTACAGTACTACTGTACTACAGTACTACAGTACTACAGTACTACAATACTACAGTACTACTGTACTACAGTACTACAATACCACAGTACTTCTGTACTACAATACTACAGTACTACTGTACTACAGTACTACTGTACTACAGTACTACAGTACTACAATACTACAGTACTTCTGTACTACAATACTACAGTACTACTGTACTACAATACTACAGTACTTCTGTACTACAGTACTACTGTACTACAGTACTACAGTAATTCTGTACTACAATACTACAGTACTACTGTACTACAGTACTACAATACTACAGTACTACAATACTAAAATACTACAATACTACAGTCCTTCTGTACTACAATACTACAGTACTACTGTACTACAGTACCACAGTACTACAGTACTACAATACTACAGTACTTCTGTACTACAATACTACAGTACTACTGTACTACAATACTACAGTACTTCTGTACTACAATACTACTGTACTACAGTACTACAATACCACAGTACTTCTGTACTACAATACTACAGTACTACTGTACTACAGTACTACAATACTACAGTACTACTGTACTACAATACTACAATACTACAGTACTTCTGTACTACAATACTACAGTACTACTGTACTACAGTACTACAGTACTACAATACTACAGTACTTCTGTACTTTAATACTACAGTACTACTGTACTACAGTACTACTGTACTACAATACTACAGTACTACTGTACTACAGTACTACAATACTACAGTACTTCTATACTACAATACTACAGTACTACTGTGCTACAATACTACAGTACTTCTGTACTACAATACTACAGTACTACAGTACTACAGTACTACAGTACTACAATACTACAGTACTTCTGTACTACAATACTACAGTACTACTGTACTACAGTACTACAGTACTACAATACTACAATACTACAGTACTAATGTACTACATTACTGCAATACTACAGTACTACTGTACTACAGTACTACAGTACTACAATACTACAGTACTTCTGTACTACAATACTACAGTACTACTGTACTACAGTACTACAATACTACAGTACTACAGTACTACAGTACTACAGTACTACAATACTACAGTACTACTGTACTACAATACTACAGTACTTCTGTACTACAATACTACAGTACTACTGTACTACAGTACTACAGTAATTCTGTACTACAATACTACAGTACTACTGTAGTACAGTACTACATTACTACAGTACTACAGTACTACAATACTACAGTACTACAATACTACAGTACTTCTGTACTACAATACTACAGTACTACTGTACTACAGTACTACAGTACTACAATACTACAATACTACAGTACTTCTGTACTACAATACTACAGTACTACTGTACTACAGTACTACAGTACTACAATACTACAGTACTTCTGTACTACAATACTACAGTACTACTGTACTACAGTACTACAATACTACAGTACTACAATACTACAGTACTACAATACCACAGTACTTCTGTACTACAATACAACAGTACTACTGTACTACAGTACTACAATACTACAGTACTTCTGTACTACAATACTACAGTACTACTGTACTACAGTACTACAGTACTACAGTACTTCTGTACTACAATACTACAGTACTACTGTACTACAATACTACAGTACTTCTGTACTACAATACTACAGTACTACTGTACTACAGTACTACAATACTACAGTACTTCTGTACTACAATACAACAGTACTACTGTACTACAGTACTACAGTACTACAATACTACAGTACTACTGTACTACAATACTACAGTACTTCTGTACTACAATACTACAGTACTTCTGTACTACAATACTACAGTACTACTGTACTACAGTACTACGGTACTACAATACTACAATACTACAGTACTTCTGTACTACTGTACTACAATACTACAGTACTACAATACTACAGTAATTCTGTACTACAATAGTACAGTACTTCTGTACTACAGTACTACTGTACTACAATACTTCAGTACTACAGTACTACAGTACTACAGTACTACAGTACTACAATACTACAGTACTTCTGTACTACAATACTACAATACTCTGTACTACAATGCTACAGTGCTACTGTACTACAGTACTGCAGTACTATAGTACTACAATACTACAGTACTTCTGTACTACAATACTACAGTACTCTGTACTACAATACTACAGTACTACTATACTACAGTACTACAATACTACAGTACTTCTGTACTACAATACTACAGTACTACTGTACTACAGTACTACAATACTACAGTACTTCTGTACTACAATACTACAGTACTACTGTACTACAATACTACAATACTACAGTACTTCTGTACTACAATACTACAGTACTACAGTACTACAATACTACAGTACTTCTGTACTACAATACTACAGTACTACTGTACTACAGTACTACATTACTACAGTACTAATGTACTGCAGTACTACAGTACTACAATACTACAGTACTTCTGTACTACAATACTACAGTACTACTGTACTACAGTACTACAGTACTACTGTACTACAGTACTACAGTACTACAATACTACAGTACTACTGTACTACAATACTACAGTACTTCTGTACTACAATAGTACTGTATTACAGTACTACAATACCACAGTACTTCTGTACTACAATACTACAGTACTACAATACTACAGTACTACTGTACTACAGTACTACAATACTACAGCACTACTGTACTGCAATACTACAGTACTACTGTACTACAGTACTACAGTACTTCTGTACTACAATACTACATTACTACTGTACTACTGTACTACAGTACTACAATAATACAGTCCTTCTGTACTACAATACTACAGTACTACTGTACTACAACACTACAGTACTTCTGTACTACAATACTACAGTACTACTGTACTACAGTACTACAGTACTACAATACTACAGTACTTCTGTACTTTAATACTACAGTACTACTGTACTACAGTACTACTGTACTACAATACTACAGTACTACTGTACTACAGTACTACAATACTACAGTACTTCTATACTACAATACTACAGTACTACTGTGCTACAATACTACAGTACTTCTGTACTACAATACTACAGTACTACAGTACTACAGTACTACAATACTACAGTACTTCTGTACTACAATACTACAGTACTTCTGTACTACAATACTACAATACTACAGTACTACAATACTACAGTACTTCTGTACTACAGTACTACAGTACTACAGTACCACAGTACTACAATACTATAGTACTTCTGTACTACAATACTACAGTACTACAGTACTACAATACTACAATACTACAATACTACAGTACTACTGTACTACAGTACTACAGTACTACAATACTACAGTACTTCTGTACTACAATACTACAGTACTACAGTACTACAATACTACAATACTACAGTACTACAATACTACAGTACTTCTGTACTACAGTACTACAGTACTACAGTACCACAGTACTACAATACTATAGTACTTCTGTACTACAATACTACAGTACTACCGTACTACAGTACTACAGTACTACTGTACTACAATACTACAGTACTTCTGTACTACAATACTACTGTACTACAGTACTACAATGCTACAGTACTTCTGTACTACAATACTACAGTACTACTGTACTACAATACTACAATACTACAATACTACAGTACTACTGTACTAAAAAACTACAGTACTACAATACTACAGTATACTGTACGACTGTACTACAGTATTACAGTACTACAATACTACAATACTAAAGTACTACAATACTACAGTACTTATGTACTACAATACTACAGTACTACTGTACTACAGTACCACAGTACTACAATACTACAATACTACAGTACTTCTGTACTACAATACTACAGTACTACTGTACTACAGTACTACAGTACTACAGTACTACAATACTACAGTACTTCTGTACTACAATACTACAGTACTACTGTACTACAGTACTACAGTACTACAATACTACAGTACTTCTGTACTACAATACTACAGTACTACTGTACTACAGTACTACAATACTACAGTACTACAGTACTACAATACTACAGTACTACTGTACTACAATACTACAGTACTTCTATACTACAATACTACAGTACTACTGTACTACAGTACTACAATACTACAGTACTTCTGTACTACAATACTACAGTACTACTGTACTACAGTACTACTGTATCACAATACTACAGTACTACTGTACTACAGTACTACAGTACTACAGTACTACAATACTACAGTACTTCTGTACTACAATACTACAGTACTTCTGTACTACAATACTACAGCACTACTGTACTGCAGTACTACAGTACTACAATACTACAGTACTACGGTACTACAGTACTACAATACTACAATACTACAGTACTACTGTACTACAGTACTACAATACTACAGTACTTCTGTACTACAATATTACAGTACTACAATACTACAGTACTTCTGTACTACAATACTACAGTACTACTGTACTACAATACTACAGTACTTCTGTACTACAATACTACAGCACTACTGTACTACAATACTACAGTACTACTGTACTACAGTACTACAATACTACAGTACTTCTGTACTACAGTACCACAGTACTACAGTACTACAATACTACAGTACTACTGTACTACAGTACTACAATACTACAGTACTACAATACTACAGTACTTCTGTACTACAATACTACAGTACTACAGTACTACAGTACTACAATACTACAGTACTTCTGTACTACAATACTACAGTACTACTGTACTACAATACTACAGTACTACTGTACTACAGTACTACAATACTACAGTACTTCTGTACTACAATACTACAGTACTACTGTACTACAGTACTACAGTACTACAGTACTACAGTACTACAATACTACAGTACTACTGTACTACAATACTACAGTACGTCTGTACTGCAATACTACAGTACTACTGTACTACAGTACTACAATACTACAATACTACAGTACTTCTGTACTACAGTACTGCAGTACTACAGTACTACAGTACTACAATACTACAGTACTTCTGTACTACAATACTACAGTACTACTGTACTACAATACTACAGTACTTCTGTACTACAGTACTACTGTACTACAGTACTACAGTAATTCTGTACTACAATACTACAGTACTACTGTACTACAGTACTACAATACTACAGTACTACAATGCTACAATACTACAGTACTACTGTTCTACAGTACTACAATACTACAGTACTACAGTACTACAATACTACAATACTACAGTACTACAATACTACAGTACTTCTGTACTACAGTACTACAGTACTACAGTACCACAGTACTACAATACTATAGTACTTCTGTACTACAATACTACAGTACTACCGTACTACAGTACTACAGTACTACTGTACTACAATACTACAGTACTTCTGTACTACAATACTACTGTACTACAGTACTACAATGCTACAGTACTTCTGTACTACAATACTACAGTACTACAATACTACAATATTACAGTACTACTGTACTACAAAACTACAGTACTACAATACTACAGTATACTGTACGACTGTACTACAGTATTACAGTACTACAATACTACAATACTAAAGTACTACAATACTACAGTACTTATGTACTACAATACTACAGTACTACTGTACTACAGTACCACAGTACTACAATACTACAGTACTTCTGTACTACAATACTACAGTACTACTGTACTACAGTACTACAGTACTACAATACTACAGTACTTCTGTACTACAATACTACAGTACTACTGTACTACAGTACTACAATACTACAGTACTTCTGTACTACAATACTACAGTACTACAATACTACAGTACTTCTGTACTACAATACTACAGTACTACTGTACTACAGTACTACAATACTACAGTACTACAGTACTACAGTACTACAGTACTACAATACTACAGTACTACTGTACTACAATACTACAGTACTTCTATACTACAATACTACAGTACTACTGTACTACAGTACTACAATACTACAGTACTTCTGTACTACAATACTACAGTACTACTGTACTACAGTACTACTGTATCACAATACTACAGTACTACTGTACTACAGTACTACAGTACTACAGTACTACAATACTACAGTACTTCTGTACTACAATACTACAGCACTACTGTACTGCAGTACTACAGTACTACAATACTACAGTACTACGGTACTACAGTACTACAATACTACAGTACTTCTGTACTACAATACTACAGTACTATTGTACTACAATACTACAGTACTTCTGTACTACAGTACTACTGTACTACAGTACTACAGTACTACAATACTACAGTACTTCTGTACTACAATACTACAGTACTACTGTACTACAGTACTACAGTACTACAGTACTACAATACTACTGTACTACAGTACTACAATACTACAATACTACAATACTACAGTACTACTGTACTACAGTACTACAATACTACAGTACTTCTGTACTACAATATTACAGTACTATAATACTACAGTACGTCTGTACTACAATACTACAGTACTACTGTACTACAGTACTACAATACTACAATACTACAATACTACAGTACTACTGTACTACAGTACTACAGTACTACAATACTACAGTACTACTGTACTACAGTACTACAATACTACAGTACTTCTGTACTACAATACTACAGTACTACTGTACTACAGTACTACAGTACTACAATACTACAGTACTTCTGTACTACAATACTACAGTACTACTGTACTACAATACTACAGTACTTCTGTACTACATTACTACTGTACTACAGTACTACAGTAATTCTGTACTACAATACTACAGTACTACTGTACTACAGTACTACAGTACTACAATACTACAGTACTTCTGTACTACAATACTACAGTACTACTGTACTACAGTACTACTGTACTACAATACTACAGTACTACTGTACTACAGTACTACAGTACTACAGCACTACAATACTACAGTACTACTGTACTACAGTACTACAATACTACAGTACTTCTGTACTACAATACTACAGTATTATTGTACTACAATACTACAGTACTTCTGTACTACAATACTACAGTACTACTGTACTACAGTACTACAGTACTACAATACTACAGTACTTCTGTACTACAATACTACAGTACTACTGTACTACAGTACTACAATACTACTGTACTACAGTACTACAATACTACAATACTACAGTACTACAGTACTACTGTACTACAGTACTACAATACTACAGTACTTCTGTACTACAATACTACAGTACTACAATACTACAGTACGTCTGTACTACAATACTACAGTACTACTGTACTACAGTACTACAATACTACAATACTACAGTACTACTGTACTACAGTACTACAGTACTACAGTACTACAATACTACAGTACTACTGTACTACAGTACTACAATACTACAGTACTTCTGTACTACAATACTACAGTACTACTGTACTACAGTACTACTGTACTACAGTACTACAGTACTACAATACTACAGTACTTCTGTACTACAATACTACAGTACTACTGTACTACAATACTACAGTACTTCTGTACTACAGTACTACTGTACTACAGTACTACAGTAATTCTGTACTACAATACTACAGTACTACTGTACTACAGTACTACAATACTACAGTACTACAATACTAAAATACTACAATACTACAGTCCTTCTGTACTACAATACTACAGTACTACTGTACTACAGTACTACAATACTACAATACTACAATACTACAGTACTTCTGTACTACAATACTACAGTACTAATGTACTGCAATACTACAGTCCTACAATACTACAGTACTTCTGTACTACAATACTACAGTACTACTGTACTACAGTACTACATTACTACAGTACTAATGTACTGCAGTACTACAGTACTACAATACTACAGTACTTCTGTACTACAATACTACAGTACTACTGTACTACAGTACCACAGTACTACAGTACTACAATACTACATTACTTCTGTACTACAATACTACAGTACTACTGTACTACAATACTACAGTACTTCTGTACTACAATACTACTGTACTACAGTACTACAATACCACAGTACTTCTGTACTACAATACTACAGTACTACTGTACTACAGTACTACAATACTACAGTACTACTGTACTACAATACTACAATACTACAGTACTACTGTACTACAATACTACAGTACTACTGTACTACAGTACTACAGTACTATTGTACTACTGTACTACAGTACTACAATAATACAGTCCTTCTGTACTACAATACTACAGTACTACTGTACTACAATACTACAGTACTTCTGTACTACAATACTACAGTACTACAGTACTACAGTACTACAATACTACAGTACTTCTGTACTACAATACTACAGTACTACTGTACTACAGTACTACAGTACTACAGTACTACAATACTACAATACTACAGTACTAATGTACTACATTACTGCAATACTACAGTACTACTGTACTACAGTACTACAGTACTACAATACTACAGTACTTCTGTACTACAATACTACTGTACTACAATACTACAGTACTACTGTTCTACAGTACTACAGTACTACAATACTACAGTACTTCTGTACTACAATACTACAGTACTACTGTACTACAATACTACAGTACTTCTGTACTACAATACTACAGTACTACTGTACTACAGTACTACAGTACTACAGTAATTCTGTACTACAATACTACAGTACTACTGTAGTACAGTACTACATTACTACAATACTACAGTACTACAGTACTACAATACTACAGTACTACAATACTACAGTACTTCTGTACTACAATACTACAGTACTACTGTACTACAGTACTACAGTACTACAATACTACAATACTACAGTACTTCTGTACTACAATACTACAGTACTACTGTACTACAGTACTACAGTACTACAATACTACAGTACTTCTGTACTACAATACTACAGTACTACTGTACTACAGTACTACAATACTACAGTACTACAATACTACAGTACTACAATACCACAGTACTTCTGTACTACAATACAACAGTACTACTGTACTACAGTACTACAATACTACAGTACTTCTGTACTACAATACTACAGTCACTGTACTACAGTACTACAGTACTACAGTACTTCTGTACTACAATACTACAGTACTACTGTACTACAATACTACAGTACTTCTGTACTACAATACTACAGTACTACTGTACTACAGTACTACAATACTACAGTACTTCTGTACTACAATACAACAGTACTACTGTACTACAGTACTACAGTACTACAATACTACAGTACTACTGTACTACAATACTACAGTACTTCTGTACTACAATACTACAGTACTTCTGTACTACAATACTACAGTACTACTGTACTACAGTACTACAGTACTACAATACTACAATACTACAGTACTTCTGTACTACTGTACTACAATACTACAGTACTACAATACTACAGTAATTCTGTACTACAATAGTACAGTACTTCTGTACTACAGTACTACTGTACTACAATACTTCAGTACTACAGTACTACAGTACTACAGTACTACAATACTACAGTACTTCTGTACTACAATACTACAATACTCTGTACTACAATGCTACAGTGCTACTGTACTACAGTACTGCAGTACTATAGTACTACAATACTACAGTACTTCTGTACTACAATACTACAGTACTCTGTACTACAATACTACAGTACTACTATACTACAGTACTACAATACTACAGTACTTCTGTACTACAATACTACAGTACTACTGTACTACAGTACTACAATACTACAATACTACAGTACTTCTGTACTACAATACTACAGTACTACTGTACTACAATACTACAATACTACAGTACTTCTGTACTACAATACTACAGTACTACAGTACTACAATACTACAGTACTTCTGTACTACAATACTACAGTACTACTGTACTACAGTACTACATTACTACAGTACTAATGTACTGCAGTACTACAGTACTACAATACTAAAGTACTTCTGTACTACAATACTACAGTACTACTGTACTACAGTACTACAGTACTACTGTACTACAGTACTACAGTACTACAATACTACAGTACTACTGTACTACAATACCACAGTACTTCTGTACTACAATACTACAGTACTACTGTACTACAGTACTACAATACTACAGTACTACTGTACTACAGTACTACAATACTACAGTACTACTGTACTACAATACTACAGTACTACTGTACTACAGTACTACAGTACTTCTGTACTACAATACTACATTACTACTGTACTACTGTACTACAGTACTACAATAATACAGTCCTTCTGTACTACAATACTACAGTACTACTGTACTACAATACTACAGTACTTCTGTACTACAATACTACAGCACTACTGTACTACAATACTACAGTACTTCTGTACTACAATACTACAGTACTACTGTACTACAGTACTACAGTACTACAATACTACAGTACTTCTGTACTTTAATACTACAGTACTACTGTACTACAATACTACAGTACTACTGTACTACAGTACTACAATACTACAGTACTTCTATACTACAATACTACAGTACTACTGTGCTACAATACTACAGTACTTCTGTACTACAATACTACAGTACTACAGTACTACAGCACTACAATACTACAGTACTTCTGTACTACAATACTACAGTACTACTGTACTACAGTACTACAGTACTACAATACTACAATACTACAGTACTACTGTACTACATTACTGCAATACTACAGTACTACTGTACTACAGTACTACAGTACTACAATACTACAGTACTTCTGTACTACAATACTACTGTACTACAATACTACAGTACTACTGTTCTACAGTACTACAGTACTACAATACTACAGTACTTCTGTACTACAATACTACAGTACTACTGTACTACAATACTACAGTACTTCTGTACTACAATACTACAGTACTACTGTACTACAGTACTACAGTACTACAGTAATTCTGTACTACAATACTACAGTACTACATTACTACAGTACTACATTACTACAGTACTACAGTACTACAGTACTACAATACTACAATACTACAGTACTACAATACTACAGTACTTCTGTACTACAATACTACAGTACTACTGTACTACAGTACTACAATACTACAATACTACAGTACTTCTGTACTACAATACTACAGTACTACTGTACTACAGTACTACAGTACTACAATACTACAGTACTTCTGTACTACAATACTACAGTACTACTGTACTACAGTACTACAATACTACAGTACTACAATACTACAGTACTACAATACCACAGTACTTCTGTACTACAATACAACAGTACTACTGTACTACAGTACTACAATACTACAGTACTTCTGTACTACAATACTACAGTACTACTGTACTACAGTACTACAGTACTACAATACTACAGTACTTCTGTACTACAATACTACAGTACTACTGTACTACAATACTACAGTACTTCTGTACTACAATACTACAGTACTACTGTACTACAGTACTACAATACTACAGTACTTCTGTACTACAATACAACAGTACTACTGTACTACAGTACTACAGTACTACAATACTACAGTACTACTGTACTACAATACTACAGTACTTCTGTACTACAATACTACAGTACTTCTGTACTACAATACTACAGTACTACTGTACTACAGTACTATAGTACTACAATACTACAATACTACAATACTACAGTACTTCTGTACTACTGTACTACTGTACTACAATACTACAGTACTACAATACTACAGTAATTCTGTACTACAATAGTACAGTACTTCTGTACTACAGTACTACTGTACTACAATACTTCAGTACTACAGTACTACAGTACTACAATACTACAGTACTTCTGTACTACAATACTACAATACTCTGTACTACAATGCTACAGTGCTACTGTACTACAGTACTGCAGTACTATAGTACTACAATACTACAGTACTTCTGTACTACAATACTACAGTACTCTGTACTACAATACTACAGTACTACTATACTACAGTACTACAATACTACAGTACTTCTGTACTACAATACTACAGTACTACTGTACTACAGTACTACAATACTACAGTACTTCTGTACTACAATACTACAGTACTACTGTACTACAATACTACAATACTACAGTACTTCTGTACTACAATACTACAGTACTACAGTACTACAATACTACAGTACTTCTGTACTACAATACTACAGTACTACTGTACTACAGTACTACAGTACTACAATACTACAATACTACAGTACTTCTGTACTATAATACTAAAGTACTACTGTACTACAATACTACAGTACTTCTGTACTACAATACTACAGTACTACTGTACTACAGTACTACAGTACTACAATACTACAGTACTTCTGTACTACAATACTACAGTACTACTGTACTACAGTACTACAATACTACAGTACTTCTGTACTACAATACTACAGTACTACTGTACTACAGTACTACAGTACTACAATACTACAGTACTTCTGTACTACAATACTACTGTACTAAAGTACTACAGTACTACAATACTACAATACTACTACTTCTGTACTACAATACTACAGTACTTCTGTACTACAATACTACAGTACTACTGTACTACAGTACTACAATACTACAGTACTACAGTACTACAGTACTACAATACTACAGTACTACTGTACTACAATACTACAGTACTTCTATACTACAATACTAGAGTACTACTGTACTACAGTACTACAATACTACAGTACTTCTGTACTACAATACTACAGTACTACTGTACTACAGTACTACTGTATCACAATACTACAGTACTACTGTACTACAGTACTACAGTACTACAGTACTACAATACTACAGTACTTCTGTACTACAATACTACAGTACTTCTGTACTACAATACTACAGCACTACTGTACTGCAGTACTACAGTACTACAATACTACAGTACTACTGTACTACAGTACTACAATACTACAGTACTTCTGTACTACAATACTACAGTGCTATTGTACTACAATACTACAGTACTTCTGTACTACAATACTACAGTACTACTGTACTACAGTACTACAGTACTACAGTACTACAATACTACAGTACGTCTGTACTACAATACTACAGTACTACTGTACTACAGTACTACAGTACTACAGTACTACAATACTACTGTACTACAGTACTACAATACTACAATACTACAGTACTACTGTACTACAGTACTACAATACTACAGTACTTCTGTACTACAATACTACAGTACTACAATACTACAGTACGTCTGTACTACAATACTACAGTACTACTGTACTACAGTACTACAATACTACAATACTACAATACTACAGTACTACTGTACTACAGTACTACAGTACTACAATACTACATTACTACTGTACTACAGTACTACAATACTACAGTACTTCTGTACTACAATACTACAGTACTACTGTACTACAGTACTACAGTACTACAATACTACAGTACTTCTGTACTACAATACTACAGTACTACAGTACTTCTGTACTACAATACTACAGTACTACTGTACTACAGTACTACAGTACTACAATACTAGAGTACTTCTGTACTACAATACTACAGTACTACAATACTACAGTACTACAATACTACAGTACTACAATACTACAGTACTACTGTACTACAATACTACAGTACTTCTGTACTACAGTACTACAATACTACAGTACTTCTGTACTACAATACTACAGTACTTCTGTACTACAATACTACAGTACTACTGTACTACAGTACTACAGTACTACAATACTACAATACTACAGTACTTCTGTACTACAATACTACAGTACTACTGTACTACAGTACTACAATACTACAGTAATTCTGTACTACAATAGTACAGCACTTCTGTACCACAGTACTATTGTACTACAATACTTCAGTACTACAGTACTACAATACTACAGTACTTCTGTACTACAATACTACAGTACTCTGTACTACCATACTACAGTACTACTGTACTACAGTACTGCAGTACTATAGTACTACAATACTACAGTACTTCTGTACTACAATACTACAGTACTCTGTACTACAATACTACAGTACTACAGTACTACAATACTACAGTACTTCTGTACTACAATACTGCAGTACTACTGTACTACAATACTACAATACTACAGTACTTCTGTACTACAATACTACAGTACTACTGTACTACAGTACTACAGTACTACAGTACTACAATACTACAGTACTTCTGTACTACAATACTACAGTACTTCTGTACTACAATACTACAGTACTACAGTACTACAGTACTACAGTACTACAATACTACAGTACTAATGTACTACAATACTACAGTACTTCTGTACTACAATACTACAGTACTACTGTACTACTGTACTACAGTACTACAATACTACAGTACTTCTGTACTACAATACTACAGTACTACAGTACTACAGTACTACAATAATACAGTACTTCTGTACTACAATACTACAGTACTACTGTACTACCATACTACAGTACTTCTGTACTACAATACTACAGTTCTACTGTACTACAGTAATACAATACTACAGTACTACAATACTACAATACTACTGTACTACAATACTACAATACTACAGTACTTCTGTACTACAGTACTACAATACTACAGTACTTCTGTACTACAATACTACAGTACTTCTGTACTACAATACTACAGTACTACAGTACTACAGTACTACAGTACTACAATACTACAATACTACAGTACTTCTGTACTACAATACTACAGTACTACTGTACTACAGTACTACAATACTACTGTACTACTGTACTACAGTACTACAGTACTACAGTACTACAATACTACAGTACTTCTGTACTACAATACTACTGTACTACTGTACTACAGTACTACAATACTACAGTACTTCTGTACTACAATACTACAGTACTACTGTACTACAATACTACAGTACTTCTGTACTACAATACTACAGCACTACTGTACTACAATACTACAGTACTACTGTACTACAGTACTACAATACTACAGTACTTCTGTACTACAGTACCACAGTACTACAGTACTACAATACTACAGTACTACTGTACTACAGTACTACAATACTACAGTACTACAATACTACAGTACTTCTGTACTACAATACTACAGTACTACAGTACTACAATACTACAGTACTTCTGTACTACAATACTACAGTACTACTGTACTACAATACTACAGTACTACTGTACTACAGTACTACAATACTACAGTACTTCTGTACTACAATACTACAGTACTACTGTACTACAGTACTACAGTACTACAGTACTACAGTACTACAATACTACAGTACTACTGTACTACAATACTACAGTACGTCTGTACTGCAATACTACAGTACTACTGTACTACAGTACTACAATACTACAATACTACAGTACTTCTGTACTACAGTACTACAGTACTACAATACTACAGTACTTCTGTACTACAATACTACAGTACTACTGTACTACAATACTACAGTACTTCTGTACTACAGTACTACTGTACTACAGTAATTCTGTACTACAATACTACAGTACTACTGTACTACAGTACTACAATACTACAGTACTACAATACTACAGTACTTCTGTACTACAGTACTACAGTACTACAGTACCACAGTACTACAATACTATAGTACTTCTGTACTACAATACTACAGTACTACCGTACTACAGTACTACAGTACTACTGTACTACAATACTACAGTACTTCTGTACTACAATACTACTGTACTACAGTACTACAATGCTACAGTACTTCTGTACTACAATACTACAGTACTACTGTACTACAATACTACAATACTACAGTACTACTGTACTACAAAACTACAGTACTACAATACTACAGTATACTGTACGACTGTACTACAGTATTACAGTACTACAATACTACAATACTAAAGTACTACAATACTACAGTACTTATGTACTACAATACTACAGTACTACTGTACTACAGTACCACAGTACTACAATACTACAATACTACAGTACTTCTGTACTACAATACTACAGTACTACTGTACTACAGTACTACAGTACTACAGTACTACAATACTACAGTACTTCTGTACTACAATACTACAGTACTACTGTACTACAGTACTACAGTACTACAATACTACAGTACTTCTGTACTACAATACTACAGTACTACAATACTACAGTACTTCTGTACTACAATACTACAGTACTACTGTACTACAGTACTACAATACTACAGTACTACAGTACTACAATACTACAGTACTACTGTACTACAATACTACAGTACTTCTATACTCGAATACTACAGTACTACTGTACTACAGTACTACAATACTACAGTACTTCTGTACTACAATACTACAGTACTACTGTACTACAGTACTACTGTATCACAATACTACAGTACTACTGTACTACAGTACTACAGTACTACAGTACTACAATACTACAGTACTTCTGTACTACAATACTACAGTACTTCTGTACTACAATACTACAGCACTACTGTACTGCAGTACTACAGTACTACAATACTACAGTACTACGGTACTACAGTACTACAATACTACAATACTACAGTACTACTGTACTACAGTACTACAATACTACAGTACTTCTGTACTACAATATTACAGTACTACAATACTACAGTACTTCTGTACTACAATACTACAGTACTACTGTACTACAATACTACAGTACTTCTGTACTACAATACTACAGCACTACTGTACTACAATACTACAGTACTACTGTACTACAGTACTACAATACTACAGTACTTCTGTACTACAGTACCACAGTACTACAGTACTACAATACTACAGTACTACTGTACTACAGTACTACAATACTACAGTACTACAATACTACAGTACTTCTGTACTACAATACTACAGTACTACAGTACTACAGTACTACAATACTACAGTACTTCTGCACTACAATACTACAGTACTACTGTACTACAATACTACAGTACTACTGTACTACAGTACTACAATACTACAGTACTTCTGTACTGCAATACTACAGTACTACTGTACTACAGTACTACAGTACTACAGTACTACAGTACCACAATACTACAGTACTACTGTACTACAATACTACAGTACATCTGTACTGCAATACTACAGTACTACTGTACTACAGTACTACAATACTACAGTACTTCTGTACTACAGTACTGCAGTACTACAGTACTACAGTACTACAATACTACAGTACTTCTGTACTACAATACTACAGTACTACTGTACTACAATACTACAGTACTTCTGTACTACAGTACTACTGTACTACAGTACTACAGTAATTCTGTACTACAATACTACAGTACTACTGTACTACAGTACTACAATACTACAGTACTACAATGCTACAATACTACAGTACTACTGTTCTACAGTACTACAATACTACAGTACTACAGTACTACAATACTACAATACTACATTACTACAATACTACAGTACTTCTGTACTACAGTACTACAGTACTACAGTACCACAGTACTACAATACTATAGTACTTCTGTACTACAATACTACAGTACTACCGTACTACAGTACTACAGTACTACTGTACTACAATACTACAGTACTTCTGTACTACAATACTACTGTACTACAGTACTACAATGCTACAGTACTTCTGTACTACAATACTACAGTACTACTGTACTACAATACTACAATACTACAGTACTACTGTACTACAAAACTACAGTACTACAATACTACAGTATACTGTACGACTGTACTACAGTATTACAGTACTACAATACTACAATACTAAAGTACTACAATACTACAGTACTTATGTACTACAATACTACAGTACTACTGTACTACAGTACCACAGTACTACAATACTACAATACTACAGTACTTCTGTACTACAATACTACAGTACTACTGTACTACAGTACTACAGTACTACAATACTACAGTACTTCTGTACTACAATACTACAGTACTACTGTACTACAGTACTACAGCACTACAATACTACAGTACTTCTGTACTACAATACTACAGTACTACAATACTACAGTACTTCTGTACTACAATACTACAGTACTACTGTACTACAGTACTACAATACTACAGTACTACAGTACTACAGTACTACAGTACTACAATACTACAGTACTACTGTACTACAATACTACAGTACTTCTATACTACAATACTACAGTACTACTGTACTACAGTACTACAATACTACAGTACTTCTGTACTACAATACTACAGTACTACTGTACTACAGTACTACTGTATCACAATACTACAGTACTACTGTACTACAGTACTACAGTACTACAATACTACAGTACTTCTGTACTACAATACTACAGTACTTCTGTACTACAATACTACAGCACTACTGTACTGCAGTACTACAGTACTACAATACTACAGTACTACGGTACTACAGTACTACAATACTACAGTACTTCTGTACTACAATACTACAGTACTATTGTACTACAATACTACAGTACTTCTGTACTACAGTACTACTGTACTACAGTACTACAGTACTACAGTACTACAATACTACAGTACTTCTGTACTACAATACTACAGTACTACTGTACTACAGTACTACAGTACTACAGTACTACAATACCACTGTACTACAGTACTACAATACTACAATACTACAGTACTACTGTACTACAGTACTACAATACTACAGTACTTCTGTACTACAATATTACAGTACTACAATACTACAGTACGTCTGTACTACAATACTACAGTACTACTGTACTACAGTACTACAATACTACAATACTACAATACTACAGTACTACTGTACTACAGTACTACAGTACTACAGTACTACAATACTACAGTACTACTGTACTACAGTACTACAATACTACAGTACTTCTGTACTACAATACTACAGTACTACTGTACTACAGTACTACAGTACTACAATACTAGAGTACTTCTGTACTACAATACTACAGTACTACTGTACTACAATACTACAGTACTTCTGTACTACAGTACTACTGTACTACAGTACTACAGTAATTCTGTACTACAATACTACAGTACTACTGTACTACAGTACTACAGTACTACAATACTACAGTACTTCTGTACTACAATACTACAGTACTACTGTACTACAGTACTACTGTACTACAGTACTACTGTACTACAATACTACAGTACTACTGTACTACAGTACTACAGTACTACAGCACTACAATACTACAGTACTACTGTACTACAGTACTACAATACTACAGTACTTCTGTACTACAATACTACAGTATTATTGTACTACAATACTACAGTACTTCTGTACTACAATACTACAGTACTACTGTACTACAGTACTACAGTACTACAATACTACAGTACTTCTGTACTACAATACTACAGTACTACTGTACTACAGTACTACAATACTACTGTACTACAGTACTACAATACTACAATACTACAGTACTACAGTACTACTGTACTACAGTACTACAATACTACAGTACTTCTGTACTACAATACTACAGTACTACAATACTACAGTACTTCTGTACTACAATACTACAGTACTACTGTACTACAGTACTACAGTACTACAGTACTACAATACTACAGTACTTCTGTACTACAATACTACAGTACTACTGTACTACAATACTACAGTACTTCTGTACTACAGTACTACTGTACTACAGTACTACAGTAATTCTGTACTACAATACTACAGTACTACTGTACTACAGTACTACAATACTACAGTACTACAATACTAAAATACTACAATACTACAGTCCTTCTGTACTACAATACTACAGTACTACTGTACTACAGTACTACAGTACTACAATACTACAATACTACAGTACTTCTGTACTACAATACTACAGTACTAATGTACTGCAGTACTACAGTCCTACAATACTACAGTACTTCTGTACTACAATACTACAGTACTACTGTACTACAGTACTACATTACTACAGTACTAATGTACTGCAGTACTACAGTACTACAATACTACAGTACTTCTGTACTACAATACTACAGTACTACTGTACTACAGTACCACAGTACTACAGTACTACAATACTACAGTACTTCTGTACTACAATACTACAGTACTACTGTACTACAGTACCACAGTACTACAGTACTACAATACTACAGTACTTCTGTACTACAATACTACAGTACTACTGTACTACAGTACTACAATACTACAGTACTACTGTACTACAATACTACAATACTACAGTACTTCTGTACTACAATACTACAGTACTACTGTACTACAGTACTACAGTACTACAATACTACAGTACTTCTGTACTTTAATACTACAGTACTACTGTACTACAGTACTACTGTACTACAATACTACAGTACTACTGTACTACAGTACTACAATACTACAGTACTTCTATACTACAATACTACAGTACTACTGTGCTACAATACTACAGTACTTCTGTACTACAATACTACAGTACTACAGTACTACAGTACTACAATACTACAGTACTTCTGTACTACAATACTACAGTACTACTGTACTACAGTACTACAGTACTACAATACTACAATACTACAGTACTAATGTACTACATTACTGCAATACTACAGTACTACTGTACTACAGTACTACAGTACTACAATACTACAGTACTTCTGTACTACAATACTACTGTACTACAATACTACAGTACTACTGTTCTACAGTACTACAGTACTACAATACTACAGTACTTCTGTACTACAATACTACAGTACTACTGTACTACAATACTACAGTACTTCTGTACTACAATACTACAGTACTACTGTACTACAGTACTACAGTACTACAGTAATTCTGTACTACAATACTACAGTACTACTGTAGTACAGTACTACATTACTACAGTACTACAGTACTACAATACTACAGTACTACAATACTACAGTACTTCTGTACTACAATACTACAGTACTACTGTACTACAGTACTACAGTACTACAATACTACAATACTACAGTACTTCTGTACTACAATACTACAGTACTACTGTACTACAGTACTACAGTACTACAATACTACAGTACTTCTGTACTACAATACTACAGTACTACTGTACTACAGTACTACAATACTACAGTACTACAATACTACAGTACTACAATACCACAGTACTTCTGTACTACAATACAACAGTACTACTGTACTACAGTACTACAATACTACAGTACTTCTGTACTACAATACTACAGTACTACTGTACTACAGTACTACAGTACTACAGTACTACAGTACTTCTGTACTACAATACTACAGTACTACTGTACTACAATACTACAGTACTTCTGTACTACAATACTACAGTACTACTGTACTACAGTACTACAATACTACAGTACTTCTGTACTACAATACAACAGTACTACTGTACTACAGTACTACAGTACTACAATACTACAGTACTACTGTACTACAATACTACAGTACTTCTGTACTACAATACTACAGTACTACTGTACTACAGTACTACAGTACTACAATACTACAATACTACAGTACTTCTGTACTACTGTACTACAATACTACAGTACTACAATACTACAGTAATTCTGTACTACAATAGTACAGTACTTCTGTACTACAGTACTACTGTACTACAATACTTCAGTACTACAGTACTACAGTACTACAGTACTACAATACTACAGTACTTCTGTACTACAATACTACAATACTCTGTACTACAATGCTACAGTGCTACTGTACTACAGTACTGCAGTACTATAGTACTACAATACTACAGTACTTCTGTACTACAATACTACAGTACTCTGTACTACAATACTACAGTACTACTATACTACAGTACTACAATACTACAGTACTTCTGTACTACAATACTACAGTACTACTGTACTACAGTACTACAATACTACAGTACTTCTGTACTACAATACTACAGTACTACTGTACTACAATACTACAATACTACAGTACTTCTGTACTACAATACTACAGTACTACAGTACTACAATACTACAGTACTTCTGTACTACAATACTACAGTACTACTGTACTACAGTACTACATTACTACAGTACTAATGTACTGCAGTACTACAGTACTACAATACTACAGTACTTCTGTACTACAATACTACAGTACTACTGTACTACAGTACTACAGTACTACTGTACTACAGTACTACAGTACTACAGTACTACTGTACTACAATACTACAGTACTTCTGTACTACAATACTACTGTATTACAGTACTACAATACCACAGTACTTCTGTACTACAATACTACAGTACTACTGTACTACAGTACTACAATACTACAGTACTACTGTACTACAGTACTACAATACTACAGCACTACTGTACTGCAATACTGCAGTACTACTGTACTACAGTACTACAGTACTTCTGTACTACAATACTACATTACTACTGTACTACTGTACTACAGTACTACAATAATACAGTCCTTCTGTACTACAATACTACAGTACTACAGTACTACAATACTACAGTACTTCTGTACTACAATACTACAGTACTACTGTACTACAGTACTACAGTACTACAATACTACAGTACTTCTGTACTTTAATACTACAGTACTACTGTACTACAGTACTACTGTACTACAGTACTACTGTACTACAATACTACAGTACTACTGTACTACAGTACTACAATACTACAGTACTTCTATACTACAATACTACAGTACTACTGTGCTACAATACTACAGTACTTCTGTACTACAATACTACAGTACTACAGTACTACAGTACTACAATACTACAGTACTTCTGTACTACAATACTACAGTACTACTGTACTACAGTACTACAGTACTACAATACTACAATACTACAGTACTACTGTACTACATTACTGCAATACGACAGTACTACTGTACTACAGTACTACAGTACTACAATACTACAGTACTACAGTACTACAGTACTACAATACTACAATACTACAGTACTACAATACTACAGTACTTCTGTACTACAATACTACAGTACTACTGTACTACAGTACTACAATACTACAATACTACAGTACTTCTGTACTACAATACTACAGTACTACTCTACTACAGTACTACAGTACTACAATACTACAGTACTTCTGTACTACAATACTACAGTACTACTGTACTACAGTACTACAATACTACAGTACTACAATACTACAGTACTACAATACCACAGTACTTCTGTACTACAATACAACAGTACTACTGTACTACAGTACTACAATACTACAGTACTTCTGTACTACAATACTACAGTACTACTGTACTATAGTACTACAGTACTACAATACTACAGTACTTCTGTACTATAATACTACAGTACTACTGTACTACAATACTACAGTACTTCTGTACTACAATACTACAGTACTACTGTACTACAGTACTACAATACTACAGTACTTCTGTACTACAATACAACAGTACTACTGTACTACAGTACTACAGTACTACAATACTACAGTACTACTGTACTACAATACTACAGTACTTCTGTACTACAATACTACAGTACTTCTGTACTACAATACTACAGTACTACTGTACTACAGTACTACAGTACTACAATACTATAATACTACAATACTACAGAACTTCTGTACTACTGTACTACAATACTACAGTACTACAATACTACAGTAATTCTGTACTACAATAGTACAGTACTTCTGTACTACAGTACTACTGTACTACAATACTTCAGTACTACAGTACTACAGTACTACAATACTACAGTACTTCTGTACTACAATACTACAATACTCTGTACTACAATGCTACAGTGCTACTGTACTACAGTACTGCAGTACTATAGTACTACAATACTACAGTACTTCTGTACTACAATACTACAGTACTCTGTACTACAATACTACAGTACTACTATACTACAGTACTACAATACTACAGTACTTCTGTACTACAATACTACAGTACTACAGTACTACAATACTACAGTACTTCTGTACTACAAGACTACAGTACTACTGTACTACAATACTACAATACTACAGTACTTCTGTACTACAATACTACAGTACTACAGTACTACAATACTACAGTACTTCTGTACTACAATACTACAGTACTACTGTACTACAGTACTACAGTACTACAATACTACAATACTACAGTACTTCTGTACTATAATACTAAAGTACTACTGTACTACAATACTACAGTACTTCTGTACTACAATACTACAGTACTACTGTACTACAGTACTACAGTACTACAATACTACAGTACTTCTGTACTACAATACTACAGTACTACAGTACTACAATACTACAGTACTTCTGTACTACAATACTACAGTACTACTGTACTACAGTACTACAATACTACAGTACTTCTGTACTACAATACTACAGTATTACTGTACTACAGTACTACAATACTACAGTACTTCTGTACTACAATACTACAGTACTACTGTACTACAGTACTACAGTACTACAATACTACAATACTACAGTACTTCTGTACTACAATACTACTGTACTAAAGTACTACAGTACTACAATACTACAATACTACTACTTCTGTACTACAATACTACAGTACTACTGTACTACAGTACTACAGTACTACAATACTACAGTACTTCTGTACTACAATACTACAGTACTACTGTACTACAATACTACAGTACTTCTGTACTACAGTACTACAGTACTACAATACTACAGTACTTCTGTACTACAATACTACAGTACTTCTGTACTACAGTACTACAGTACTACAATACTACAGTACTTCTGTACTACAATACTACAGTACTACTGTACTACAATACTACAGTATTTCTGTACTACAATACTACTGTACTACAGTACTACAGTACTACAATACTACAGTACTTCTGTACTACAATACTACAGTACTTCTGTACTACAATACTACAGTACTACTGTACTACAGTACTACAGTACTACAATACTACAGTACTTCTGTACTTTAATACTACAGTACTACTGTACTACAGTACTACTGTACTACAATACTACAGTACTACTGTACTACAGTACTACAATACTACAGTACTTCTATACTACAATACTACAGTACTACTGTGCTACAATACTACAGTACTTCTGTACTACAATACTACAGTACTACAGTACTACAGTACTACAATACTACAGTACTTCTGTACTACAATACTACAGTACTACTGTACTACAGTACTACAGTACTACAATACTACAATACTACAGTACTACTGTACTACATTACTGCAATACGACAGTACTACTGTACTACAGTACTACAGTACTACAATACTACAGTACTTCTGTACTACAATACTACTGTACTACAATACTACAGTACTACTGTTCTACAGTACTACAGTACTACAATACTACAGTACTTCTGTACTACAATACTACAGTACTACTGTACTACAATACTACAGTACTTCTGTACTACAATACTACAGTACTACTGTACTACAGTACTACAGTACTACAGTAATTCTGTACTACAATACTACAGTACTACATTACTACAGTACTACATTACTACAGTACTACAGTACTACAGTACTACAATACTACAATACTACAGTACTACAATACTACAGTACTTCTGTACTACAATACTACAGTACTACTGTACTACAGTACTACAATACTACAATACTACAGTACTTCTGTACTACAATACTACAGTACTACTGTACTACAGTACTACAGTACTACAATACTACAGTACTTCTGTACTACAATACTACAGTACTACTGTACTACAGTACTACAATACTACAGTACTACAATACTACAGTACTACAATACCACAGTACTTCTGTACTACAATACAACAGTACTACTGTACTACAGTACTACAATACTACAGTACTTCTGTACTACAATACTACAGTACTACTGTACTACAGTACTACAGTACTACAATACTACAGTACTTCTGTACTACAATACTACAGTACTACTGTACTACAATACTACAGTACTTCTGTACTACAATACTACAGTACTACTGTACTACAGTACTACAATACTACAGTACTTCTGTACTACAATACAACAGTACTACTGTACTACAGTACTACAGTACTACAATACTACAGTACTACTGTACTACAATACTACAGTACTTCTGTACTACAATACTACAGTACTTCTGTACTACAATACTACAGTACTACTGTACTACAGTACTACAGTACTACAATACTACAATACTACAATACTACAATACTACAGTACTTCTGTACTACTGTACTACAATACTACAGTACTACAATACTACAGTAATTCTGTACTACAATAGTACAGTACTTCTGTACTACAGTACTACTGTACTACAATACTTCAGTACTACAGTACTACAGTACTACAATACTACAGTACTTCTGTACTACAATACTACAATACTCTGTACTACAATGCTACAGTGCTACTGTACTACAGTACTGCAGTACTATAGTACTACAATACTACAGTACTTCTGTACTACAATACTACAGTACTCTGTACTACAATACTACAGTACTACTATACTACAGTACTACAATACTACAGTACTTCTGTACTACAATACTACAGTACTACTGTACTACAGTACTACAATACTACAGTACTTCTGTACTACAATACTACAGTACTACTGTACTACAATACTACAATACTACAGTACTTCTGTACTACAATACTACAGTACTACAGTACTACAATACTACAGTACTTCTGTACTACAATACTACAGTACTACTGTACTACAGTACTACAGTACTACAATACTACAATACTACAGTACTTCTGTACTATAATACTAAAGTACTACTGTACTACAATACTACAGTACTTCTGTACTACAATACTCCAGTACTACTGTACTACAGTACTACAGTACTACAATACTACAGTACTTCTGTACTACAATACTACAGTACTACAGTACTACAATACTACAGTACTTCTGTACTACAATACTACAGTACTACTGTACTACAGTACTACAATACTACAGTACTTCTGTACTACAATACTACAGTACTACTGTACTACAGTACTACAATACTACAGTACTTCTGTACTACAATACTACAGTACTACTGTACTACAGTACTACAGTACTACAATACTACAATACTACAGTACTTCTGTACTACAATACTACTGTACTAAAGTACTACAGTACTACAATACTACAATACTACTACTTCTGTACTACAATACTACAGTACTACTGTACTACAGTACTACAGTACTACAATACTACAGTACTTCTGTACTACAATACTACAGTACTACTGTACTACACTACTACAGTACTTCTGTACTACAGTACTACAGTACTACAATACTACAGTACTTCTGTACTACAATACTACAGTACTTCTGTACTACAGTACTACAGTACTACAATACTACAGTACTTCTGTACTACAATACTACAGTACTACTGTACTACAATACTACAGTATTTCTGTACTACAATACTACTGTACTACAGTACTACAGTACTACAATACTACAGTACTTCTGTACTACAATACTACAGTACTACTGTACTACAGTACTACAATACTACAGTACTTCTGTACTACAATACTACAGTACTACCGTACTACAATACTACAATACTACAGTACTTCTGTACTACAATACTACAGCACTACTGTACTACAATACTACAGTACTACTGTACTACAGTACTACAGTACTACAATACTTAAGGACTTCTGTACTACAGTACTACTGTACTACAGTACTAGAGTACTACAATACTACTGTACTACAGTACTACAGTACTACAATACTACAATACTACTACTTCTGTACTACAATACTACAGTACTACTGTACTACAGTACTACAGTACTACAATACTACAGTACTTCTGTACTACAATACTACAGTACTACTGTACTACAATACTACAGTACTTCTGTACTACAGTACTACAGTACTACAATACTACAGTACTTCTGTACTACAATACTACAGTACTTCTGTACTACAGTACTACAGTACTACAATACTACAGTACTTCTGTACTACAATACTACAGTACTACTGTACTACAATACTACAGTATTTCTGTACTACAATACTACTGTACTACAGTACTACAGTACTACAATACTACAGTACTTCTGTACTACAATACTACAGTACTGCTGTACTACAGTACTACAATACTACAGTACTTCTGTACTACAATACTACAGTACTACCGTACTACAATACTACAATACTACAATACTACAGTACTTCTGTACTACAATACTACAGCACTACTGTACTACAATACTACAGTACTACTGTACTACAGTACTACAGTACTACAATACTACAGTACTTCTGTGCTACAATACTACAGTACTACAATACTACAGTACTACTGTACTACAGTACTACAGTACTACAATACTACAGTACTACACTACTACAGTACTTCTGTACTACAATACTACAGTACTACTGTACTACAGTACTACAGTACTACAATACTACAATACTACAGTACTTCTGTACTACAATACTACAGTACTACTGTACTACAGTACTACAGTACTACAATACTACAGTACTACAATACTACAGTAATTCTGTACTACAATAGTACAGTACTTCTGTACTACAGCACTACTGTACTACAATACTTCAGTACTACAGTACTACAGTACTACAGTACTACAATACTGCAGTACTTCTGTACTACAATACTACAGTACTCTGTACTACAATACTACAGTACTACTGTACTACAGTACTGCAGTACTATAGTACTACAATACTACAGTACTTCTGTACTACAGTACTCTGTACTACAATACTACAGTACTACTGTACTACAGTACTACAGTACTACAATACTACAGAACTTCTGTACTACAATACTACAGTACTACTGTACTACAGTACTACAGTACTTCTGTACTACAATACTGCAGTACTACTGTACTACAATACTACAATACTACAGTACTTCTGTACTACAATACTACAGTACTACTGTACTACAATACTACAGTACTACTGTACTACAGTACTACAATACTACAGTACTTCTGTACTACAATACTACAGTACTACAGTACTACAATACTACAGTACTAATGTACTACAATAATACAGTACTTCTGTACTACAATACTACAGTACTACTGTACTGCAGTACTACAGTACTACAATACTTAAGGACTTCTGTACTACAGTACTACTGTACTACAGTACTAGAGTACTACAATACTACTGTACTACAGTACTACAGTACTACAATACTACAATACTACTGTACTACAGTACTACAATACTACAGTACTTCTGTACTACAATACTACAGTACTACAGTACTACAATACTACAGTACTTCTGTACTACAATACTACAGTACTTCTGTACTACAATACTACAGCACTACTGTACTACAGTACTACAGTACTACAATACTACAGTACTACTGTACTACAGTACTACAATACTACAGTACTTCTGTACTACAATACTACAGTACTATTGTACTACAATACTACAGTACTTCTGTACTACAATACTACAGTACTACTGTACTACAGTACTACAGTACTACAATACTACAGTACTTATGTACTACAATACTACTGTACTACAGTACTACAATACTACTGTACTACAGTACTACAATACTACAATACTACAGTACTACAGTATTACTGTACTACAGTACTACAATACTACAGTACTTCTGTACTACAATACTACAGTACTACAATACTACAGTACGTCTGTACTACAATACTACAGTACTTCTGTACTACAATACTACAGTACTACTGTACTACTGTACTACTGTACTACAATACTACAGTACTTCTGTACTTCTGTACTACAATACTACAGTACTACTGTACTACAGTACTACAGTACTACAGTACTACAATACTACAGTACTTCTGTACTACAATACTACAGTACTACAATACTACAGTACTTCTGTACTACAATACTACAGTACTACTGTACTACAGTACTACAGTACTACAATACTACAATACTACAGTACTTCTGTACTACAATACTACTGTACAAAAGTACTAAAGTACTACAGTACTACAATACTACTGTACTACAATACTTAAGGACTTCTGTACTACAGTACTGCTGTACTACAGTACTAGAGTACTACAATACTACAGTACTACTGTACTACAGTACTACAGTACTACAGTACTACAATACTACAATACTACTACTTCTGTACTACAATACTACAGTACTACTGTACTACAGTACTACAATACTACAGTACTTCTGTACTACAATACTACAGTACTACTGTACTACAATACTACAGTACTTCTGTACTACAGTACTACAGTACTACAATACTACAGTACTTCTGTACTACAATACTACAGTACTTCTGTACTACAGTACTACAGTACTACAATACTACAGTACTTCTGTACTACAATACTACAGTACTACAGTACTACAGTACTTCTGTACTACAATACTACAGTACTACTGTACTACAGTACTACAATAATACAGTACTACAGTACTTCTGTACTACAATACTACAGTACTACTGTACTACAATACTACAATACTACAGTACTTCTGTACTACAATACTACAGCACTACTGTACTACAATACTACAGTACTACTGTACTACAGTACTACAGTACTACAATACTACAGTACTTCTGTACTACAATACTACAGTACTACAGTACTACAGTACTACAGTACTACAATACTACAATACTACAGTACTACACTACTACAGTACTTCTGTACTGCAATACTACAGTACTACTGTACTACAGTACTACTGTACTACAGTACTACAGTACTACAGTACTACAATACTACTATACTACAGTACTTCTGTACTACAATACTACAGTACTACTGTACTACAGTACTACAATACTACAGTACTTCTGTACTACAATACTACAGTACTTCTGTACTACAATACTACAGTACTACTGTACTGCAGTACTACAGTACTACAATACTTAAGGACTTCTGTACTACAGTACTACTGTACTACAGTACTAGAGTACTACAATACTACTGTACTACAGTACTACAGTACTACAATACTACAATACTACTACTTCTGTACTACAATACTACAGTACTACTGTACTACAGTACTACAGTACTACAATACTAAAGTACTTCTGTACTACAATACTACAGTACTACTGTACTACAATACTACAGTACTTCTGCACTACAGTACTACAGTACTACAATACTACAGTACTTCTGTACTACAATACTACAGTACTTCTGTACTACAGTACTACAATACTACAGTACTTCTGTACTACAATACTACAGTACTACTGTACTACAATACTACAGTATTTCTGTACTACAATACTACTGTACTACAGTACTACAGTACTACAATACTACAGTACTTCTGTACTACAATACTACAGTACTACTGTACTACAGTACTACAATACTACAGTACTTCTGTACTACAATACTACAGTACTACCGTACTACAATACTACAATACTACAGTACTTCTGTACTACAATACTACAGCACTACTGTACTACAATACTACAGTACTACTGTACTACAGTACTACAGTACTACAATACTACAGTACTTCTGTGCTACAATACTACAGTACTACAATACTACAGTACTACTGTACTACAGTACTACAGTACTACAATACTACAGTACTACACTACTACAGTACTTCTGTACTACAATACTACAGTACTACTGTACTACAGTACTACAGTACTACAATACTACAGTACTTCTGTACTACAATACTACAGTACTACTGTACTACAGTACTACAGTACTACAATACTACAGTACTACAATACTACAGTAATTCTGTACTACAATAGTACAGTACTTCTGTACTACAGTACTACTGTACTACAATACTTCAGTACTACAGTACTACAGTACTACAGTACTACAATACTGCAGTACTTCTGTACTACAATACTACAGTACTCTGTACTACAATACTACAGTACTACTGTACTACAGTACTATAGTACTACAATACTACAGTACTTCTGTACTACAGTACTCTGTACTACAATACTACAGTACTACTGTACTACAGTACTACAGTACTACAATACTACAGAACTTCTGTACTACAATACTACAGTACTACTGTACTACAGTACTACAGTACTTCTGTACTACAATACTGCAGTACTACTGTACTACAATACTACAATACTACAGTACTTCTGTACTACAATACTACAGTACTACTGTACTACAATACTACAGTACTACTGTACTACAGTACTACAATACTACAGTACTTCTGTACTACAATACTACAGTACTACAGTACTACAATACTACAGTACTAATGTACTACAATACTACAGTACTTCTGTACTACAATACTACAGTACTACTGTACTACAGTACTACAGTACTACAATACTACAGTACTTCTGTACTACAATACTACAGTACTACAGTACTACAGTACTACAATACTACAGTACTTCTGTACTACAATACTACAGTACTACAGTACTACAGTACTACAATACTACAGTACTACAATACTACAGTACTACTGTACTACAATACTACAGTACTTCTGTACTACAGTACTACAATACTACAGTACTTCTGTACTACAATACTACAGTACTACAGTACTACAATACTACAGTACTTCTGTACTACAATACTACAGTACTACTGTACTACAGTACAACAATACTACAGTACTTCTGTACTACAATACTACAGTACTACTGTACTACAGTACTACAGTAATACAATACTACAATACTACAGTACTACTGTACTACAATAGTACAGTACTACTGTACTACAGTACTTCTGTACTACAATACTACAGTACTTCTGTACTACAATACTACAGCACTACTGTACTACAGTACTACAGTACTACAATACTACAGTACTACTGTACTACAGTACTACAATACTACAGTACTTCTGTACTACAATACTACAGTACTATTGTACTACAATACTACAGTACTTCTGTACTACAAAACTACAGTACTACTGTACTACAGTACTACAGTACTACAATACTACAGTACTTATGTACTACAATACTACTGTACTACAGTACTACAGTACTACAATACTACTGTACTACAGTACTACAATACTACAATACTACAGTACTACAGTATTACTGTACTACAGTACTACAATACTACAGTACTTCTGTACTACAATACTACAGTACTACAATACTACAGTACGTCTGTACTACAATACTACAGTACTTCTGTACTACAATACTACAGTACTACTGTACTACTGTACTACAATACTACAGTACTTCTGTACTACAATACTACAGTACTACTGTACTACAGTACTACAGTACTACAGTACTACAATACTACAGTACTTCTGTACTACAATACTACAGTACTACAATACTACAGTACTTCTGTACTACAATACTACAGTACTACTGTACTACAGTACTACAGTACTACAATACTACAATACTACAGTACTTCTGTACTACAATACTACTGTACTAAAGTACTAAAGTACTACAGTACTACAATACTACAGTACTACAGTACTACAGTACTACAATACTACTGTACTACAGTACTACAGTACTACAATACTACAGTACTTCTGTACTACAATACTACAGTACTTCTGTACTAGAATACTACAGTACTACTGTACTACAGTACTACAGTACTACAATACTTAAGGACTTCTGTACTACAGTACTGCTGTACTACAGTACTAGAGTACTACAATACTACAGTACTACTGTACTACAGTACTACAGTACTACAATACTACAATACTACTACTTCTGTACTACAATACTACAGTACTACTGTACTACAGTACTACAATACTACAGTACTTCTGTACTACAATACTACAGTACTACTGTACTACAATACTACAGTACTTCTGTACTACAGTACTACAGTACTACAATACTACAGTACTTCTGTACTACAATACTACAGTACTTCTGTACTACAGTACTACAATACTACAGTACTTCTGTACTACAATACTACAGTACTACAGTACTACAGTACTACAGTACTACAGTACTTCTGTACTACAATACTACAGTACTACTGTACTACAGTACTACAATACTACAGTACTTCTGTACTACAATACTACAGTACTACTGTACTACAATACTACAATACTACAGTAATTCTGTACTACAATACTACAGCACTACTGTACTACAATACTACAGTACTACTGTACTACAGTACTACAGTACTACAATACTACAGTACTTCTGTACTACAATACTACAGTACTACAGTACTACAGTACTACAGTACTACAATACTACAATACTACAGTACTACACTACTACAGTACTTCTGTACTACAATACTACAGTACTACTGTACTACAGTACTACTGTACTACAGTACTACAGTACTACAATACTACTATACTACAGTACTTCTGTACTACAATACTACAGTACTACTGTACTACAGTACTACAATACTACAGTAATTTTGTACTACAATAGTACAGTACTTCTGTACTACAGTACTATTGTACTACAATACTTCAGTACTACAGTACTACAATACTACAGTACTTCTGTACTACAATACTACAGTACTCTGTACTACAATACTACAGTACTACTGTACTACAGTACTGCAGTACTATAGTACTACAATACTACAGTACTTCTGTACTACAATACTACAGTACTCTGTACTACAATACTACAGTACTACTGTACTACAGTACTACAATACTACAGTACTTCTGTACTACAATACTACAGTACTACCGTACTACAATACTACAGTACTTCTGTACTACAATACTACAGCACTACTGTACTACAATACTACAGTACTACTGTACTACAGTACTACAGTACTACAATACTACAATACTACAGTACTTCTGTACTACAATACTACAGTACTAATGTACTACAGTACTACAATACTACAGTAATTCTGTACTACAATAGTACAGTACTTCTGTACTACAGTACTATTGTACTACAATACTTCAGTACTACAGTACTACAATACTACAGTACTTCCGTACTACAATACTACAATACTACAGTACTTCTGTACTACAATACTACAGCACCACTGTACTACAATACTACAGTATTACAGTACTACAATACTACAGTACTTCTGTACTACAATACTACAGTACTACAGTACTACAATACTACAGTACTACAATACTACAGTACTACTGTACTACAATAGTACAGTACTTCTGTACTACAGTACTACAATACTACAGTACTTCTGTACTACAATACTACAGTACTTCTGTACTACAATACTACAGTACTACTGTACTACAGTACTACAGTACTACAATACTACAATACTACAGTACTTCTGTACTACAATACTACAGTACTACTGTACTACAGTACTACAATACTACAGTAATTCTGTACTACAATAGTACAGTACTTCTGTACTACAGTACTATTGTACTACAATACTTCGGTACTACAGTACTACAATACTACAGTACTTCTGTACTACAATACTACAGTACTCTGTACTACAATACTACAGTACTACTGTACTACAGTACTGCAGTACTATAGTACTATAGTACTACAATACTACAGTACTTCTGTACTACAATACTACAGTACTCTGTACTACAATACTACAGTACTACAGTACTACAGTACTACAGTACTACAGTACTACAATACTACAGTACTTCTGTACTAAAATACTGCAGTACTACTGTACTACAGTACTACAGTACTACAGTACTACAGTACTACAATACTACAGTACTTCTGTACTACAATACTACAGTTCTTCTGTACTACAATACTACAGTACTTCTGTACTACAATACTACAGTACTACAGTACTACAGTACTACAATACTACAGTACTAATGTACTACAATACTACAGTACTTCTGTACTACAATACTACAGTACTACTGTACTACAGTACTACAATACTACAGTACTTCTGTACTACAATAGTACAGTACTACAGTACTACAGTACTACAATACTACAGTACTTCTGTACTACAATACTACAGTACTACTGTACTACAATACTACAGTACTTCTGTACTACAATACTACAGTTCTACTGTACTACAGTAATACAATACTACAGTACTACAATACTACAATACTACTGTACTACAATACTACAATACTACAGTACTTCTGTACTACAGTACTACAATACTACAGTACTTCTGTACTACAATACTACAGTACTTCTGTACTACAATACTACAGTACTACAGTACTACAGTACTACAATACTACAGTACTTCTGTACTACAATACTACAGTACTACTGTACTACAGTACTACAGTACTACAATACTACAATACTACAGTACTTCTGTACTATAATACTACAGTACTACTGTACTACAATACTACAGTAATACAGTACTACAATACTACAGTATTTCTGTACTACAATACTACAGTACTACTGTACTACAGTACTACAATACTACAGTACTTCTGTACTACAATACTACAGTACTACAGTACTACAGTACTACAATACTACAGTACTTCTGTACTACAATACTACAGTACTACTGTACTACAGTACTACAATACTACAGTACTTATGTACTACAATACTACAGTACTACTGTACTACAGTACTACAATACTACAATACTACTGTACTACAGTACTACAGTACTACAATACTACAGTACTTCTGTACTACAATACTACAGTACTTCTGTACTACAATACTACAGTACTACTGTACTACAATACTTAAGGACCTCTGCACTACAGTACTACTGTACTACAGTACTAGAGTACTACAATACTACAGTTCTACTGTACTACAGTACTACAGTACTACAGTACTACAGTACTACAATACTACAGTACTACAGTACTAGAGTACTACAATACTACTACTTCTGTACTACAATACTACAGTACTACTGTACTACAGTACTACAATACTACAGTACTTCTGTACTACAATACTACAGTACTACTATACTACAGTACTTCTGCACTACAGTACTACAGTACTACAATACTACAGTACTTCTGTACTACAATACTACAGTACTTCTGTACTACAATACTACTGTACTACTGTACTACAGTACTACAGTACTACTGTACTACTGTACTACAGTACTACAGTACTACAGTACTACAATACTACAGTACTTCTGTACTACAGTACCACAGTACTACAGTACTACAATACTACAGTACTTCTGTACTACAATACTACAGTACTACTGTACTACAGTACTACAATACTACAGTACTTCTGTACTACAATACTACAGTACTACAGTACTACAGTACTACAGTACTACAGTACTACAATACTACAGTACTTCTGTACTACAATACTACAGTACTACTATACTACAGTACTACAATACTACAGTACTTCTGTACTACAATACTACAGTACTACTGTACTACAGTACTACAATACTACTGTACTACAGTACTACAGTACTACAATACTACAGTACTTCTGTACTACAATACTACAGTACTTCTGTACTACAATACTACAGTACTACTGTACTACAATACTTAAGGACCTCTGCACTACAGTACTACTGTACTACAGTACTAGAGTACTACAATACTACAGTTCTACTGTACTACAGTACTACAGTACTACAGTACTACAGTACTACAATACTACAGTACTACAGTACTACAGTACTACAATACTACTACTTCTGTACTACAATACTACAGTACTACTGTACTACAGTACTACAATACTACAGTACTTCTGTACTACAATACTACAGTACTACTATACTACAGTACTTCTGCACTACAGTACTACAGTACTACAATACTACAGTACTTCTGTACTACAATACTACAGTACTTCTGTACTACAATACTACAGTACTACTGTACTACAATACTACAGTACTTCTGTACTACAATACTACAGCACTACTGTACTACAATACTACAGTACTACTGTACTACAGTACTGCAATACTACAGTACTTCTGTACTACAGTACCACAGTACTACAGTACTACAATACTACAGTACTACTGTACTACAGTACTACAATACTACAGTACTACAATACTACAGTACTTATGTACTACAATACTACAGTACTTCTGTACTACAGTACTGCAGTACTACAGTACTACAGTACTACAATACTACAGTACTTCTGTACTACAATACTACAGTACTACTGTACTACAATACTACAGTACTTCTGTACTACAGTACTACTGTACTACAGTACTACAGTAATTCTGTACTACAATACTACAGTACTACAGTACTACTGTACTACAGTACTACAATACTACAGTACTACAATACTACAATACTACAGTACTACTGTTCTACAGTACTACAATACTACAGTACTACAGTACTACAATACTACAATACTACAGTACTACAATACTACAGTACTTCTGTACTACAGTACTACAGTACTACAGTACCACAATACTACAGTACTTCTGTACTACAATACTACAGTACTACTGTACTACAGTACTACAATACTACAGTACTACTGTACTACAATACTACAGTACTTCTGTACTACAATACTACTGTACTACAGTACTACAATGCTACAGTACTTCTGTACTACAATACTACAGTACTACTGTACTACAATACTACAATACTACAGTACTACTGTACTACAAAACTACAGTACTACAATACTACAGTATACTGTACGACTGTACTACAGTATTACAGTACTACAATACTACAATACTAAAGTACTACAATACTACAGTACTTATGTACTACAATGCTACAGTACTAATGTACTACAGTACCACAGTACTACAATACTACAATACTACAGTACTTCTGTACTACAATACTACAGTACTACTGTACTACAGTACTACAGTACTACAATACTACAGTACTTCTGTACTACAATACTACAGTACTACTGTACTACAGTACTACAGTACTACAGTACTACAATACTACAGTACTTCTGTACTACAATACTACAGTACTACTGTACTACAATACTACAGTACTTCTGTACTACAATACTACAGTACTACTGTACTACAGTACTACAATACTACAGTACTACAGTACTACAGTACTACAGTATTACAATACTACAGTACTACTGTACTACAATACTACAGTACTTCTATACTACAATACTACAGTACTACTGTACTACAGTACTACAATACTACAGTACTTCTGTACTACAATACTACAGTACTACTGTACTAGAGTACTACTGTATCACAATACTACAGTACTACTGTACTACAGTACTACAGTACTACAGTACTACAGTACTACAATACTACAGTACTTCTGTACTACAATACTACAGTACTTCTGTACTACAATACTACAGCACTACTGTACTACAATACTACAGTACTACTGTACTACAGTACTACAGTACTACAATACTACAGTACTTCTGTACTACAATACTACAGTACTACTGTACTACAGTACTACAGTACTACAGTACTCCAATACTACTGTACTACAGTACTACAATACTACAATACTACAGTACTACAGTACTACTGTACTACAGTACTACAATACTACAGTACTTCTGTACTACAATACTACAGTACTACAATACTACAGTACGTCTGTACTACAATACTACAGTACTACTGTACTACAGTACTACAATACTACAATACTACAGTACTACTGTACTACAGTACTACAGTACTACAATACTACAGTACTACTGTACTACAGTACTACAATACTACAGTACCTCTGTACTACAATACTACAGTACTACTGTACTACAGTACTACAATACTACAGTACTTCTGTACTACAATACTACAGTACTACTGTACTACAATACTACAGTACTTCTGTACTACAGTACTACTGTACTACAGTACTACAGTAATTCTGTACTACAATACTACAGTACTACTGTACTACAGTACTACAGTACTACAATACTACAGTACTTCTGTACTACAATACTACAGTACTACTGTACTACAGTACTACTGTACTACAATACTACAGTACTACTGTACTACAGTACTACAGTACTACAGTACTACAATACTACAGTACTACTGTACTACAGTACTACAATACTACAGTACTTCTGTACTACAATACTACAGTACTATTGTACTACAATACTACAGTACTTCTGTACTACAATACTACAGTACTACTGTACTACAGTACTACATTACTACAATACTACAGTACTTCTGTACTACAATACTACAGTACCACAGTACTACAATACTACTGTACTACAGTACTACAATACTACAATACTACAGTACAACTGTACTACAGTACTACAATACTACAGTACTTCTGTACTACAATACTACAGTACTACAATACTACAGTACGTCTGTACTACAATACTACAGTACTACTGTACTACAGTACTACAATACTACAATACTACAATACTACAGTACTACTGTACTACAGTACTACAGTACTACAGTACTACAATACTACAGTACTACTGTACTACAGTACTACAATACTACAGTACTTCTGTACTACAATACTACAGTACTACTTTACTACAGTACTACAGTACTACAATACTACAGTACTTCTGTACTACAATACTACAGTACTACTGTACTACAATACTACAGTACTTCTGTACTACAGTACTACTGTACTACAGTACTACAGTAATTCTGTACTACAATACTACAGTACTACTGTACTACAGTACTACAGTACTACTGTACTACAATACTACAGTACTTCTGTACTACAGTACTACTGTACTACAGTACTACAGTAATTCTGTACTACAATACTACAGTACTACTGTACTACAGTACTACAATACTACAGTACTACAATACTAAAATACTACAATACTACAGTCCTTCTGTACTACAATACTACAGTACTACTGTACTACAGTACTACAGTACTACAATACTACAATACTACAGTACTTCTGTACTACAATACTACAGTACTAATGTACTGCAGTACTACAGTACTACAATACTACAGTACTTCTGTACTACAATACTACAGTACTACTGTACTACAGTACTACATTACTACAGTACTAATGTACTGCAGTACTACAGTACTACAATACTACAGTACTTATGTACTACAATACTACAGTACTACTGTACTACAGTACTACAGTACTACAGTACTACAATACTACAGTACTTCTGTACTACAATACTACAGTTCTACTGTACTACAATACTACAGTACTTCTGTACTAAAATACTACTGTACTACAGTACTACAATACCACAGTACTTCTGTACTACAATACTACAGTACTACTGTACTACAGTACTACAATACTTCTGTTCTACAATACTACAGTACTACTGTACTACAGTACTACAGTACTACAATACTACAGTACTTCTGTACTACAATACTACAGTACTACTGTACTACAGTACTACAATACTACAGTACTACTGTACTACAGTACTACAATACTACAGTACTTCTATACTACAATACTACAGTACTACTGTGCTACAATACTACAGTACTTCTGTACTACAATACTACAGTACTACAGTACTACAGTACTACAATACTACAGTACTTCTGTACTACAATACTACAGTACTACTGTACTACAGTACTACAATACTACAGTACTACTGTACTACAGTACTGCAATACTACAGTACTACTGTACTACAGTACTACAGTACTACAATACTACAGTACTTCTGTACTACAATACTACTGTACTACAATACTACAGTACTACTGTTCTACAGTACTACAGTACTACAATACTACAGTACTTCTGTACTACAATACTACAGTACTACTGTACTACAATACTACAGTACTTCTGTACTACAATACTACAGTACTACTGTACTACAGTACTACAGTAATTCTGTACTACAATACTACAGTACTACTGTAGTACAGTACTACATTACTACAGTACTACAGTACTACAATACTACAATACTACAGTACTACAATACTACAGTACTTCTGTACTACAATAATACAGTACTACTGTACTACAGTACTACAGTACTACAATACTACAATACTACAGTACTTCTGTACTACAATACTACAGTACTACTGTACTACAGTACTACAATACTACAGTACTACAATACTACAGTACTTCTGTACTACAATACTACAGTACTACTGTACTACAGTACTACAATACTACAGTACTACAATACTACAGTACTACAATACCACAGTACTTCTGTACTACAATACAACAGTACTACTGTACTACAGTACTACAATACTACAGTACTTCTGTACTACAATACAACAGTACTACTGTACTACAGTACTACAGTACTACAGTACTACAATACTACAGTACTACTGTACTACAATACTACAGTACTTCTGTACTACAATACTACAGTACTACTGTACTACAGTACTACAATACTACAGTACTTCTGTACTACAGTACTACTGTACTACAGTACCACAATACTACAGTACTACTGTACTACAGTACTACAGTACTACAATACTACAATACTACAGTACTTCTGTACTACAGTACTACAGTACTACAGTACTACAGTATTACAGTACTACAGTATTTCTGTACTACAATACGACAGTACTACTGTACTACAATACTACAGTACTTCTGTACTACAATACTACAGTACTACTGTACTACAGTACCACTGAACTACAATACTACAGTACTACAGTACTACAATACTACAGTATTTCTGTACTACAATACTACAGCACTACTGTACTACAGTACTACAGTACTACAATACTACAGTACTACTGTACTACTGCACTACAGTACTACAATACTACAGTACTTCTGTACTACAATACTACAGTACTACTGTTCTACAATACTACAGTACTTCTGTACTACAATACTACAGTACTACTGTACTACAATACTACAGTACTACTGTACTAAAGTACTACAGTACTACAATACTAGAGTACTTCTGTACTACAATACTACAGTACTACTGTACTACAGTACTACAATACTACAATACTACAGTACTACAGTACTACAGTACTACAATACTACTGTACTACAGTACTAGAGTACTACAATACTACAGTACTTCTCTACTACAATACTACAGTACTACTGTACTACAGTACTACAATACTACAGTACTACTGTACTACAGTACTACAGTACTACAATACTACAGTACTACTGTACTTCAGTACTACAATACTACAGTACTTCTGTACTACAATACTACAGCACTACTGTACTACAGAACTACAATACTACAATACTACAGTACTACTGTACTGCAGTACTACAGTACTACAGTACTACAATACTACAGTACTTCTGTACTACAATACTACAGTACTACTGTACTACAATACTACAGTACTTCTGTACTACAATACTACTGTACTACAGTACTACAGTACTACAGTAATTCTGTACTACAATACTACAGTACTACTGTACTACAGTACTACAGTACTACAGTACTACAATACTACAGTACTTCTGTACTACAATACTAAAGTACTACTGTACTACAATACTACAGTACTACTGTACTACAGCACTACAATACTACAGTACTTCTGTACTACAATACTACTGTACTACAGTACTACAATACTACAGTACTACAGTACTACAATACTACAGTACTACAGTACTACAGTACTTCTGTACTACAATACTACAGTACTACTGTACTACAATACTACAGTACGTATGTACTACAATACTACAGTACTACTGTACTACAGTACTACAATACTACAATACTACAGTACTACTGTACTACAGTACTGCAGTACTACAGTACTACAGTACTACAATACTACAGTACTTCTGTACTACAATACTACAGTACTACTGTACTACAATACTACAGTACTTCTGTACTACAGTACTACTGTACTACAGTACTACAGTAATTCTGTACTACAATACTACAGTACTACTGTACTACAATACTACAGTACTACAATACTACAATACTACAGTACTTCTGTACTACAATACTACAGTACTACTGTACTACTGTACTACAGTACTACATTACTACAGTACTACAGTACTACAATACAACAGTACTTCTGTACTACAATACTACAGTACTTCTGTACTACAGTACTACTGTACTACAGTACTACAGTCCTTCTGTACTACAATACTACAGTACTACTGTACTACAGTACTACAGTACTACAATACTACAATACTACAGTACTTCTGTACTACAATACTACAGTACTAATGTACTGCAGTACTACAGTACTACAATACTACAGTACGTCTGTACTACAATACTACAGTACTACTGTACTACAGTACTACATTACTACAGTACTAATGTCCTGCAGTACTACAGTACTACAATACTACAGTACTTCTGTACTACAATACTACAGTACTACTGTACTACAGTACTACAGTACTACAGTACTACAATACTACAGTACTTCTGTACTACAATACTACAGTACTACTGTACTACAATACTACAGTACTTCTGTTCTACAATACTACTGTACTACAGTACTACAATACCACCGTACTTCTGTACTACAATACTACAGTACTACTGTACTACAATACTACACTACGACAGTACTACTGTACTACAATACTACAATACTACATTACTACTGTACTACAATACTACAGTACTACTGTACTACAGTACTACAGTACTACAGTACTTCTGTACTACAATACTACAGTACTACTGTACTACTGTACTACAGTACTACAATAATACAGTCCTTCTGTACTACAATACTACAGTACTACTGTACTACAATACTACAGTACTTCTGTACTACAATACTACAGTACTACTGTACTACAGTACTACAATACTACAATACTACAGTACTACTGTACCACAGTACTACAGTACTACAATACTACAATACTACAGTACTTCTGTACTACAGTACTACAGTACTTCTGTACTACAATACTACAGTACTACTGTACTACAATACTACAGTACGTCTGTACTACAATACTACAGTACTACTGTACTACAGTACTACAATACTACAGTACTTCTGTACTACAATACTACAGTACTACAGTACTACTGTACTACAATACTACAGTACTACTGTACTACAGTACTACAGTACTACAGTACTTCTGTATACAATACTACAGTACTACTGTACTACTGTACTACAGTACTACAATAATACAGTCCTTCTGTACTACAATACTACAGTACTACTGTACTACAGTACTGCAATACTACAGTACTACTGTACTACAGTACTACAGTACTACAATACTACAGTACTTCTGTACTACAATACTACTGTACTACAATACTACAGTACTACTGTTCTACAGTACTACAGTACTACAATACTACAGTACTTCTGTACTACAATACTACAGTACTACTGTACTACAATACTACAGTACTTCTGTACTACAATACTACAGTACTACTGTACTACAGTACTACAGTACTACAGTAATTCTGTACTACAATACTACAGTACTACTGTAGTACAGTACTACATTACTACAGTACTACAGTACTACAATACTACAATACTACAGTACTACAATACTACAGTACTTCTGTACTACAATACTACTGTACTACAGTACTACAGTACTACAATACTACAATACTACAGTACTTCTGTACTACAATACTACAGTACTACTGTACTAGAGTACTACAGTACTACAATACTACAGTACTACAATACTACAGTACTTCTGTACTACAATACTACAGTACTACTGTACTACAGTACTACAATACTACAGTACTACAATACTACAGTACTACAATACCACAGTACTTCTGTACTACAATACAACAGTACTACTGTACTACAGTACTACAATACTACAGTACTTCTGTACTACAATACTACTGTACTACAGTACTACAGTACTACAATACTACAGTACTTCTGTACTACAATACTACAGTACTACTGTACTACAATACTACAGTACTTCTGTACTACAATACTACAGTACTACTGTACTACAGTACTACAATACTACAGTACTTCTGTACTACAATACAACAGTACTACTGTACTACAGTACTACAGTACTACAATACTACAGTACTACTGTACTACAATACTACAGTACTTCTGTACTACAATACTACAGTACTACTGTACTACAGTACTACAATACTACAGTACTTCTGTACTACAGTACTACTGTACTACAGTACCACAATACTACAGTACTACTGTACTACAGTACTACAGTACTACAATACTACAATACTACAGTACTTCTGTACTACAGTACTACAGTACTACAGTATTACAGTACTACAGTATTTCTGTACTACAATACGACAGTACTACTGTACTACAATACTACAGTACTTCTGTACTACAATACTACAGTACTACTGTACTACAGTACCACTGTACTACAATACTACAGTACTACTGTACTACAGTACTACAATACTACAGTATTTCTGTACTACAATACTACAGCACTACTGTACTACAGTACTACAGTACTACAATACTACAGTACTACTGTACTACTGCACTACAGTACTACAATACTACAGTACTTCTGTACTACAATACTACAGTACTACTGTTCTACAATACTACAGTACTTCTGTACTACAATACTACAGTACTACTGTACTACAGTACTACAGTACTACAATACTACAGTACTTCTGTACTACAATACTACAGTACTACTGTACTACAGTACTACAATACTACAATACTACAGTACTACAGTACTACAATACTACTGTACTACAGTACTAGAGTACTACAATACTACAGTACTTCTCTACTACAATACTACAGTACTACTGTACTACAGTACTACAATACTACAATACTACAGTACTACTGTACTACAGTACTACAGTACTACAATACTACAGTACTACTGTACTTCAGTACTACAATACTACAGTACTTCTGTACTACAATACTACAGCACTACTGTACTACAGAACTACAATACTACAATACTACAGTACTACTGTACTACAGTACTACAGTACTACAGTACTACAATACTACAGTACTTCTGTACTACAATACTACAGTACTACTGTACTACAATACTACAGTACTTCTGTACTACAATACTACTGTACTACAGTACTACAGTACTACAGTAATTCTGTACTACAATACTACAGTACTACTGTACTACAGTACTACAGTACTACAATACTACAGTACTTCTGTACTACAATACTACAGTACTACTGTACTACAATACTACAGTACTACTGTACTACAGCACTACAATACTACAGTACTTCTGTACTACAATACTACAGTACTACTGTACTACAGTACTACAATACTACAGTACTACAGTACTACAATACTACAGTACTACAGTACTACAGTACTTCTGTACTACAATACTACAGTACTACTGTACCACAATACTACAGTACGTATGTACTACAATACTACAGTACTACTGTACTACAGTACTACAATACTACAATACTACAGTACTACTGTACTACAGTACTGCAGTACTACAGTACTACAGTACTACAATACTACAGTACTTCTGTACTACAATACTACAGTACTACTGTACTACAATACTACAGTACTTCTGTACTACAGTACTACTGTACTACAGTACTACAGTAATTCTGTACTACAATACTTCAGTACTACTGTACTACAATACTACAGTACTACAATACTACAATACTACAGTACTTCTGTACTACAATACTACAGTACTACTGTACTACTGTACTACAGTACTACATTACTACAGTACTACAGTACTACAATACTACAGTACTTCTGTACTACAATACTACAGTACTTCTGTACTACAGTACTACTGTACTACAGTACTACAGTAATTCTGTACTACAATACTACAGTACTACTGTACTACAGTACTACAACACTACAGTACTACAATACTACAATACTACAGTCCTTCTGTACTACAATACTACAGTACTACTGTACTACAGTACTACAGTACTACAATACTACAATACTACAGTACTTCTGTACTACAATACTACAGTACTAATGTACTGCAGTACTACAGTACTACAATACTACAGTACTTCTGTACTACAATACTACAGTACTACTGTACTACAGTACTACATTACTACAGTACTAATGTCCTACAGTACTACAGTACTACAATACTACAGTACTTCTGTACTACAATACTACAGTACTACTGTATTACAGTACTACAGTACTACAGTACTACAATACTACAGTACTTCTGTACTACAATACTACAGTACTACTGTACTACAATACTACAGTACTTCTGTACTACAATACTACTGTACTACAGTACTACAATACCACCGTACTTCTGTACTACAATACTACAGTACTACTGTACTACAGTACTACAATACGACAGTACTACTGTACTACAATACTACAGTACTACTGTACTACAATACTACAGTACTACTGTACTACAGTACTACAGTACTACAGTACTTCTGTACTACAATACTACAGTACTACTGTACTACTGTACTACAGTACTACAATAATACAGTCCTTCTGTACTACAATACTACAGTACTACTGTACTACAATACTACAGTACTTCTGTACTACAATACTACAGTACTACTGTACTACAGTACTACAATACTACAATACTACAGTACTACTGTACCACAGTACTACAGTACTACAATACTACAATACTACAGTACTTCTGTACTACAGTACTTCTGTACTACAATACTACAGTACTACTGTACTACAATACTACAGTACTTCTGTACTACAATACTACAGTACTACTGTACTACAGTACTACAGTACTACAATACTACAGTACTTCTGTACTACAATACTACAGTACTACTGTACTACAGTACTACTGTACTACAATACTACAGTACTACTGTACTACAGTACTACAATACTACAGTACTTCTATACTACAATACTACGGTACTACTGTACTACAGTACTACAGTACTGCAATACTACAGTACTACTGTACTACAGTACTACAGTACTACAATACTACAGTACTTCTGTACTACAATACTACTGTACTACAATACTACAGTACTACTGTTCTACAGTACTACAGTACTACAATACTACAGTACTTCTGTACTACAATACTACAGTACTACTGTACTACAATACTACAGTACTTCTGTACTACAATACTACAGTACTACTGTACTACAGTACTACAGTACTACAGTAATTCTGTACTACAATACTACAGTACTACTGTAGTACAGTACTACAATACTACAGTACTACAGTACTACAGTACTACAATACTACAGTACTTCTGTACTACAATACTACAGTACTACTGTACTACAGTACTACAGTACTACAATACTACAGTACTTCTGTACTACAATACTACAGTACTACTGTACTACAGTACTACAGTACTACAGTACTACAATACTACAGTACTTCTTTTACTACAATACTACAGTACTACTGTACTACAGTACTACAATACTACAGTACTAAAATACTACAGCACTACAATACCACAGTACTTCTGTACTACAATACAACAGTACTACTGTACTACAGTACTACAATACTACAGTACTTCTGTACTACAATACTACAGTGCTACTGTACTACAGTACTACAATACTACAGTACTTCTGTACTACAATACTACAGTACTACTGTACTACAATACTACAGTACTTCTGTACTACAATACTACAGTACTACTGTACTACAGTACTACAATACTACTGTCCTACAATACTACAGTACTTCTGTACTACAATACAACAGTACTACCTTACTACAGTACTACAATACTACAGTACTACTGTACTACAATACTACAGTACTTCTGTACTACAATACTACAGTACTACTGTACTACAGTACTACAGTACTACAGTACTACAGTACTACAATACTACAGTACTTCTGTACTACAATACAACAGTACTACTGTACTACAGTACTACAGTACTACAATACTACAGTACTACTGTACTACAATACTACAGTACTTCTGTACTACAATACTACAGTACTACTGTACTACAGTACTACAATACTACAGTACTTCTGTACTACAGTACTACTGTACTACAGTACCACAATACTACAGTACTACTGTACTACAGTACTACAGTACTACAATACTACAATACTACAGTACTTCTGTACTACAGTACTACAGTACTACAGTATTACAGTACTACAGTATTTCTGTACTACAATACGACAGTACTACTGTACTACAATACTACAGTACTTCTGTACTACAATACTACAGTACTACTGTACTACAGTACCACTGTACTACAATACTACAGTACTACTGTACTACAGTACTACAATACTACAGTATTTCTGTACTACAATACTACAGCACTACTGTACTACAGTACTACAGTACTACAATACTACAGTACTACTGTACTACTGCACTACAGTACTACAATACTACAGTACTTCTGTACTACAATACTACAGTACTACTGTTCTACAATACTACAGTACTTCTGTACTACAATACTACAGTACTACTGTACTACAGTACTACAGTACTACAATACTACAGTACTTCTGTACTACAATACTACAGTACTACTGTACTACAGTACTACAATACTACAATACTACAATACTACAGTACTACAGTACTACAATACTACTGTACTACAGTACTAGAGTACTACAATACTACAGTACTTCTCTACTACAATACTACAGTACTACTGTACTACAGTACTACAATACTACAATACTACAGTACTACTGTACTACAGTACTACAGTACTACAATACTACAGTACTACTGTACTTCAGTACTACAATACTACAGTACTTCTGTACTACAATACTACAGCACTACTGTACTACAGAACTACAATACTACAATACTACAGTACTACTGTACTACAGTACTACAGTACTACAATACTACAGTACTTCTGTACTACAATACTACAGTACTACTGTACTACAATACTACAGTACTTCTGTACTACAATACTACTGTACTACAGTACTACAGTACTACAGTAATTCTGTATTACAATACTACAGTACTACTGTACTACAGTACTACAGTACTACAATACTACAGTACTTCTGTACTACAATACTACAGTACTACTGTACTACAATACTACAGTACTACTGTACTACAGCACTACAATACTACAGTACTTCTGTACTACAATACTACAGTACTACTGTACTACAGTACTACAATACTACAGTACTACAGTACTACAATACTACAGTACTACAGTACTACAGTACTTCTGTACTACAATACTACAGTACTACTGTACCACAATACTACAGTACGTATGTACTACAATACTACAGTACTACTGTACTACAGTACTACAATACTACAATACTACAGTACTACTGTACTACAGTACTGCAGTACTACAGTACTACAGTACTACAATACTACAGTACTTCTGTACTACAATACTACAGTACTACTGTACTACAATACTACAGTACTTCTGTACTACAGTACTACTGTACTACAGTACTACAGTAATTCTGTTCTACAATACTTCAGTACTACTGTACTACAATACTACAGTACTACAATACTACAATACTACAGTACTTCTGTACTACAATACTACAGTACTACTGTACTACAGTACTACATTACTACAGTACTACAGTACTACAATACTACAGTACTTCTGTACTACAATACTACAGTACTTCTGTACTACAGTACTACTGTACTACAGTACTACAGTAATTCTGTACTACAATACTACAGTACTACTGTACTACAGTACTACAACACTACAGTACTACAATACTACAATACTACAGTCCTTCTGTACTACAATACTACAGTACTACTGTACTACAGTACTACAGTACTACAATACTACAATACTACAGTACTTCTGTACTACAATACTACAGTACTAATGTACTGCAGTACTACAGTACTACAATACTACAGTACTTCTGTACTACAATACTACAGTACTACTGTACTACAGTACTACATTACTACAGTACTAATGTCCTGCAGTACTACAGTACTACAATACTACAGTACTTCTGTACTACAATACTACAGTACTACTGTATTACAGTACTACAGTACTACAATACTACAGTACTTCTGTACTACAATACTACAGTACTACTGTACTACAATACTACAGTACTTCTGTACTACAATACTACTGTACTACAGTACTACAATACCACCGTACTTCTGTACTACAATACTACAGTACTACTGTACTACAGTACTACAATACGACAGTACTACTGTACTACAATACTACAGTACTACTGTACTACAATACTACAGTACTACTGTACTACAGTACTACAGTACTACAGTACTTCTGTACTACAATACTACAGTACTACTGTACTACTGTACTACAGTACTACAATAATACAGTCCTTCTGTACTACAATACTACAGTACTACTGTACTACAATACTACAGTACTTCTGTACTACAATACTACAGTACTACTGTACTACAGTACTACAATACTACAATACTACAGTACTACTGTACCACAGTACTACAGTACTACAATACTACAATACTACAGTACTTCTGTACTACAGTACTACAGTACTTCTGTACTACAATACTACAGTACTACTGTACTACAATACTACAGTACTTCTGTACTACAATACTACAGTACTACTGTACTACAGTACTACAGTACTACAATACTACAGTACTTCTGTACTACAATACTACAGTACTACTGTACTACAGTACTACTGTACTACAATACTACAGTACTACTGTACTACAGTACTACAATACTACAGTACTTCTATACTACAATACTACGGTACTACTGTACTACAGTACTACAGTACTACAATACTACAGTACTACTGTACTACAGTACTACAATACTACAGTACTTCTGTACTACAATACTACTGTACTACAATACTACAGTACTACTGTTCTACAGTACTACAGTACTACAATACTACAGTACTTCTGTACTACAATACTACAGTACTACTGTACTACAATACTACAGTACTTCTGTACTACAATACTACAGTACTACTGTACTACAGTACTACAGTACTACAGTAATTCTGTACTACAATACTACAGTACTACTGTAGTACAGTACTACAATACTACAGTACTACAGTACTACAGTACTACAATACTACAGTACTTCTGTACTACAATACTACAGTACTACTGTACTACAGTACTACAGTACTACAATACTACAGTACTTCTGTACTACAATACTACAGTACTACTGTACTACAGTACTACTGTACTACAGTACTACAGTACTACAGTACTACAATACTACAGTACTTCTTTTACTACAATACTACAGTACTACTGTACTACAGTACTACAATACTACAGTACTAAAATACTACAGCACTACAATACCACAGTACTTCTGTACTACAATACAACAGTACTACTGTACTACAGTACTACAATACTACAGTACTTCTGTACTACAATACTACAGTGCTACTGTACTACAGTACTACAATACTACAGTACTTCTGTACTACAATACTACAGTACTACTGTACTACAGTACTACAATACTACTGTCCTACAATACTACAGTACTTCTGTACTACAATACAACAGTACTACCTTACTACAGTACTACAATACTACAGTACTACTGTACTACAATACTACAGTACTTCTGTACTACAATACTACAGTACTACTGTACTACAGTACTACAGTACTACAGTACTACAATACTACAGTACTTCTGTACTACAGTACTTCTGTACTACAGTACTACAGTACTACTGTACTACAATACTACAGTACTACTGTACTACAGTACTACAGTACTACAATACTACAGTACTTCTGTACTACAATACTACAGTACTACTGTACTACAATACTACAGTACTACTGTACTACAGCACTACAATACTACAGTACTTCTGTACTACAATACTACAGTACTACTGTACTACAGTACTACAATACTACAGTACTACAGTACTACAATACTACAGTACTACAGTACTACAGTACTTCTGTACTACAATACTACAGTACTACTGTACCACAATACTACAGTACGTATGTACTACAATACTACAGTACTACTGTACTACAGTACTACAATACTACAATACTACAGTACTACTGTACTACAGTACTGCAGTACTACAGTACTACAGTACTACAATACTACAGTACTTCTGTACTACAATACTACAGTACTACTGTACTACAATACTACAGTACTTCTGTACTACAGTACTACTGTACTACAGTACTACAGTAATTCTGTTCTACAATACTTCAGTACTACTGTACTACAATACTACAGTACTACAATACTACAATACTACAGTACTTCTGTACTACAATACTACAGTACTACTGTACTACAGTACTACATTACTACAGTACTACAGTACTACAATACTACAGTACTTCTGTACTACAATACTACAGTACTTCTGTACTACAGTACTACTGTACTACAGTACTACAGTAATTCTGTACTACAATACTACAGTACTACTGTACTACAGTACTACAACACTACAGTACTACAATACTACAATACTACAGTCCTTCTGTACTACAATACTACAGTACTACTGTACTACAGTACTACAGTACTACAATACTACAATACTACAGTACTTCTGTACTACAATACTACAGTACTAATGTACTGCAGTACTACAGTACTACAATACTACAGTACTTCTGTACTACAATACTACAGTACTACTGTACTACAGTACTACATTACTACAGTACTAATGTCCTGCAGTACTACAGTACTACAATACTACAGTACTTCTGTACTACAATACTACAGTACTACTGTATTACAGTACTACAGTACTACAATACTACAGTACTTCTGTACTACAATACTACAGTACTACTGTACTACAATACTACAGTACTTCTGTACTACAATACTACTGTACTACAGTACTACAATACCACCGTACTTCTGTACTACAATACTACAGTACTACTGTACTACAGTACTACAATACGACAGTACTACTGTACTACAATACTACAGTACTACTGTACTACAATACTACAGTACTACTGTACTACAGTACTACAGTACTACAGTACTTCTGTACTACAATACTACAGTACTACTGTACTACTGTACTACAGTACTACAATAATACAGTCCTTCTGTACTACAATACTACAGTACTACTGTACTACAATACTACAGTACTTCTGTACTACAATACTACAGTACTACTGTACTACAGTACTACAATACTACAATACTACAGTACTACTGTACCACAGTACTACAGTACTACAATACTACAATACTACAGTACTTCTGTACTACAGTACTACAGTACTTCTGTACTACAATACTACAGTACTACTGTACTACAATACTACAGTACTTCTGTACTACAATACTACAGTACTACTGTACTACAGTACTACAGTACTACAATACTACAGTACTTCTGTACTACAATACTACAGTACTACTGTACTACAGTACTACTGTACTACAATACTACAGTACTACTGTACTACAGTACTACAATACTACAGTACTTCTATACTACAATACTACGGTACTACTGTACTACAGTACTACAGTACTACAATACTACAGTACTACTGTACTACAGTACTACAATACTACAGTACTTCTGTACTACAATACTACTGTACTACAATACTACAGTACTACTGTTCTACAGTACTACAGTACTACAATACTACAGTACTTCTGTACTACAATACTACAGTACTACTGTACTACAATACTACAGTACTTCTGTACTACAATACTACAGTACTACTGTACTACAGTACTACAGTACTACAGTAATTCTGTACTACAATACTACAGTACTACTGTAGTACAGTACTACAATACTACAGTACTACAGTACTACAGTACTACAATACTACAGTACTTCTGTACTACAATACTACAGTACTACTGTACTACAGTACTACAGTACTACAATACTACAGTACTTCTGTACTACAATACTACAGTACTACTGTACTACAGTACTACTGTACTACAGTACTACAGTACTACAGTACTACAATACTACAGTACTTCTTTTACTACAATACTACAGTACTACTGTACTACAGTACTACAATACTACAGTACTAAAATACTACAGCACTACAATACCACAGTACTTCTGTACTACAATACAACAGTACTACTGTACTACAGTACTACAATACTACAGTACTTCTGTACTACAATACTACAGTGCTACTGTACTACAGTACTACAATACTACAGTACTTCTGTACTACAATACTACAGTACTACTGTACTACAGTACTACAATACTACTGTCCTACAATACTACAGTACTTCTGTACTACAATACAACAGTACTACCTTACTACAGTACTACAATACTACAGTACTACTGTACTACAATACTACAGTACTTCTGTACTACAATACTACAGTACTACTGTACTACAGTACTACAGTACTACAGTACTACAATACTACAGTACTTCTGTACTACAGTACTTCTGTACTACAGTACTACAGTACTACTGTACTACAATACTACAGTACTACTGTACTACAGTACTACAGTACTACAATACTACAGTACTTCTGTACTACAATACTACAGTACTACTGTACTACAATACTACAGTACTTCTGTACTAAATCAAATCAAATCAAATCAATTTATTTTTGTAAGGCCCAAAATCACAACAACAGTTGCCTCTGAGGGCCACAGGGAGAAATAGTATTGTAGTACTACAATACTACAGTACTACTGTACTACAGTACTACAGTACTACAATACTACAGTACTTCTGTACTACAATACTACAGTACTACTGTACTACAATACTACAGTACTTCTGTACTACAGTACTACTGTACTACAGTACTACAGTAATTCTGTACTACAATACTACAGTACTACTGTACTACAGTACTACAATACTACAGTACTACAATACTACAATACTACAATACTACAGTCCTTCTGTACTACAATACTACAGTACTACTGTACTACAGTACTACAATACTACAATACTACAGTACTTCTGTACTACAATACTACAGTACTAATGTACTGCAGTACTACAGTACTACAATACTACAGTACTACAGTACTACAATACTACAGTACTTCTGTACTACAATACTACAGTACTACTGTACTACAGTACTACAGTACTACAATACTACAGTACTTCTGTACTACAGTACTACTGTACTACAATACTACAGTACTTCTGTACTACAATACTACTGTACTACAGTACTACAATACCACAGTACTTCTGTACTACAATACTACAGTACTACTGTACTACAGTACTACAATACTACAGTACTACTGTACTACAATACTACAATATTACAGTACTACTGTACTACAATACTACAGTACTACTGTACTACAGTACTACAGTACTTCTGTACTACAATACTACAGTACTACTGTACTACTGTACTACAGTACTACAATAATACAGTCCTTCTGTACTACAATACTACAGTACTACTGTACTACAATACTACAGTACTTCTGTACTACAATACTACAGTACTACTGTACTACAGTACTACAATACTACAGTACTACTGTACCACAGTACTACAGTACTACAATACTACAATACTACAGTACTTCTGTACTACAGTACTACAGTACTTCTGTACTACAATACTACAGTACTACTGTACTACAATACTACAGTACTTCTGTACTACAATACTACAGTACTACTGTACTACAGTACTACAGTACTACAATACTACAGTACTTCTGTACTACAATACTACAGTACTACTGTACTACAGTACTACTGTACTACAATACTACAGTACTACTGTACTACAGTACTACAATACTACAGTACTTCTATACTACAATACTACAGTACTACTGTGCTACAATACTACAGTACTTCTGTACTACAATACTACAGTACTACAGTACTACAGTACTACAATACTACAGTACTTCTGTACTACAATACTACAGTACTACTGTACTACAGTACTACAGTACTACAATACTACAATACTACAGTACTACTGTACTACAGTACTACAGTACTGCAATACTACAGTACTACTGTACTACAGTACTACAGTACTACAATACTACAGTACTTCTGTACTACAATACTACTGTACTACAATACTACAGTACTACTGTTCTACAGTACTACAGTACTACAATACTACAGTACTTCTGTACTACAATACTACAGTACTACTGTACTACAATACTACAGTACTTCTGTACTACAATACTACAGTACTACTGTACTACAGTACTACAGTACTACAGTAATTCTGTACTACAGTACTACAGTACTACTGTAGTACAGTACTACAATACTACAGTACTACAGTACTACAATACTACAATACTACAGTACTACAATACTACAGTACTTCTGTACTACAATACTACAGTACTACTGTACTACAGTACTACAGTACTACAATACTACAATACTACAGTACTTCTGTACTACAATACTACAGTACTACTGTACTACAGTACTACAGTACTACAATACTACAGTACTTCTGTACTACAATACTACAGTACTACTGTACTACAGTACTACAATACTACAGTACTACAATACTACAGTACTACAATACCACAGTACTTCTGTACTACAATACAACAGTACTACTGTACTACAGTACTACAATACTACAGTACTTCTGTACTACAATACTACAGTACTACTGTACTACAGTACTACAGTACTACAATACTACAGTACTTCTGTACTACAATACTACAGTACAATACTACAGTACTTCTGTACTACAATACTACAGTACTACTGTACTACAGTACTACAATACTACTGTACTACAATACTACAGTACTTCTGTACTACAATACAACAGTACTACTGTACTACAGTACTACAGTACTACAATACTACAGTACTACTGTACTACAATACTACAGTACTGCTGTACTACAATACTACAGTACTACTGTACTACAGTACTACAGTACTACAATACTACAGTACTTCTGTACTACAGTACTACTGTACTACAGTACCACAATACTACAGTACTACTGTACTACAGTACTACAGTACTACAATACTACAATACAACAGTACTTCTGTACTACAGTACTACAGTACTACAGTACTACAGTACTACAGTATTACAGTACTACAGTACTTCTGTACTACAATACTACAGTACTTCTGTACTACAATACTACAGCACTACTGTACTACAGTACTACAGTACTACAATACTACAGTACTACTGTACTACTGCACTACAGTACTACAATACTACAGTACTTCTGTACTACAATACTACAGTACTACTGTTCTACAATACTACAGTACTTCTGTACTACAATACTACAGTACTACTGTACTACAGTACTACAATACTACAGTACTTCTGTACTACAATACTACAGTACTACCTTACTACAGTACTACAATACTACAATACTACAGTACTACAGTACTACAATACTACTGTACTACAGTACTACAGTACTACAATACTACAATACTACAGTACTTCTCTACTACAATACTACAGTACTACTGTACTACAGTACTACAATACTACAATACTACAGTAATACTGTACTACAGTACTACAGTACTACAATACTACAGTACTACTGTACTTCAGTACTACAATACTACAGTACTTCTGTACTACAATACTACAGCACTACTGTACTACAGAACTACAATACTACAATACTACAGTACTACAGTACTAAAATACTACAGTACTACTGTACTACAGTACTACAGTACTACAGTACTACAATACTACAGTACTTCTGTACTACAATACTACAGTACTACTGTACTACAATACTACAGTACTTCTGTACTACAATACTACTGTACTACAGTACTACAGTACTACAGTAATTCTGTATTACAATACTACAGTACTACTGTACTACAGTACTACAGTACTACAGTACTACAGTACTACAGTACTACAATACTACAGTACTACAATACTAAAGTATTTCTGTACTACAATACTACAGTACTACTGTACTACAGTACAACAATACTACAATACTACAGTCCTTCTGTACTACAATACTACATTACTACTGTACTACAGTACTTCTGTACTACAATACTACAGTACTACTGTACTAGAGTACTAGAGTACTACAGTACTACAGTACTACAATACTACAGTACTACAGTACTACAGTACTACAATACTACAGTACTACTGTACTACAGTACTACAGTACTACATCACTACAATACTACAGTACTACAATACTACAGTACTTCTGTACTACAATGCTACAGTACTACTGTACTACAGTACTACAATACTACAGTACTTCTATACTAAAATACTACAGTACTAATGTACTACAGTACTACAATACTACAGTACTTCTGTACTACAATACTACAGTACTACTGTACTACAGTACTACAATACTACAGTACTTCTGTACTACAATACTACAGTACTACTGTACTACAGTACTACAGTACTACAATACTACAGTACTTCTGTACTACAATACTACAGTACTACTGTACTACAGTACTACAATACTACAATACTACAGTACTTCTGTACTACAGTACTACAGTACTACAGTACTTCTGTACTACAATACTACAGTACTACAGTACTACAGTACTACTGTGCTACAATACTACAGTACTTCTGTACTACAATACTACAGTACTACTGTACTACAGTACTACAGTACTACAATACTACAGTACTTCTGCACTACAATACTACAATACTACAGTACTACAGTACTACAGTACTACAATACTACTGTACTACAGTACTACAGTACTACAGTACTACAATACTACAGTACTTCTCTACTACAATACTACAATACTACAATACTACAGTACTACTGTACTACAGTACTACAGTACTACAGTACTACAATACTACAGTACTACTGTACTTCAGTACTACAATACTACAGTACTTCTGTACTACAATACTACAGTACTACTGTACTACAGTACTACAGTACTACAGTAATTCTGTACTACAGTACTACAGTACTACTGTAGTACAGTACTACAATACTACAGTACTACAGTACTACAATACTACAATACTACAGTACTACAATACTACAGTACTTCTGTACTACAATACTACAGTACTACTGTACTACAGTACTACAGTACTACAATACTACAATACTACAGTACTTCTGTACTACAATACTACAGTACTACTGTACTACAGTACTACAGTACTACAATACTACAGTACTTCTGTACTACAATACTACAGTACTACTGTACTACAGTACTACAATACTACAGTACTACAATACTACAGTACTACAATACCACAGTACTTCTGTACTACAATACAACAGTACTGCTGTACTACAGTACTACAATACTACAGTACTTCTGTACTACAATACTACAGTACTACTGTACTACAGTACTACAGTACTACAATACTACAGTACTTCTGTACTACAATACTACAGTACTACAATACTACAGTACTTCTGTACTACAATACTACAGTACTACTGTACTACAGTACTACAATACTACTGTACTACAATACTACAGTACTTCTGTACTACAATACAACAGTACTACTGTACTACAGTACTACAGTACTACAATACTACAGTACTGCTGTACTACAATACTACAGTACTACTGTACTACAGTACTACAGTACTACAATACTACAGTACTTCTGTACTACAGTACTACTGTACTACAGTACCACAATACTACAGTACTACTGTACTACAGTACTACAGTACTACAATACTACAATACAACAGTACTTCTGTACTACAGTACTACAGTACTACAGTACTACAGTATTACAGTACTACAGTACTTCTGTACTACAATACTACAGTACTACTGTACTACAGTACCACTGTACTACAATACTACAGTACTACTGTACTACAGTACTACAATACTACAGTACTTCTGTACTACAATACTACAGCACTACTGTACTACAGTACTACAGTACTACAATACTACAGTACTACTGTACTACTGCACTACAGTACTACAATACTACAGTACTTCTGTACTACAATACTACAGTACTACTGTTCTACAATACTACAGTACTTCTGTACTACAATACTACAGTACTACTGTACTACAGTACTACAATACTACAGTACTTCTGTACTACAATACTACAGTACTACCTTACTACAGTACTACAATACTACAATACTACAGTACTACAGTACTACAATACTACTGTACTACAGTACTACAGTACTACAATACTACAATACTACAGTACTTCTCTACTACAATACTACAGTACTACTGTACTACAGTACTACAATACTACAATACTACAGTAATACTGTACTACAGTACTACAGTACTACAATACTACAGTACTACTGTACTTCAGTACTACAATACTACAGTACTTCTGTACTACAATACTACAGCACTACTGTACTACAGAACTACAATACTACAATACTACAGTACTACAGTACTAAAATACTACAGTACTACTGTACTACAGTACTACAGTACTACAGTACTACAATACTACAGTACTTCTGTACTACAATACTACAGTACTACTGTACTACAATACTACAGTACTTCTGTACTACAATACTACTGTACTACAGTACTACAGTACTACAGTAATTCTGTATTACAATACTACAGTACTACTGTACTACAGTACTACAGTACTACAGTACTACAGTACTACAATACTACAGTACTACAATACTAAAGTATTTCTGTACTACAATACTACAGTACTACTGTACTACAGTACTACAATACTACAATACTACAGTCCTTCTGTACTACAATACTACATTACTACTGTACTACAGTACTTCTGTACTACAATACTACAGTACTACTGTACTAGAGTACTAGAGTACTACAGTACTACAGTACTACAATACTACAGTACTACAGTACTACAATACTACAGTACTACTGTACTACAGTACTACAGTACTACATCACTACAATACTACAGTACTACAATACTACAGTACTTCTGTACTACAATGCTACAGTACTACTGTACTACAGTACTACAATACTACAGTACTTCTATACTAAAATACTACAGTACTAATGTACTACAGTACTACAATACTACAGTACTTCTGTACTACAATACTACAGTACTACTGTACTACAGTACTACAATACTACAGTACTTCTGTACTACAATACTACAGTACTACTGTACTACAGTACTACAGTACTACAATACTACAGTACTTCTGTACTACAATACTACAGTACTACTGTACTACAGTACTACAATACTACAATACTACAGTACTTCTGTACTACAGTACTACAGTACTACAGTACTTCTGTACTACAATACTACAGTACTACAGTACTACAGTACTACTGTGCTACAATACTACAGTACTTCTGTACTACAATACTACAGTACTACTGTACTACAGTACTACAGTACTACAATACTACAGTACTTCTGCACTACAATACTACAATACTACAGTACTACAGTACTACAGTACTACAATACTACTGTACTACAGTACTACAGTACTACAGTACTACAATACTACAGTACTTCTCTACTACAATACTACAATACTACAATACTACAGTACTACTGTACTACAGTACTACAGTACTACAGTACTACTGTACTTCAGTACTACAATACTACAGTACTTCTGTACTACAATACCACAGTACTACTGTACTACAGTACTACAATACTACAATACTACAGTACTACTGTACTACAGTACTACAATACTACTGTACTACAGTACTACAGTACTACAATACTACAGTACTTCTGTACTACAATACTACAGTACTACTGCACTACAGTACTACAATACTACAGTACTTCTGTACTACAATACTACAGTACTACTGTACTACAATACTACAGTAATTCTGTACTACAATACTACTGTACTACAGTACTACAGTACTACAGTAATTCTGTACTACAATACTACAGTCCTTCTGTACTACAATACTACAGTACAACTGTACTACAGTACTACAGTACTACAATACTACAGTACTTCTGTACTACAATACTACAGTACTACTGTACTACAATACTACAGTAATTCTGTACTACAATACTACTGTACTACAATACTACAGTACTACACTACTACAATACTACAATACTACAGTCCTTCTGTACTACAATACTACAGTACAACTGTACTACAGTACTACAGTACTACACTACTACAGTACTTCTGTACTACAATACTACAGTACTACTGTACTAGAGTACTACAGTACTACAACACTACAGTACTTCTGTACTACAATACTACAGTACTACTGTACTACAGTACTACAGTACTACAATACTACAGTACTACTGTACTACAGTACTACAGTACTACAGTACTACATTACTACAATACTACAGTACAACAATACTACAGTACTTCTATACTACAATACTACAGTACTACTGTACTACAGTACTACAGTACTACAATACTACAGTACTTCTGTACTACAATACTACAGTACTACTGTGCTACAGTACTACAGTACTACAATACTACAGCACTTCTGTACTACAATACTACAGTACTACTGTACTACAGTACTACAGTACTACAATACTACAGTACTTCTGTACTACAATACTACAGTACTACTGTACTACAGTACTACAGTACTACAATACTACAATACTACAGTACTTCTGTACTACAGTACTACAGTACTTCTGTACTACAATACTACAGTACTACTGTACTACAGTACTACAGTACTACAATACTACAGTACTACTGTACTACAGTACTACAATACTACAGTACTACAGTATTACAATACTAAAGTACTACAATACTACAGTATTTCTATACTACAATACTACAGTACTACTGTACTACAGTACTACAGTACTACAATACTACAGTACTTCTGTACTACAATACTACAGTACTACTGTACTACAGTACTACAGTACTACAATACTACAGTACTTCTGTACTACAATACTACAGTACTACTGTACTACAGTACTACATTACTACAGTACTAATGTCCTGCAGTACTACAGTACTACAATACTACAGTACTTCTGTACTACAATACTACAGTACTACTGTACTACAATACTACAGTACTTCTGTACTACAATACTACTGTACTACAGTACTACAATACCACCGTACTTCTGTACTACAATACTACAGTACTACTGTACTACAGTACTACAATACGACAGTACTACTGTACTACAATACTACAGTACTACTGTACTACAATACTACAGTACTACTGTACTACAGTACTACAGTACTACAGTACTTCTGTACTACAATACTACAGTACTACTGTACTACTGTACTACAGTACTACAATAATACAGTCCTTCTGTACTACAATACTACAGTACTACTGTACTACAATACTACAGTACTTCTGTACTACAATACTACAGTACTACTGTACTACAGTACTACAATACTACAATACTACAGTACTACTGTACCACAGTACTACAGTACTACTATACTACAATACTACAGTACTTCTGTACTACAGTACTACAGTACTTCTGTACTACAATACTACAGTACTACTGTACTACAATACTACAGTACTTCTGTACTACAATACTACAGTACTACTGTACTACAGTACTACAGTACTACAATACTACAGTACTTCTGTACTACAATACTACAGTACTACTGTACTACAGTACTACTGTACTACAATACTACAGTACTACTGTACTACAGTACTACAATACTACAGTACTTCTATACTACAATACTACGGTACTACTGTACTACAGTACTACAGTACTGCAATACTACAGTGCTACTGTACTACAGTACTACAGTATTACAATACTACAGTACTTCTGTACTACAATACTACTGTACTACAATACTACAGTACTACTGTTCTACAGTACTACAGTACTACAATACTACAGTACTTCTGTACTACAATACTACAGTACTACTGTACTACAATACTACAGTACTTCTGTACTACAATACTACAGTACTACTGTACTACAGTACTACAGTACTACAGTAATTCTGTACTACAATACTACAGTACTACTGTAGTACAGTACTACAATACTACAGTACTACAGTACTACAGTACTACAATACTACAGTACTTCTGTACTACAATACTACAGTACTACTGTACTACAGTACTACAGTACTACAATACTACAGTACTTCTGTACTACAATACTACAGTACTACTGTACTACAGTACTACTGTACTACAATACTACAGTACTACTGTACTACAGTACTACAATACTACAGTACTTCTATACTACAATACTACGGTACTACTGTACTACAGTACTACAGTACTGCAATACTACAGTGCTACTGTACTACAGTACTACAGTATTACAATACTACAGTACTTCTGTACTACAATACTACTGTACTACAATACTACAGTACTACTGTTCTACAGTACTACAGTACTACAATACTACAGTACTTCTGTACTACAATACTACAGTACTACTGTACTACAATACTACAGTACTTCTGTACTACAATACTACAGTACTACTGTACTACAGTACTACAGTACTACAGTAATTCTGTACTACAATACTACAGTACTACTGTAGTACAGTACTACAATACTACAGTACTACAGTACTACAGTACTACAATACTACAGTACTTCTGTACTACAATACTACAGTACTACTGTACTACAGTACTACAGTACTACAATACTACAGTACTTCTGTACTACAATACTACAGTACTACTGTACTACAGTACTACAGTACTACAATACTACAGTACTTCTTTTACTACAATACTACAGTACTACTGTACTACAGTACTACAATACTACAGTACTAAAATACTACAGCACTACAATACCACAGTACTTCTGTACTACAATACAACAGTACTACTGTACTACAGTACTACAATACTACAGTACTTCTGTACTACAATACTACAGTGCTACTGTACTACAGTACTACAATACTACAGTACTTCTGTACTACAATACTACAGTACTACTGTACTACAATACTACAGTACTTCTGTACTACAATACTACAGTACTACTGTACTACAGTACTACAATACTACTGTCCTACAATACTACAGTACTTCTGTACTACAATACAACAGTACTACCTTACTACAGTACTACAGTACTACAATACTACAGTACTTCTGTACTACAGTACTACAGTACTACAGTACTTCTGTACTACAATACTACAGTACTACAGTACTACAGTACTACTGTGCTACAATACTACAGTACTTCTGTACTACAATACTACAGTACTACTGTACTACAGTACTACAGTACTACAATACTACAGTACTTCTGCACTACAATACTACAATACTACAGTACTACAGTACTACAGTACTACAATACTACTGTACTACAGTACTACAGTACTACAGTACTACAATACTACAGTACTTCTCTACTACAATACTACAATACTACAATACTACAGTACTACTGTACTACAGTACTACAGTACTACAGTACTACAATACTACAGTACTACTGTACTTCAGTACTACAATACTACAGTACTTCTGTACTACAATACTACAGTACTACTGTACTACAGTACTACAGTACTACAGTAATTCTGTACTACAGTACTACAGTACTACTGTAGTACAGTACTACAATACTACAGTACTACAGTACTACAATACTACAATACTACAGTACTACAATACTACAGTACTTCTGTACTACAATACTACAGTACTACTGTACTACAGTACTACAGTACTACAATACTACAATACTACAGTACTTCTGTACTACAATACTACAGTACTACTGTACTACAGTACTACAGTACTACAATACTACAGTACTTCTGTACTACAATACTACAGTACTACTGTACTACAGTACTACAATACTACAGTACTACAATACTACAGTACTACAATACCACAGTACTTCTGTACTACAATACAACAGTACTGCTGTACTACAGTACTACAATACTACAGTACTTCTGTACTACAATACTACAGTACTACTGTACTACAGTACTACAGTACTACAATACTACAGTACTTCTGTACTACAATACTACAGTACTACAATACTACAGTACTTCTGTACTACAATACTACAGTACTACTGTACTACAGTACTACAATACTACTGTACTACAATACTACAGTACTTCTGTACTACAATACAACAGTACTACTGTACTACAGTACTACAGTACTACAATACTACAGTACTACTGTACTACAATACTACAGTACTGCTGTACTACAATACTACAGTACTACTGTACTACAGTACTACAGTACTACAATACTACAGTACTTCTGTACTACAGTACTACTGTACTACAGTACCACAATACTACAGTACTACTGTACTACAGTACTACAGTACTACAATACTACAATACAACAGTACTTCTGTACTACAGTACTACAGTACTACAGTACTACAGTACTACAGTATTACAGTACTACAGTACTTCTGTACTACAATACTACAGTACTACTGTACTACAGTACCACTGTACTACAATACTACAGTACTACTGTACTACAGTACTACAATACTACAGTACTTCTGTACTACAATACTACAGCACTACTGTACTACAGTACTACAGTACTACAATACTACAGTACTACTGTACTACTGCACTACAGTACTACAATACTACAGTACTTCTGTACTACAATACTACAGTACTACTGTTCTACAATACTACAGTACTTCTGTACTACAATACTACAGTACTACTGTACTACAGTACTACAATACTACAGTACTTCTGTACTACAATACTACAGTACTACCTTACTACAGTACTACAATACTACAATACTACAGTACTACAGTACTACAATACTACTGTACTACAGTACTACAGTACTACAATACTACAATACTACAGTACTTCTCTACTACAATACTACAGTACTACTGTACTACAGTACTACAATACTACAATACTACAGTAATACTGTACTACAGTACTACAGTACTACAATACTACAGTACTACTGTACTTCAGTACTACAATACTACAGTACTTCTGTACTACAATACTACAGCACTACTGTACTACAGAACTACAATACTACAATACTACAGTACTACAGTACTAAAATACTACAGTACTACTGTACTACAGTACTACAGTACTACAGTACTACAATACTACAGTACTTCTGTACTACAATACTACAGTACTACTGTACTACAATACTACAGTACTTCTGTACTACAATACTACTGTACTACAGTACTACAGTACTACAGTAATTCTGTATTACAATACTACAGTACTACTGTACTACAGTACTACAGTACTACAGTACTACAGTACTACAATACTACAGTACTACAATACTAAAGTATTTCTGTACTACAATACTACAGTACTACTGTACTACAGTACTACAATACTACAATACTACAGTCCTTCTGTACTACAATACTACATTACTACTGTACTACAGTACTTCTGTACTACAATACTACAGTACTACTGTACTAGAGTACTAGAGTACTACAGTACTACAGTACTACAATACTACAGTACTACAGTACTACAATACTACAGTACTACTGTACTACAGTACTACAGTACTACATCACTACAATACTACAGTACTACAATACTACAGTACTTCTGTACTACAATGCTACAGTACTACTGTACTACAGTACTACAATACTACAGTACTTCTATACTAAAATACTACAGTACTAATGTACTACAGTACTACAATACTACAGTACTTCTGTACTACAATACTACAGTACTACTGTACTACAGTACTACAATACTACAGTACTTCTGTACTACAATACTACAGTACTACTGTACTACAGTACTACAGTACTACAATACTACAGTACTTCTGTACTACAATACTACAGTACTACTGTACTACAGTACTACAATACTACAATACTACAGTACTTCTGTACTACAGTACTACAGTACTACAGTACTTCTGTACTACAATACTACAGTACTACAGTACTACAGTACTACTGTGCTACAATACTACAGTACTTCTGTACTACAATACTACAGTACTACTGTACTACAGTACTACAGTACTACAATACTACAGTACTTCTGCACTACAATACTACAATACTACAGTACTACAGTACTACAGTACTACAATACTACTGTACTACAGTACTACAGTACTACAGTACTACAATACTACAGTACTTCTCTACTACAATACTACAATACTACAATACTACAGTACTACTGTACTACAGTACTACAGTACTACAGTACTACAATACTACAGTACTACTGTACTTCAGTACTACAATACTACAGTACTTCTGTACTACAATACCACAGTACTACTGTACTACAGTACTACAATACTACAATACTACAGTACTACTGTACTACAGTACTACAATACTACTGTACTACAGTACTACAGTACTACAATACTACAGTACTTCTGTACTACAATACTACAGTACTACTGCACTACAGTACTACAATACTACAGTACTTCTGTACTACAATACTACAGTACTACTGTACTACAATACTACAGTAATTCTGTACTACAATACTACTGTACTACAGTACTACAGTACTACAGTAATTCTGTACTACAATACTACAGTCCTTCTGTACTACAATACTACAGTACAACTGTACTACAGTACTACAGTACTACAATACTACAGTACTTCTGTACTACAATACTACAGTACTACTGTACTACAATACTACAGTAATTCTGTACTACAATACTACTGTACTACAATACTACAGTACTACACTACTACAATACTACAATACTACAGTCCTTCTGTACTACAATACTACAGTACAACTGTACTACAGTACTACAGTACTACACTACTACAGTACTTCTGTACTACAATACTACAGTACTACTGTACTAGAGTACTACAGTACTACAACACTACAGTACTTCTGTACTACAATACTACAGTACTACTGTACTACAGTACTACAGTACTACAATACTACAGTACTACTGTACTACAGTACTACAGTACTACAGTACTACATTACTACAATACTACAGTACAACAATACTACAGTACTTCTATACTACAATACTACAGTACTACTGTACTACAGTACTACAGTACTACAATACTACAGTACTTCTGTACTACAATACTACAGTACTACTGTGCTACAGTACTACAGTACTACAATACTACAGCACTTCTGTACTACAATACTACAGTACTACTGTACTACAGTACTACAGTACTACAATACTACAGTACTTCTGTACTACAATACTACAGTACTACTGTACTACAGTACTACAGTACTACAATACTACAATACTACAGTACTTCTGTACTACAGTACTACAGTACTTCTGTACTACAATACTACAGTACTACTGTACTACAGTACTACAGTACTACAATACTACAGTACTACTGTACTACAGTACTACAATACTACAGTACTACAGTATTACAATACTAAAGTACTACAATACTACAGTATTTCTATACTACAATACTACAGTACTACTGTACTACAGTACTACAGTACTACAATACTACAGTACTTCTGTACTACAATACTACAGTACTACTGTACTACAGTACTACAGTACTACAATACTACAGTACTTCTGTACTACAATACTACAGTACTACTGTACTACAGTACTACATTACTACAGTACTAATGTCCTGCAGTACTACAGTACTACAATACTACAGTACTTCTGTACTACAATACTACAGTACTACTGTACTACAATACTACAGTACTTCTGTACTACAATACTACTGTACTACAGTACTACAATACCACCGTACTTCTGTACTACAATACTACAGTACTACTGTACTACAGTACTACAATACGACAGTACTACTGTACTACAATACTACAGTACTACTGTACTACAATACTACAGTACTACTGTACTACAGTACTACAGTACTACAGTACTTCTGTACTACAATACTACAGTACTACTGTACTACTGTACTACAGTACTACAATAATACAGTCCTTCTGTACTACAATACTACAGTACTACTGTACTACAATACTACAGTACTTCTGTACTACAATACTACAGTACTACTGTACTACAGTACTACAATACTACAATACTACAGTACTACTGTACCACAGTACTACAGTACTACTATACTACAATACTACAGTACTTCTGTACTACAGTACTACAGTACTTCTGTACTACAATACTACAGTACTACTGTACTACAATACTACAGTACTTCTGTACTACAATACTACAGTACTACTGTACTACAGTACTACAGTACTACAATACTACAGTACTTCTGTACTACAATACTACAGTACTACTGTACTACAGTACTACTGTACTACAATACTACAGTACTACTGTACTACAGTACTACAATACTACAGTACTTCTATACTACAATACTACGGTACTACTGTACTACAGTACTACAGTACTGCAATACTACAGTGCTACTGTACTACAGTACTACAGTATTACAATACTACAGTACTTCTGTACTACAATACTACTGTACTACAATACTACAGTACTACTGTTCTACAGTACTACAGTACTACAATACTACAGTACTTCTGTACTACAATACTACAGTACTACTGTACTACAATACTACAGTACTTCTGTACTACAATACTACAGTACTACTGTACTACAGTACTACAGTACTACAGTAATTCTGTACTACAATACTACAGTACTACTGTAGTACAGTACTACAATACTACAGTACTACAGTACTACAGTACTACAATACTACAGTACTTCTGTACTACAATACTACAGTACTACTGTACTACAGTACTACAGTACTACAATACTACAGTACTTCTGTACTACAATACTACAGTACTACTGTACTACAGTACTACAGTACTACAATACTACAGTACTTCTTTTACTACAATACTACAGTACTACTGTACTACAGTACTACAATACTACAGTACTAAAATACTACAGCACTACAATACCACAGTACTTCTGTACTACAATACAACAGTACTACTGTACTACAGTACTACAATACTACAGTACTTCTGTACTACAATACTACAGTGCTACTGTACTACAGTACTACAATACTACAGTACTTCTGTACTACAATACTACAGTACTACTGTACTACAATACTACAGTACTTCTGTACTACAATACTACAGTACTACTGTACTACAGTACTACAATACTACTGTCCTACAATACTACAGTACTTCTGTACTACAATACAACAGTACTACCTTACTACAGTACTACAGTACTACAATACTACAGTACTACTGTACTACAATACTACAGTACTTCTGTACTACAATACTACAGTACTACTGTACTACAGTACTACAGTACTACAGTACTACAGTACTACAATACTACAGTACTTCTGTACTACAGTACTTCTGTACTACAGTACTACAGTACTACTGTACTACAATACTACAGTACTACTGTACTACAGTACTACAGTACTACAATACTACAGTACTTCTGTACTACAATACTACAGTACTACTGTACTACAATACTACAGTACTTCTGTACTAAATCAAATCAAATCAAATCAATTTATTTTTGTAAGGCCCAAAATCACAACAACAGTTGCCTCTGAGGGCCACAGGGAGAAATAGTATTGTAGTACTACAATACTACAGTACTACTGTACTACAGTACTACAGTACTACAATACTACAGTACTTCTGTACTACAATACTACAGTACTACTGTACTACAATACTACAGTACTTCTGTACTACAGTACTACTGTACTACAGTACTACAGTAATTCTGTACTACAATACTACAGTACTACTGTACTACAGTACTACAATACTACAATACTACAATACTACAATACTACAGTCCTTCTGTACTACAATACTACAGTACTACTGTACTACAGTACTACAATACTACAATACTACAGTACTTCTGTACTACAATACTACAGTACTAATGTACTGCAGTACTACAGTACTACAATACTACAGTACTACAGTACTACAATACTACAGTACTTCTGTACTACAATACTACAGTACTACTGTACTACAGTACTACAGTACTACAATACTACAGTACTTCTGTACTACAGTACTACTGTACTACAATACTACAGTACTTCTGTACTACAATACTACTGTACTACAGTACTACAATACCACAGTACTTCTGTACTAGAATACTACAGTACTACTGTACTACAGTACTACAATACTACAGTACTACTGTACTACAATACTACAATATTACAGTACTACTGTACTACAATACTACAGTACTACTGTACTACAGTACTACAGTACTACAGTACTTCTGTACTACAATACTACAGTACTACTGTACTACTGTACTACAGTACTACAATAATACAGTCCTTCTATACTACAATACTACAGTACTACTGTACTACAATACTACAGTACTTCTGTACTACAATACTACAGTACTACTGTACTACAGTACTACAATACTACAGTACTACTGTACCACAGTACTACAGTACTACAATACTACAATACTACAGTACTTCTGTACTACAATACTACAGTACTACTGTACTACAATACTACAGTACTTCTGTACTACAATACTACAGTACTACTGTACTACAGTACTACAGTACTACAATACTACAGTACTTCTGTACTACAATACTACAGTACTACTGTACTACAGTACTACTGTACTACAATACTACAGTACTACTGTACTACAGTACTACAATACTACAGTACTTCTATACTACAATACTACAGTACTACTGTGCTACAATACTACAGTACTTCTGTACTACAATACTACAGTACTACAGTACTACAGTACTACAATACTACAGTACTTCTGTACTACAATACTACAGTACTACTGTACTACAGTACTACAGTACTACAATACTACAATACTACTGTACTACAGTACTACAGTACTGCAATACTACAGTACTACTGTACTACAGTACTACAGTACTACAATACTACAGTACTTCTGTACTACAATACTACTGTACTACAATACTACAGTACTACTGTTCTACAGTACTACAGTACTACAATACTACAGTACTTCTGTACTACAATACTACAGTACTACTGTACTACAATACTACAGTACTTCTGTACTACAATACTACAGTACTACTGTACTACAGTACTACAGTACTACAGTAATTCTGTACTACAATACTACAGTACTACTGTAGTACAGTACTACAATACTACAGTACTACAGTACTACAGTACTACAATACTACAGTACTTCTGTACTACAATACTACAGTACTACTGTACTACAGTACTACAGTACTACAATACTACAGTACTTCTGTACTACAATACTACAGTACTACTGTACTACAGTACTACAGTACTACAGTACTACAGTACTACAATACTACAGTACTTCTTTTACTACAATACTACAGTACTACTGTACTACAGTACTACAATACTACAGTACTAAAATACTACAGCACTACAATACCACAGTACTTCTGTACTACAATACAACAGTACTACTGTACTACAGTACTACAATACTACAGTACTTCTGTACTACAATACTACAGTGCTACTGTACTACAGTACTACAATACTACAGTACTTCTGTACTACAATACTACAGTACTACTGTACTACAATACTACAGTACTTCTGTACTACAATACTACAGTACTACTGTACTACAGTACTACAATACTACTGTCCTACAATACTACAGTACTTCTGTACTACAATACAACAGTACTACCTTACTACAGTACTACAGTACTACAATACTACAGTACTACTGTACTACAATACTACAGTACTTCTGTACTACAATACTACAGTACTACAGTACTACAGTACTACAGTACTACAGTACTACAATACTACAGTACTTCTGTACTACAGTACTTCTGTACTACAGTACTACAGTACTACTGTACTACAATACTACAGTACTACTGTACTACAGTACTACAGTACTACAATACTACAGTACTTCTGTACTACAATACTACAGTACTACTGTACTACAATACTACAGTACTTCTGTACTAAATCAAATCAAATCAAATCAATTTATTTTTGTAAGGCCCAAAATCACAACAACAGTTGCCTCTGAGGGCCACAGGGAGAAATAGTATTGTAGTACTACAATACTACAGTACTACTGTACTACAGTACTACAGTACTACAATACTACAGTACTTCTGTACTACAATACTACAGTACTACTGTACTTCAATACTACAGTACTTCTGTACTACAGTACTACTGTACTACAGTACTACAGTAATTCTGTACTACAATACTACAGTACTACTGTACTACAGTACTACAATACTACAGTACTACAATACTACAATACTACAATACTACAGTCCTTCTGTACTACAATACTACAGTACTACTGTACTACAGTACTACAATACTACAATACTACAGTACTTCTGTACTACAATACTACAGTACTAATGTACTGCAGTACTACAGTACTACAATACTACAGTACTACAGTACTACAATACTACAGTACTTCTGTACTACAATACTACAGTACTACTGTACTACAGTACTACAGTACTACAATACTACAGTACTTCTGTACTACAGTACTACTGTACTACAATACTACAGTACTTCTGTACTACAATACTACTGTACTACAGTACTACAATACCACAGTACTTCTGTACTACAATACTACAGTACTACTGTACTACAGTACTACAATACTACAGTACTACTGTACTACAATACTACAATATTACAGTACTACTGTACTACAATACTACAGTACTACTGTACTACAGTACTACAGTACTACAGTACTTCTGTACTACAATACTACAGTACTACTGTACTACTGTACTACAGTACTACAATAATACAGTCCTTCTGTACTACAATACTACAGTACTACTGTACTACAATACTACAGTACTTCTGTACTACAATACTACAGTACTACTGTACTACAGTACTACAATACTACAGTACTACTGTACCACAGTACTACAGTACTACAATACTACAATACTACAGTACTTCTGTACTACAGTACTACAGTACTTCTGTACTACAATACTACAGTACTACTGTACTACAATACTACAGTACTTCTGTACTACAATACTACAGTACTACTGTACTACAGTACTACAGTACTACAATACTACAGTACTTCTGTACTACAATACTACAGTACTACTGTACTACAGTACTACTGTACTACAATACTACAGTACTACTGTACTACAGTACTACAATACTACAGTACTTCTATACTACAATACTACAGTACTACTGTGCTACAATACTACAGTACTTCTGTACTACAATACTACAGTACTACAGTACTACAGTACTACAATACTACAGTACTTCTGTACTACAATACTACAGTACTACTGTACTACAGTACTACAGTACTACAATACTACAATACTACAGTACTACTGTACTACAGTACTACAGTACTGCAATACTACAGTACTACTGTACTACAGTACTACAGTACTACAATACTACAGTACTTCTGTACTACAATACTACTGTACTACAATACTACAGTACTACTGTTCTACAGTACTACAGTACTACAATACTACAGTACTTCTGTACTACAATACTACAGTACTACTGTACTACAATACTACAGTACTTCTGTACTACAATACTACAGTACTACTGTACTACAGTACTACAGTACTACAGTAATTCTGTACTACAATACTACAGTACTACTGTAGTACAGTACTACAATACTACAGTACTACAGTACTACAGTACTACAATACTACAATACTACAGTACTACAATACTACAGTACTTCTGTACTACAATACTACAGTACTACTGTACTACAGTACTACAGTACTACAATACTACAATACTACAGTACTTCTGTACTACAATACTACAGTACTACTGTACTACAGTACTACAGTACTACAATACTACAGTACTTCTGTACTACAATACTACAGTACTACTGTACTACAGTACTACAATACTACAGTACTACAATACTACAGTACTACAATACCACAGTACTTCTGTACTACAATACAACAGTACTACTGTACTACAGTACTACAATACTACAGTACTTCTGTACTACAATACTACAGTACTACTGTACTACAGTACTACAATACTACAGTACTTCTGTACTACAATACTAAAGTACTACAATACTACAGTACTTCTGTACTACAATACTACAGTACTACTGTACTACAGTACTACAATACTACTGTACTACAATACTACAGTAATTCTGTACTACAATACAACAGTACTACTGTACTACAGTACTACAGTACTACAATACTACAGTACTACTGTACTACAATACTACAGTACTGCTGTACTACAATACTACAGTACTACTGTACTACAGTACTACAGTACTACAATACTACAGTACTTCTGTACTACAGTACTACTGTACTACAGTACCACAATACTACAGTACTACTGTACTACAGTACTACAGTACTACAATACTACAATACAACAGTACTTCTGTACTACAGTACTACAGTACTACAGTACTACAGTACTACAGTATTACAGTACTACAGTACTTCTGTACTACAATACTACAGTACTACTGTACTACAGTACCACTGTACTACAATACTACAGTACTACTGTACTACAGTACTACAATACTACAGTACTTCTGTACTACAATACTACAGCACTACTGTACTACAGTACTACAGTACTACAGTACTACTGTACTACTGCACTACAGTACTACAATACTACAGTACTTCTGTACTACAATACTACAGTACTACTGTTCTACAATACTACAGTACTTCTGTACTACAATACTACAGTACTACTGTACTACAGTACTACAATACTACAGTACTTCTGTACTACAATACTACAGTACTACCTTACTACAGTACTACAATACTACAATACTACAGTACTACAGTACTACAATACTACTGTACTACAGTACTACAGTACTACAATACTACAATACTACAGTACTTCTCTACTACAATACTACAGTACTACTGTACTACAGTACTACAATACTACAATACTACAGTAATACTGTACTACAGTACTACAGTACTACAATACTACAGTACTACTGTACTTCAGTACTACAATACTACAGTACTTCTGTACTACAATACTACAGCACTACTGTACTACAGAACTACAATACTACAATACTACAGTACTACAGTACTAAAATACTACAGTACTACTGTAATACAGTACTACAGTACTACAGTACTACAATACTACAGTACTTCTGTACTACAATACTACAGTACTACTGTACTACAATACTACAGTACTTCTGTACTACAATACTACTGTACTACAGTACTACAGTACTACAGTAATTCTGTATTACAATACTACAGTACTACTGTACTACAGTACTACAGTACTACAGTACTACAGTACTACAGTACTACAGTACTACAATACTACAGTACTACAATACTAAAGTATTTCTGTACTACAATACTACAGTACTACTGTACTACAGTACTACAATACTACAATACTACAGTCCTTCTGTACTACAATACTACATTACTACTGTACTACAGTACTTCTGTACTACAATACTACAGTACTACTGTACTAGAGTACTAGAGTACTACAGTACTACAGTACTACAATACTACAGTACTACAGTACTACAGTACTACAATACTACAGTACTACTGTACTACAGTACTACATCACTACAATACTACAGTACTACAATACTACAGTACTTCTGTACTACAATAGTACAATACTACAGTACTACTGTACTACAATACTACAGTACTTCTGTACTACAATACTACAGTACTACTGTACTACAGTACTACAATACTACTGTCCTACAATACTACAGTACTTCTGTACTACAATACAACAGTACTACCTTACTACAGTACTACAGTACTACAATACTACAGTACTTCTGTACTACAGTACTACAGTACTACAGTACTTCTGTACTACAATACTACAGTACTACAGTACTACAGTACTACTGTGCTACAATACTACAGTACTTCTGTACTACAATACTACAGTACTACTGTACTACAGTACTACAGTACTACAATACTACAGTACTTCTGCACTACAATACTACAATACTACAGTACTACAGTACTACAGTACTACAATACTACTGTACTACAGTACTACAGTACTACAGTACTACAATACTACAGTACTTCTCTACTACAATACTACAATACTACAATACTACAGTACTACTGTACTACAGTACTACAGTACTACAGTACTACAATACTACAGTACTACTGTACTTCAGTACTACAATACTACAGTACTTCTGTACTACAATACTACAGTACTACTGTACTACAGTACTACAGTACTACAGTAATTCTGTACTACAGTACTACAGTACTACTGTAGTACAGTACTACAATACTACAGTACTACAGTACTACAATACTACAATACTACAGTACTACAATACTACAGTACTTCTGTACTACAATACTACAGTACTACTGTACTACAGTACTACAGTACTACAATACTACAATACTACAGTACTTCTGTACTACAATACTACAGTACTACTGTACTACAGTACTACAGTACTACAATACTACAGTACTTCTGTACTACAATACTACAGTACTACTGTACTACAGTACTACAATACTACAGTACTACAATACTACAGTACTACAATACCACAGTACTTCTGTACTACAATACAACAGTACTGCTGTACTACAGTACTACAATACTACAGTACTTCTGTACTACAATACTACAGTACTACTGTACTACAGTACTACAGTACTACAATACTACAGTACTTCTGTACTACAATACTACAGTACTACAATACTACAGTACTTCTGTACTACAATACTACAGTACTACTGTACTACAGTACTACAATACTACTGTACTACAATACTACAGTACTTCTGTACTACAATACAACAGTACTACTGTACTACAGTACTACAGTACTACAATACTACAGTACTACTGTACTACAATACTACAGTACTGCTGTACTACAATACTACAGTACTACTGTACTACAGTACTACAGTACTACAATACTACAGTACTTCTGTACTACAGTACTACTGTACTACAGTACCACAATACTACAGTACTACTGTACTACAGTACTACAGTACTACAATACTACAATACAACAGTACTTCTGTACTACAGTACTACAGTACTACAGTACTACAGTACTACAGTATTACAGTACTACAGTACTTCTGTACTACAATACTACAGTACTACTGTACTACAGTACCACTGTACTACAATACTACAGTACTACTGTACTACAGTACTACAATACTACAGTACTTCTGTACTACAATACTACAGCACTACTGTACTACAGTACTACAGTACTACAATACTACAGTACTACTGTACTACTGCACTACAGTACTACAATACTACAGTACTTCTGTACTACAATACTACAGTACTACTGTTCTACAATACTACAGTACTTCTGTACTACAATACTACAGTACTACTGTACTACAGTACTACAATACTACAGTACTTCTGTACTACAATACTACAGTACTACCTTACTACAGTACTACAATACTACAATACTACAGTACTACAGTACTACAATACTACTGTACTACAGTACTACAGTACTACAATACTACAATACTACAGTACTTCTCTACTACAATACTACAGTACTACTGTACTACAGTACTACAATACTACAATACTACAGTAATACTGTACTACAGTACTACAGTACTACAATACTACAGTACTACTGTACTTCAGTACTACAATACTACAGTACTTCTGTACTACAATACTACAGCACTACTGTACTACAGAACTACAATACTACAATACTACAGTACTACAGTACTAAAATACTACAGTACTACTGTACTACAGTACTACAGTACTACAGTACTACAATACTACAGTACTTCTGTACTACAATACTACAGTACTACTGTACTACAATACTACAGTACTTCTGTACTACAATACTACTGTACTACAGTACTACAGTACTACAGTAATTCTGTATTACAATACTACAGTACTACTGTACTACAGTACTACAGTACTACAGTACTACAGTACTACAATACTACAGTACTACAATACTAAAGTATTTCTGTACTACAATACTACAGTACTACTGTACTACAGTACTACAATACTACAATACTACAGTCCTTCTGTACTACAATACTACATTACTACTGTACTACAGTACTTCTGTACTACAATACTACAGTACTACTGTACTAGAGTACTAGAGTACTACAGTACTACAGTACTACAATACTACAGTACTACAGTACTACAATACTACAGTACTACTGTACTACAGTACTACAGTACTACATCACTACAATACTACAGTACTACAATACTACAGTACTTCTGTACTACAATGCTACAGTACTACTGTACTACAGTACTACAATACTACAGTACTTCTATACTAAAATACTACAGTACTAATGTACTACAGTACTACAATACTACAGTACTTCTGTACTACAATACTACAGTACTACTGTACTACAGTACTACAATACTACAGTACTTCTGTACTACAATACTACAGTACTACTGTACTACAGTACTACAGTACTACAATACTACAGTACTTCTGTACTACAATACTACAGTACTACTGTACTACAGTACTACAATACTACAATACTACAGTACTTCTGTACTACAGTACTACAGTACTACAGTACTTCTGTACTACAATACTACAGTACTACAGTACTACAGTACTACTGTGCTACAATACTACAGTACTTCTGTACTACAATACTACAGTACTACTGTACTACAGTACTACAGTACTACAATACTACAGTACTTCTGCACTACAATACTACAATACTACAGTACTACAGTACTACAGTACTACAATACTACTGTACTACAGTACTACAGTACTACAGTACTACAATACTACAGTACTTCTCTACTACAATACTACAATACTACAATACTACAGTACTACTGTACTACAGTACTACAGTACTACAGTACTACAATACTACAGTACTACTGTACTTCAGTACTACAATACTACAGTACTTCTGTACTACAATACCACAGTACTACTGTACTACAGTACTACAATACTACAATACTACAGTACTACTGTACTACAGTACTACAATACTACTGTACTACAGTACTACAGTACTACAATACTACAGTACTTCTGTACTACAATACTACAGTACTACTGCACTACAGTACTACAATACTACAGTACTTCTGTACTACAATACTACAGTACTACTGTACTACAATACTACAGTAATTCTGTACTACAATACTACTGTACTACAGTACTACAGTACTACAGTAATTCTGTACTACAATACTACAGTCCTTCTGTACTACAATACTACAGTACAACTGTACTACAGTACTACAGTACTACAATACTACAGTACTTCTGTACTACAATACTACAGTACTACTGTACTACAATACTACAGTAATTCTGTACTACAATACTACTGTACTACAATACTACAGTACTACACTACTACAATACTACAATACTACAGTCCTTCTGTACTACAATACTACAGTACAACTGTACTACAGTACTACAGTACTACACTACTACAGTACTTCTGTACTACAATACTACAGTACTACTGTACTAGAGTACTACAGTACTACAACACTACAGTACTTCTGTACTACAATACTACAGTACTACTGTACTACAGTACTACAGTACTACAATACTACAGTACTACTGTACTACAGTACTACAGTACTACAGTACTACATTACTACAATACTACAGTACAACAATACTACAGTACTTCTATACTACAATACTACAGTACTACTGTACTACAGTACTACAGTACTACAATACTACAGTACTTCTGTACTACAATACTACAGTACTACTGTGCTACAGTACTACAGTACTACAATACTACAGCACTTCTGTACTACAATACTACAGTACTACTGTACTACAGTACTACAGTACTACAATACTACAGTACTTCTGTACTACAATACTACAGTACTACTGTACTACAGTACTACAGTACTACAATACTACAATACTACAGTACTTCTGTACTACAGTACTACAGTACTTCTGTACTACAATACTACAGTACTACTGTACTACAGTACTACAGTACTACAATACTACAGTACTACTGTACTACAGTACTACAATACTACAGTACTACAGTATTACAATACTAAAGTACTACAATACTACAGTATTTCTATACTACAATACTACAGTACTACTGTACTACAGTACTACAGTACTACAATACTACAGTACTTCTGTACTACAATACTACAGTACTACTGTACTACAGTACTACAGTACTACAATACTACAGTACTTCTGTACTACAATACTACAGTACTACTGTACTACAGTACTACATTACTACAGTACTAATGTCCTGCAGTACTACAGTACTACAATACTACAGTACTTCTGTACTACAATACTACAGTACTACTGTACTACAATACTACAGTACTTCTGTACTACAATACTACTGTACTACAGTACTACAATACCACCGTACTTCTGTACTACAATACTACAGTACTACTGTACTACAGTACTACAATACGACAGTACTACTGTACTACAATACTACAGTACTACTGTACTACAATACTACAGTACTACTGTACTACAGTACTACAGTACTACAGTACTTCTGTACTACAATACTACAGTACTACTGTACTACTGTACTACAGTACTACAATAATACAGTCCTTCTGTACTACAATACTACAGTACTACTGTACTACAATACTACAGTACTTCTGTACTACAATACTACAGTACTACTGTACTACAGTACTACAATACTACAATACTACAGTACTACTGTACCACAGTACTACAGTACTACTATACTACAATACTACAGTACTTCTGTACTACAGTACTACAGTACTTCTGTACTACAATACTACAGTACTACTGTACTACAATACTACAGTACTTCTGTACTACAATACTACAGTACTACTGTACTACAGTACTACAGTACTACAATACTACAGTACTTCTGTACTACAATACTACAGTACTACTGTACTACAGTACTACTGTACTACAATACTACAGTACTACTGTACTACAGTACTACAATACTACAGTACTTCTATACTACAATACTACGGTACTACTGTACTACAGTACTACAGTACTGCAATACTACAGTGCTACTGTACTACAGTACTACAGTATTACAATACTACAGTACTTCTGTACTACAATACTACTGTACTACAATACTACAGTACTACTGTTCTACAGTACTACAGTACTACAATACTACAGTACTTCTGTACTACAATACTACAGTACTACTGTACTACAATACTACAGTACTTCTGTACTACAATACTACAGTACTACTGTACTACAGTACTACAGTACTACAGTAATTCTGTACTACAATACTACAGTACTACTGTAGTACAGTACTACAATACTACAGTACTACAGTACTACAGTACTACAATACTACAGTACTTCTGTACTACAATACTACAGTACTACTGTACTACAGTACTACAGTACTACAATACTACAGTACTTCTGTACTACAATACTACAGTACTACTGTACTACAGTACTACAGTACTACAATACTACAGTACTTCTTTTACTACAATACTACAGTACTACTGTACTACAGTACTACAATACTACAGTACTAAAATACTACAGCACTACAATACCACAGTACTTCTGTACTACAATACAACAGTACTACTGTACTACAGTACTACAATACTACAGTACTTCTGTACTACAATACTACAGTGCTACTGTACTACAGTACTACAATACTACAGTACTTCTGTACTACAATACTACAGTACTACTGTACTACAATACTACAGTACTTCTGTACTACAATACTACAGTACTACTGTACTACAGTACTACAATACTACTGTCCTACAATACTACAGTACTTCTGTACTACAATACAACAGTACTACCTTACTACAGTACTACAGTACTACAATACTACAGTACTACTGTACTACAATACTACAGTACTTCTGTACTACAATACTACAGTACTACTGTACTACAGTACTACAGTACTACAGTACTACAGTACTACAATACTACAGTACTTCTGTACTACAGTACTTCTGTACTACAGTACTACAGTACTACTGTACTACAATACTACAGTACTACTGTACTACAGTACTACAGTACTACAATACTACAGTACTTCTGTACTACAATACTACAGTACTACTGTACTACAATACTACAGTACTTCTGTACTAAATCAAATCAAATCAAATCAATTTATTTTTGTAAGGCCCAAAATCACAACAACAGTTGCCTCTGAGGGCCACAGGGAGAAATAGTATTGTAGTACTACAATACTACAGTACTACTGTACTACAGTACTACAGTACTACAATACTACAGTACTTCTGTACTACAATACTACAGTACTACTGTACTACAATACTACAGTACTTCTGTACTACAGTACTACTGTACTACAGTACTACAGTAATTCTGTACTACAATACTACAGTACTACTGTACTACAGTACTACAATACTACAATACTACAATACTACAATACTACAGTCCTTCTGTACTACAATACTACAGTACTACTGTACTACAGTACTACAATACTACAATACTACAGTACTTCTGTACTACAATACTACAGTACTAATGTACTGCAGTACTACAGTACTACAATACTACAGTACTACAGTACTACAATACTACAGTACTTCTGTACTACAATACTACAGTACTACTGTACTACAGTACTACAGTACTACAATACTACAGTACTTCTGTACTACAGTACTACTGTACTACAATACTACAGTACTTCTGTACTACAATACTACTGTACTACAGTACTACAATACCACAGTACTTCTGTACTAGAATACTACAGTACTACTGTACTACAGTACTACAATACTACAGTACTACTGTACTACAATACTACAATATTACAGTACTACTGTACTACAATACTACAGTACTACTGTACTACAGTACTACAGTACTACAGTACTTCTGTACTACAATACTACAGTACTACTGTACTACTGTACTACAGTACTACAATAATACAGTCCTTCTATACTACAATACTACAGTACTACTGTACTACAATACTACAGTACTTCTGTACTACAATACTACAGTACTACTGTACTACAGTACTACAATACTACAGTACTACTGTACCACAGTACTACAGTACTACAATACTACAATACTACAGTACTTCTGTACTACAATACTACAGTACTACTGTACTACAATACTACAGTACTTCTGTACTACAATACTACAGTACTACTGTACTACAGTACTACAGTACTACAATACTACAGTACTTCTGTACTACAATACTACAGTACTACTGTACTACAGTACTACTGTACTACAATACTACAGTACTACTGTACTACAGTACTACAATACTACAGTACTTCTATACTACAATACTACAGTACTACTGTGCTACAATACTACAGTACTTCTGTACTACAATACTACAGTACTACAGTACTACAGTACTACAATACTACAGTACTTCTGTACTACAATACTACAGTACTACTGTACTACAGTACTACAGTACTACAATACTACAATACTACAGTACTACTGTACTACAGTACTACAGTACTGCAATACTACAGTACTACTGTACTACAGTACTACAGTACTACAATACTACAGTACTTCTGTACTACAATACTACTGTACTACAATACTACAGTACTACTGTTCTACAGTACTACAGTACTACAATACTACAGTACTTCTGTACTACAATACTACAGTACTACTGTACTACAATACTACAGTACTTCTGTACTACAATACTACAGTACTACTGTACTACAGTACTACAGTACTACAGTAATTCTGTACTACAATACTACAGTACTACTGTAGTACAGTACTACAATACTACAGTACTACAGTACTACAGTACTACAATACTACAGTACTTCTGTACTACAATACTACAGTACTACTGTACTACAGTACTACAGTACTACAATACTACAGTACTTCTGTACTACAATACTACAGTACTACTGTACTACAGTACTACAGTACTACAGTACTACAGTACTACAATACTACAGTACTTCTTTTACTACAATACTACAGTACTACTGTACTACAGTACTACAATACTACAGTACTAAAATACTACAGCACTACAATACCACAGTACTTCTGTACTACAATACAACAGTACTACTGTACTACAGTACTACAATACTACAGTACTTCTGTACTACAATACTACAGTGCTACTGTACTACAGTACTACAATACTACAGTACTTCTGTACTACAATACTACAGTACTACTGTACTACAATACTACAGTACTTCTGTACTACAATACTACAGTACTACTGTACTACAGTACTACAATACTACTGTCCTACAATACTACAGTACTTCTGTACTACAATACAACAGTACTACCTTACTACAGTACTACAGTACTACAATACTACAGTACTACTGTACTACAATACTACAGTACTTCTGTACTACAATACTACAGTACTACAGTACTACAGTACTACAGTACTACAGTACTACAATACTACAGTACTTCTGTACTACAGTACTTCTGTACTACAGTACTACAGTACTACTGTACTACAATACTACAGTACTACTGTACTACAGTACTACAGTACTACAATACTACAGTACTTCTGTACTACAATACTACAGTACTACTGTACTACAATACTACAGTACTTCTGTACTAAATCAAATCAAATCAAATCAATTTATTTTTGTAAGGCCCAAAATCACAACAACAGTTGCCTCTGAGGGCCACAGGGAGAAATAGTATTGTAGTACTACAATACTACAGTACTACTGTACTACAGTACTACAGTACTACAATACTACAGTACTTCTGTACTACAATACTACAGTACTACTGTACTTCAATACTACAGTACTTCTGTACTACAGTACTACTGTACTACAGTACTACAGTAATTCTGTACTACAATACTACAGTACTACTGTACTACAGTACTACAATACTACAGTACTACAATACTACAATACTACAATACTACAGTCCTTCTGTACTACAATACTACAGTACTACTGTACTACAGTACTACAATACTACAATACTACAGTACTTCTGTACTACAATACTACAGTACTAATGTACTGCAGTACTACAGTACTACAATACTACAGTACTACAGTACTACAATACTACAGTACTTCTGTACTACAATACTACAGTACTACTGTACTACAGTACTACAGTACTACAATACTACAGTACTTCTGTACTACAGTACTACTGTACTACAATACTACAGTACTTCTGTACTACAATACTACTGTACTACAGTACTACAATACCACAGTACTTCTGTACTACAATACTACAGTACTACTGTACTACAGTACTACAATACTACAGTACTACTGTACTACAATACTACAATATTACAGTACTACTGTACTACAATACTACAGTACTACTGTACTACAGTACTACAGTACTACAGTACTTCTGTACTACAATACTACAGTACTACTGTACTACTGTACTACAGTACTACAATAATACAGTCCTTCTGTACTACAATACTACAGTACTACTGTACTACAATACTACAGTACTTCTGTACTACAATACTACAGTACTACTGTACTACAGTACTACAATACTACAGTACTACTGTACCACAGTACTACAGTACTACAATACTACAATACTACAGTACTTCTGTACTACAGTACTACAGTACTTCTGTACTACAATACTACAGTACTACTGTACTACAATACTACAGTACTTCTGTACTACAATACTACAGTACTACTGTACTACAGTACTACAGTACTACAATACTACAGTACTTCTGTACTACAATACTACAGTACTACTGTACTACAGTACTACTGTACTACAATACTACAGTACTACTGTACTACAGTACTACAATACTACAGTACTTCTATACTACAATACTACAGTACTACTGTGCTACAATACTACAGTACTTCTGTACTACAATACTACAGTACTACAGTACTACAGTACTACAATACTACAGTACTTCTGTACTACAATACTACAGTACTACTGTACTACAGTACTACAGTACTACAATACTACAATACTACAGTACTACTGTACTACAGTACTACAGTACTGCAATACTACAGTACTACTGTACTACAGTACTACAGTACTACAATACTACAGTACTTCTGTACTACAATACTACTGTACTACAATACTACAGTACTACTGTTCTACAGTACTACAGTACTACAATACTACAGTACTTCTGTACTACAATACTACAGTACTACTGTACTACAATACTACAGTACTTCTGTACTACAATACTACAGTACTACTGTACTACAGTACTACAGTACTACAGTAATTCTGTACTACAATACTACAGTACTACTGTAGTACAGTACTACAATACTACAGTACTACAGTACTACAGTACTACAATACTACAATACTACAGTACTACAATACTACAGTACTTCTGTACTACAATACTACAGTACTACTGTACTACAGTACTACAGTACTACAATACTACAATACTACAGTACTTCTGTACTACAATACTACAGTACTACTGTACTACAGTACTACAGTACTACAATACTACAGTACTTCTGTACTACAATACTACAGTACTACTGTACTACAGTACTACAATACTACAGTACTACAATACTACAGTACTACAATACCACAGTACTTCTGTACTACAATACAACAGTACTACTGTACTACAGTACTACAATACTACAGTACTTCTGTACTACAATACTACAGTACTACTGTACTACAGTACTACAATACTACAGTACTTCTGTACTACAATACTAAAGTACTACAATACTACAGTACTTCTGTACTACAATACTACAGTACTACTGTACTACAGTACTACAATACTACTGTACTACAATACTACAGTACTTCTGTACTACAATACAACAGTACTACTGTACTACAGTACTACAGTACTACAATACTACAGTACTACTGTACTACAATACTACAGTACTGCTGTACTACAATACTACAGTACTACTGTACTACAGTACTACAGTACTACAATACTACAGTACTTCTGTACTACAGTACTACTGTACTACAGTACCACAATACTACAGTACTACTGTACTACAGTACTACAGTACTACAATACTACAATACAACAGTACTTCTGTACTACAGTACTACAGTACTACAGTACTACAGTACTACAGTATTACAGTACTACAGTACTTCTGTACTACAATACTACAGTACTACTGTACTACAGTACCACTGTACTACAATACTACAGTACTACTGTACTACAGTACTACAATACTACAGTACTTCTGTACTACAATACTACAGCACTACTGTACTACAGTACTACAGTACTACAGTACTACTGTACTACTGCACTACAGTACTACAATACTACAGTACTTCTGTACTACAATACTACAGTACTACTGTTCTACAATACTACAGTACTTCTGTACTACAATACTACAGTACTACTGTACTACAGTACTACAATACTACAGTACTTCTGTACTACAATACTACAGTACTACCTTACTACAGTACTACAATACTACAATACTACAGTACTACAGTACTACAATACTACTGTACTACAGTACTACAGTACTACAATACTACAATACTACAGTACTTCTCTACTACAATACTACAGTACTACTGTACTACAGTACTACAATACTACAATACTACAGTAATACTGTACTACAGTACTACAGTACTACAATACTACAGTACTACTGTACTTCAGTACTACAATACTACAGTACTTCTGTACTACAATACTACAGCACTACTGTACTACAGAACTACAATACTACAATACTACAGTACTACAGTACTAAAATACTACAGTACTACTGTAATACAGTACTACAGTACTACAGTACTACAATACTACAGTACTTCTGTACTACAATACTACAGTACTACTGTACTACAATACTACAGTACTTCTGTACTACAATACTACTGTACTACAGTACTACAGTAATTCTGTATTACAATACTACAGTACTACTGTACTACAGTACTACAGTACTACAGTACTACAGTACTACAGTACTACAGTACTACAATACTACAGTACTACAATACTAAAGTATTTCTGTACTACAATACTACAGTACTACTGTACTACAGTACTACAATACTACAATACTACAGTCCTTCTGTACTACAATACTACATTACTACTGTACTACAGTACTTCTGTACTACAATACTACAGTACTACTGTACTAGAGTACTAGAGTACTACAGTACTACAGTACTACAATACTACAGTACTACAGTACTACAGTACTACAATACTACAGTACTACTGTACTACAGTACTACATCACTACAATACTACAGTACTACAATACTACAGTACTTCTGTACTACAATAGTACAGTACTACTGTACTACAGTACTACAATACTACAGTACTTCTATACTAAAATACTACAGTACTAATGTACTACAGTACTACAATACTACAGTACTTCTGTACTACAATACTACAGTACTACTGTACTACAGTACTACAATACTACAGTACTTCTGTACTACAATACTACAGTACTACTGTACTACAGTACTACAGTACTACAATACTACAGTACTTCTGTACTACAATACTACAGTACTACTGTACTACAGTACTACAATACTACAATACTACAGTACTTCTGTACTACAGTACTACAGTACTACAGTACTTCTGTACTACAATACTACAGTACTACAGTACTACAGTACTACTGTGCTACAATACTACAGTACTTCTGTACTACAATACTACAGTACTACTGTACTACAGTACTACAGTACTACAATACTACAGTACTTCTGCACTACAATACTACAATACTACAGTACTACAGTACTACAGTACTACAGTACTACAATACTACTGTACTACAGTACTACAGTACTACAGTACTACAATACTACAGTACTTCTCTACTACAATACTACAATACTACAATACTACAGTACTACTGTACTACAGTACTACAGTACTACAGTACTACAATACTACAGTACTACTGTACTTCAGTACTACAATACTACAGTACTTCTGTACTACAATACCACAGTACTACTGTACTACAGTACTACAATACTACAATACTACAGTACTACTGTACTACAGTACTACAATACTACTGTACTACAGTACTACAGTACTACAATACTACAGTACTTCTGTACTACAATACTACAGTACTACTGCACTACAGTACTACAATACTACAGTACTTCTGTACTACAATACTACAGTACTACTGTACTACAATACTACAGTAATTCTGTACTACAATACTACTGTACTACAGTACTACAGTACTACAGTAATTATGTACTACAATACTACAGTCCTTCTGTACTACAATACTACAGTACAACTGTACTACAGTACTACAGTACTACAATACTACAGTACTTCTGTACTACAATACTACAGTACTACTGTACTACAATACTACAGTAATTCTGTACTACAATACTACTGTACTACAATACTACAGTACTACACTACTACAATACTACAATACTACAGTCCTTCTGTACTACAATACTACAGTACAACTGTACTACAGTACTACAGTACTACAATACTACAGTACTTCTGTACTACAATACTACAGTACTACTGTACTAGAGTACTACAGTACTACAGTACTACAACACTACAGTACTTCTGTACTACAATACTACAGTACTACTGTACTACAGTACTACAGTACTACAATACTACAGTACTACTGTACTACAGTACTACAGTACTACAGTACTACATTACTACAATACTACAGTACAACAACACTACAGTACTTCTATACTACAATACTACAGTACTACTGTACTACAGTACTACAGTACTACAATACTACAGTACTTCTGTACTACAATACTACAGTACTACTGTACTACAGTACTACAGTACTACAATACTACAGTACTTCTGTACTACAATACTACAGTACTACTGTACTACAGTACTACAGTACTACAATACTACAGTACTTCTGTACTACAATACTACAGTACTACTGTACTACAGTACTACAGTACTACAATACTACAATACTACAGTACTTCTGTACTACAGTACTACAGTACTACAGTACTTCTGTACTACAATACTACAGTACTACTGTACTACAGTACTACAGTACTACAATACTACAGTACTACTGTACTACAGTACTACAATACTACAGTACTACAGTATTACAATACTAAAGTACTACAATACTACAGTATTTCTATACTACAATACTACAGTACTACTGTACTACAGTACTACAGTACTACAATACTACAGTACTTCTGTACTACAATACTACAGTACTACTGTACTACAGTACTACAGTACTACAGTACTACAATACTACAGTACTTCTGTACTACAATACTACAGTACTACTGTACTACAGTACTACAATACTACAATACTTCTGTACTACAATACTACAGTACTACTGTACTACAATACTACAGTGCTTCTGTACTACAATACTACAGTACTACTGTACTACAGTACTACAATACTACAGTACTTCTGTACTACAATACTACAGTACTACTGTACTACAATACTACAGTACTTCTGTACTGCAATACTACAGTACTACTGTACTACAGTACTACAGTATTACAATACTACAGTACTTCTGTACTACAATACTACAGTACTACAGTACTACAGTACTACAATACTACAGTACTACTGTACTACAGTACTACAGTACCACAATACTACAATACTACAGTACTTCTGTACTACAGTACTACAGTACTACAGTACTACAGTACTTCTGTACTACAATACTACAGCACTACTGTACTACAGTACTACAGTACTACTGTACTACAGTACTACAGTACTACAATACTACAGTACTTCTGTACCACAATACTACAGCACTACTGTACTACAGTACTACAGTACTACTGTACTACAGTACTACAATACTACAGTACTACTGTACTAAAGTACTACAGTACTACAATACTACAGTACTTCTGTACTACTGTAAAATCATAAATCATAAAACACTCACCTTTGTGTCAACATGAGCAGCAGAAACAATCCCAAAGTCTTCATCCTCGTTTAGTCTCAGAAACAAGTCCAGACCAGAGTCCAGACCAAACCAGAGTCCAGACCAGACCAGACCAGAGTCCAGACCAGAGACCAGACCAGAGACCAGACCAGACCAGACCAGACCAGAGTCCAGACCAGAGACCAGACCAGACCAGAGTCCAGACCAGAGTCCAGACCAGAGTCCAGACCAGAGTCCAGACCAGAGACCAGACCAGAGACCAGACCAGACAAGACCAGAGACTAGACCAGAGACCAGACCAGACCAGAGACCAGACCAGACCCGACCAGACCAGACCAGACCAGACCAGACCAGACCAGAGTCCAGACCAGAGACCAGAGACCAGACCAGACAAGACCAGACCAGACCAGACCAGACCAGAGTCCAGACCAGAGACCAGACCAGACCAGACCAGACCAGAGTCCAGACCAGAGACCAGACCAGACAAGACCAGACCAGACCAGAGTCCAGACCAGAGACCAGAGACCAGAGACCAGACCAGACAAGACCAGACCAGACCAGACCAGAGTCCAGACCAGAGACCAGACCAGACCAAACCAGACCAGACCAGAGTCCAGACCAGAGACCAGACCAGACAAGACCAGACCAGACCAGACCAGAGTCCAGACCAGAGACCAGACCAGACAAGACCAGACCAGACCAGAGACCAGAGACCAGAGACCAGAGTCCAGACCAGAGACCAGACCAGACAAGACCAGACCAGACCAGACCAGAGACCAGAGTCCAGACCAGAGTCCAGACCAGAGTCCAGACCAGAGACCAGACCAGACAAGACCAGACCAGACCAGACCAGAGACCAGAGACCAGAGTCCAGACCAGAGACCAGACCAGACAAGACCAGACCAGACCAGAGACCAGAGTCCAGACCAGAGTCCAGACCAGAGTCCAGACCAGACCAGACCAGACCAGAGACCAGACCAGACCAGAGTCCAGACCAGAGACCAGACCAGAGACTAGACCAGAGACCAGACCAGATCTGGGACCAGTTCTGGGACCTGACAGTTCTCAGTGTTTGGAGGGTGAAGGTCACTTCGATGGTTTATACTTTACTTAAATAAAAGGGACTTTTAAATGAATGATTATTGAAGTCTCCAGGAAGTGAATCATGCTCATGTTTCATATCGTGCATAATTATCATAAGGAGCTCATGTTTACTTTATTTTGAAGGAGGGAGTTTTATATTGTGCACTTCATGTGACGTGAGTCACGTCTCTTTTTACAGGGAAGTATTTACCAAATTTGCAAAAGAAATAAAGCAAAACCTCTGGCCCTGAAAATCCAGAACAAATACTGTGACAGTAGTACAAGAGTAAGTACAACCTGAAAGTACAGGTGTGGAGTATTTGTATTTGTATGAGAAACTGTCTGGACGGAATGTCATTAGTTAAGTTAATGTCATTGTATCGACAAACTATTATGTACAAAGTATTTTAAAGGACTGAGCACAGTTCAGTTAATATTGAAACTTACAGCGCCCCCTACAGGCCGGGCCACTCATTCAACTGAAATGCAGTGGAGAGAAATATATCTAGAATTCCATCCATTTTCTTCTGCTTATCCGGGGCGGGGGCAACAGTCTGAGCAGGGACTCCCAGACTTCCTTCTTCCCAGAAACTTCCTCCGGGGGGATCCCGAGGCGTTCCCAGGCCAGCCGAGAGACATAGTCCCTCCAGCGCCTAGAAATTCTGTCCATAAAAACTATGAACAGAAGCGGTGACAAAGCACAGCCCTGAGGAGTCCCACATGCACTGGGAACAGGTCTGACTTACTGCTGCAATGAACACAGCTCCTGCTCCGGTCATACAGGGACCGGACAGCCCTGAGCAAAGGGCCCCGGACCCCGTACTCCCGGAGCACCCCCCAAAGGACACTCCGAGGGACACGGTCGAAAGCCTTCTCCAGATCCACAAAGCACATGTGGACTGGTTGGGCAAACTCCCATGAACCCTCGAGCACCCGATGGAGGGTATAGAGCTGGTCCAGTGTTCCACGACCGGGACGAAAACCACTCTGCTCCTCCTGAATCCGAGGTTCGACTATCGGTCGGATTCTCCTCTCCAGTACCTTGGAATAGACCTTACCCGGGAGGCTGAGGAGTGTGATCCCTCTGTAGTTGGAACACACCCTCCGGTCCCCCTTCTTAAACAGAGGGACGCCCAGATCTGCCAGTCCAGAGACACTGTCCCCGACCGCCATGCCCTGTTGCAGAGACGTGTCAACCAAGACAGTCCTACAACATCCAGCGACTTTAGGTCCTAAGGGCGGATCTCATCCCCCGGAGCCACCGAGGAGTTTATATCTGGAATTTTGCGAAAAATTATAGAAAATATGATCCCAGAATAGCTCCTGTTTTAGATTTATATTTTTCACTTCCTGTTTGTAATTGATGACAGCACACTAGGAAATTACCCAGCAAACACTGGGACAAAACTCATCTAATGTCACATTTTATTTTACTCGTCAAATAGAAATATATGAGCGACTTTATTTTGTTGAATTCATGTATAGAGTCCAAACAATTTTTTCTTTTATAAACTTTGCATAAACTTTGACTGGAATGAGTGTCCCTGGTGTGATGTCACTTCCTGTCAGTTCCTACAAATTTGTCAATGTTTTCTCCTCCAATACCGGCTCGATTGGTGTAAACGTATACTTTATGTGTACAACAGGTATAAATACACCAAATAAAGTCAGAATTAGAACGTTGTAAAAACCGGTCATGTTAAAGCTTTTAAAGACTTAAAGATTGACTCAAAATGGGAATCAAAACCAACACTTTCCTCAAATAAGAGAAATGTCACACATACTACTCTAGTGAAGGCGTCGTCTGCTCAGGTTTTTGGTGATGAGCAACTGACCAGATCTTAAGCGTGCGAGCTCCTTTGTAGCACCATCGCCTCACAACAAGAAGATTCTGCCTCGTCTCCTCTGAGTGATGTTCTCACCGTGTCTGGCTGTGTTTTCTCGTCGTGACCCACGCTGCTGCTCGGGGTCTTCCAATACTCCGCTGCTGCTCGGGGTCTTCCAATACTCCGTTGCTGCTCGGGTTCTTCCAATACTCCGCTGCTGCTCGGGGTCTTCAAATACTCCGCTGCTGCTCGGGGTCTTCAAATACTCCGCTGCTGCTCGGGGTCTTCAAATACTCCGCTGCTGCTCGGGGTCTTCAAATACTCCGCTGCTGCTCGGGGTCTTCCAATACTCCGCTGCTGCTCGGGGTCTTCAAATACTCCGCTGCTGCTCAGGGTCTTCAAATATTCCGCTGCTGCTCGGGGTCTTCCAATACTCCGCTGCTGCTCGGGGTCTTCAAATACTCCGCTGCTGCTCGGGTTCTTCCAATACTCCGCTGCTGCTCGGGGTCTTCCAATACTCCGCTGCTGCTCGGGGTCTTCAAATACTCCGCTGCTGCTCGGGGTCTTCAAATACTCCGCTGCTGCTCGGGGTCTTCAAATACTCCGCTGCTGCTCGGGTTCTTCCAATACTCCGCTGCTGCTCGGGGTCTTCCAATACTCCGCTGCTGCTCGGGGTCTTCAAATACTCCGCTGCTGCTCGGGGTCTTCAAATACTCCGCTGCTGCTCGGGGTCTTCAAATACTCCGCTGCTGCTCGGGGTCTTCAAATACTCCGCTGCTGCTCGGGGTCTTCAAATACTCCGCTGCTGCTCGGGGTCTTCAAATACTCCGCTGCTGCTCGGGGTCTTCCAATACTCCGCTGCTGCTCGGGGTCTTCAAATACTCCGCTGCTGCTCAGGGTCTTCAAATATTCCGCTGCTGCTCGGGGTCTTCCAATACTCCGCTGCTGCTCGGGGTCTTCAAATACTCCGCTGCTGCTCGGGTTCTTCCAATACTCCGCTGCTGCTCGGGGTCTTCCAATACTCCGCTGCTGCTCGGGGTCTTCAAATACTCCGCTGCTGCTCGGGGTCTTCAAATACTCCGCTGCTGCTCGGGGTCTTCAAATACTCCGCTGCTGCTCGGGGTCTTCAAATACTCCGCTGCTGCTCGGGGTCTTCAAATACTCCGCTGCTGCTCGGGTTCTTCCAATACTCCGCTGCTGCTCGGGGTCTTCCAATACTCCGCTGCTGCTCGGGGTCTTCAAATACTCCGCTGCTGCTCGGGGTCTTCAAATACTCCGCTGCTGCTCGGGGTCTTCAAATACTCCGCTGCTGCTCGGGGTCTTCAAATACTCCGCTGCTGCTCGGGGTCTTCAAATACTCCGCTGCTGCTCGGGGTCTTCCAATACTCCGCTGCTGCTCGGGGTCTTCCAATACTCCGCTGCTGCTCGGGGTCTTCAAATACTCCGCTGCTGCTCGGGGTCTTCAAATACTCCGCTGCTGCTCAGGGTCTTCAAATACTCCGCTGCTGCTCGGGGTCTTCAAATACTCCGCTGCTGCTCGGGGTCTTCCAATACTCCGCTGCTGCTCGGGGTCTTCAAATACTCCGTTGCTGCTCGGGGTCTTCAAATACTCCGCTGCTGCTCGGGGTCTTCAAATACTCCGTTGCTGCTCGGGGTCTTCCAATACTCCGCTGCTGCTCGGGGTCTTCAAATACTCCGTTGCTGCTCGGGGTCTTCAAATACTCCGTTGCTGCTCGGGGTCTTCCAATACTCCGCTGCTGCTCGGGGTCTTCCAATACTCCGCTGCTGCTCGGGGTCTTCCAATACTCCGCGGAGAACAAGGATTTGTACTTTTCTGAGTAGTTTTCAGACAGAATATTTCAGTATTTGTCGTGGTTCAAGTGACAAAAGTGTTTGTCGACATAATTAAACGAGTTGAAGCACAAAACTTTCACTCGTACGTTTACTTGACTCATATTCATTTCATTTTCTTTATTTGTCTTTATTTCACACCTGAACCCTCCTCATGACCCGAGGCACTAACTTTAGCCCGACGATACCAAATCTAGCATAGTACTTCTCAGTTTTTGCTCCAAACGGCGCGACACAAACGCCTTCTCTACCTTTGTCAGAGTTCCCCGTGAGTCACGGCGGTGTCATGGTTACGAATGGAAAAGTAAGAGTTAGTCTCAACCAACAACATGAGTAAAATATTTGCATTTTTGCGCGGCTCATTTGAGCTGGTGAAGGGCGTATGCTCCTGAGCGCCATCTCAGGTCCATTTATTTTAGAGATAATTAAGTTAGAGTTAAGTGGATGTTGTCGCTGCTGTATGTGTTTAGTGTGTTCTTTACTGTGTTTAGCATGCTTAGTGTGTTTAGCGTTTAGCATGTTTAGCACGTTTAGCCTGTTGAGGGTGTTGAGTGTGTTTAGTGTGTTTAGCATGTTTAGCGTGTTTAGCATGTTTAGCATGTTTAGCGTGTTTCCTGTGTTTAGTGTGTTTAGTGTGTTTAGGAAAAGCCTTTGTTTTGTGAGTCTGTGGTACTTTAACAGGTAAAGAACATGAACCATAATTATAAAATCTTTATTTAAAATATATATATATATATATATATATATATATATATATATATATATAAGATAAGATATATATATATATATATATATATATATATAATGACAAGCAGCATAGAATCTTAAATAACATATTTTGCACATGAATATAGTGTGTATTATGTACTTCAGAACATACACATGCCGCTGACATTAGCAGGACAGAAGTATTCTTATACGCAGTAATATTTGGATGTCAAAGCAGAAATAAGTGAAATTTTCACATAATTTTAATGTCTTTGTAAGTCCTTGTGATGGATAGATTTGTAGTTCTGGGGCGTTTGAAGTGTCCGTCGTCGCCCCCTGCTGTATCTGGGCGGTAAACCAGCCGTGTAACATTTACCTGAAGACAAACCCCTCTGAGAAACCCTGGCTCTTTTTTATATGGCAACGTTAATATGTTTGTATGAGATTACACTTGAAAAAAAATAATAATCTCTTTGTTGTATTTTCTGACGATGTATTTTCACGAGAGACCTGCCGGGGGCGCTCCATCTTCAGAGTTACTTAGTTCTGCTTTAAATGAAGGTAAACAAATCATGTGACAGAATGAAATATTCTGCGTGACGTTGGAAGGCGTTAAACATCTCCATGGAGACAAAAAGATGGCCCTATCAGACCAAATTACAAGTCAGATCTGTGGAGAGGAGACCCAGCACTCTGTAAGATTTTGGATTTTGATCAATAAAAACTTGGGTTTAATGCCATAATGTGGGTCATTCTGGCCGGAGCAAAAACATCTCCATGGAAACGAGCAGATGTACAAACCCTCCACCATAAAGTGACATAGTTTATATCCGCTTTAACTAATAACGCGTGTATATAACTACATAACACGTGTACATAACTACATAACACGTGTATATAACTACATAACGCGTGTATATAACTACACAACACGTGTATATAACTACATAACACGTGTATTTAACTTCATAACGCGTGTATTTAACTACATAACGCGTGTATATAACTACATAACGCGTGTATATAACTACATAACGCGTGTATATAACTACATAACACGTGTACATAACTACATAACACGTGTATATAACTACATAACGCGTGTATATAACTACATAACACGTGTATATAACTACATAACGCGTGTATATTACTACATAACACGTGTGCATAACTAAATAACGCGTGTATATAACTACATAACGCGTGTATATAACTACATAACGTGTGTATTTAACTAAACGTGTGTATTTAACTTCATAACGCGTGTATAAAACTACATAACGTGTGTATATAACTACATAACGTGTGTATTTAACTAAACGTGTGTATTTAACTTCATAACGCGTGTATAAAACTACATAACGTGTGTATATAACTACATAACGCGTGTATATAACTACATAACTCGTGTATATAACTACATAACACGTGTATATAACTACATAACACGTGTATATAACTACATAACGCGTGTATGTAACAAGTGAAAAGATAAAACATCTTATAGAACACGTCAGGGAGAAGTGACTCAAGCATTTGTCTAGAATAAAATGAAGTTACGAGCACTTTAAGCTTCACATCAGGACGGAGAGCAGCAGCAGAGGCAGAGAGATGACCACACGGCAGGCGTCTCCCTTCAGAGGCTGCCGGGTGGTGGTGGTACTCCCCTCGCCTGAGGTACTCCCCCCTCCAGGACCACTCCCGCCGCCGCTCGCCTTTGTGGTGCTTTTGCCTCCAGAAGTAGTCGTCTTCTTGTTGCCCCCAGGTTTGCTGGGACCCTGACTCTTGGTACTCCCCATCTCAGAGGTAGTGCCCTTGCCGCCGCCGCCCCCAGATGCGCTCGCCGTGGTACTGGGTTTGTTGGGACGCTGAGTCTTGGTACTCCCCACCTCTGAGGTAGTGCCCCCGCGGCCGCCCCCTCCGCCTGTGGGCGCGTCTGTTACTGCAGCACCATCTGAGGCGCCTTCTTTTAGCATCACATTTGTGATGGGGCTGGTCTCAGGGAAGGTTCCAACCGTTGTTTTCGCTCCTTTCTGCCTCAAGAAAATATGAATATTATTACAAAATATATTAAACTAATCCAGCCCCCCAGGCTAAAATACATTTCATTTTTGTACTGCACTTTGTAAGCAAACATCAAAGATTGAATCATTTTGAAATTTCCAGCTTGTTACATACAATGCATACATAAGCCCTACTAAATACAATAATACAATTTTTTCTTTGTTTCGTTATATTCTTTGCTTGGTTATATTGTATAATAAAATAAACAACATAAAATATAAGTTAAGAAATAAATAAAGTAAATAACACTTACGGAAACTAAAACAGCCAGCAGCAGCACGGCCAGAGACAGCTGACCTTCAAAAACGTACTTCATCGTGGATTTTTACACTTTTCCACCTCTCAGAGAAAACGGATGCTCGATGTCTCTGGAGACGTGTCCCTGTCCGAGACTCAAAGCATCAGCGCTGATTTGCTTGTCTCTTTTATACCACGCTCAAAACCCCATTAATGAGATTTACATTCGCCTCGAACAGGATCGGCCCCCTCCATCCCGCACGACTTATGCAAAAAACACACCCGAAGTCCTTCTAAGGGACAAGATCTGAACTGACTCAAATCCCAGAAAATCAAAGCTGACCCATTACAAGCCTCTTGAACTAGCTTTAGCATGGCCGCCACCTTCGCCCCAGACCGCGAGGGCAAAGAATGGACAAAACGGAGGCGGATGTGGGGGTCCCTAGGAAGGATCTGGGAATGAGGCACAGACGAGATAAAAGAACTGAGAGCAAAACCCTGAAGAGTAAACCACTACACTTGGAATCTCGGTCCCGCAAATACAATCTAAGACTCGAGAGAGTGCCGGAGGGTGAGGGAGAAGACACTGGGACAAATGCAGAGGAAAACGACAATGGTCTATCCTCTGTGGTGCAGCCAAAGCAATCCTGAGAGGCAAAATTACTGCCGTTGCCTCGGCCAAAAAGACGGAGAAAACAGAGACGGAAAAAGCAAAATGACTCGCAGGACAAACTGAAACTTTTGGACTCTGAATTTGCCAAGACTAAGAATCCTCAAACGCTACAGGCAATGAATAAGATCTGACCTCATAAGAAGACAATAAATCTGTAAAAAGAAATTTTACACTAACTTTAGCAAATAAAATATAACTTATGAACTTGGAAACTAAGGAAGGGCAATTTTCAAAATGCAACATGGACAAAATAATAATAATTTGAACCAAGCAAGACCAAATTAAATTAATTAATTAATTCATTCATTTATGTGGAAATACATTTGGAGTCCTTCTCCAGATCTAAGAATAAGCATACTATGCAAAGAGCAAAGGGAATGAGACCTGCGCTTTGCCTCCAGCTCTCTGCGTATCTAGTGTTGATTTGCATTAAGTGTCCAAACAAACCATGATCCATGAAGAAAAAGCCATCAGGAGATTTTTATAGCCTCAAATTTGACTGAGGCTGGACTTGTGGCAATAAAAATGGCCCTTTTGTCCTTCCTTGGCTCATCATGTCTATTATTGCCATTACATTATATTACACTATTATAAACTATTTACACATGTGGAGATAATTACCAATGGAATATTATCCAACAGACTATTAAGTTGTCATCGGGAAAGTATCTTGCTATTGACCCACTATTTTTTTTAATTTTTACTCAAAATAGGAGAAAATAATAAGCACATTTGTTGCTTAAATTTTTATTAAAAATTTACACAAAAAGCAAGAATAAAAAGATTAAACCAGATTTGAAAGTCATGATAGGGTCAACAATCCTACTACTACTGTCATAGGGGGCAGTAGAGGGGCAAATTACTTTAGTTTTCAAGCAGTCTTGAGACATCCTTTTTAGTCACGTGTACTACATATTTGAAGTATTTTGATATATTGTCGAAAAAGTTGTCTATTATGTTTAATTTTGATTATTACCTTTTTCTTAATTTAAAACCAAATTATGGTTAGATACTATCAGTTACATTATGATTATTTGTGGAAATAAAGATAACATGGCAGTGTTGTAATTTGTGTACAGAAAATACTCTCAGGCTGTTTTCAAATAGGACACATTTACTATTTACTTCATGTCCTCAATGTCCCAATGTGACGTTTACGGTATTTGACGATTCAAATCACTGACACAAGGCAAGAAACAACATGAACGTTTTACAATCTGTAGCTCTCCATCCGTAAATTCATTACACATACATTTTAAAGGCGAAGCAGTGGCTCAGTGGTCAGCCCATCCGTCCACAAACTCAAAGATTGTCAATCCAATCTTGTCATACTGTTGGTGTGTCCTCGGGCAAGACACTTTGGAATCTGAATCTAAGTGGATGACAATTGCGTAAAGCGACTCTGAGCACTTTCTTATAGGCGTTATATTATCATTATTTCACAATTTACATAATTACATTGCTGCGATTTAGCGTGCGTTACGTTGTTTGTGGCGAGCAGGCCGTGGCGAGCTGGCCGTGGCGTGTGTGGCAAGCAGGCCGTGGCATGTGTGGTAAGCAGGCCATTGCATGCACGACGAGCAGGCTGTGGCGAGCAGGACATGGTGAGCAGGCCGTGGCAAGCAGGCCATGGCATGTGTGGCGAGCAGGCCGTGGTGAGCAGGCCGTGGCGAGCAGGCCATGGCATGTGTGGCGAGCAGGCCGTGGTGAGCAGGCCGTGGCGAGCAGGCCATGGCATGTGTGGCGAGCAGGCCGTGGCGAGCAGGCCATGGCATGTGTGGCGAGCAGGCCGTGGTGAGCAGGCCGTGGCGAACAGGCCGTGACCAGCAGGCCGTGGCGAGCAGGCCATGGCATGTGTGACAAGCAGGCTGTGGAGAGCAGGCCGTGGCGAGCGAGTGGGGTGGAGGTGGTGGAGGTGGTGGTCAATCGAGGGGTGCAACTTTTACAAATATCTTATCTTATCTTATAAAATCAATTCAAAAAATGTGAAAACGCCTGGTCTGGTCTCAGTAGATACAGTGCAGAGAAAAGGAGGAGAGAGAACAGTCAGACATACAGCGCGGGGAAGTTTGATATCTGTAATCTCAAATTTGTTTATGTCATTCACTGCATTTACATGAGACATTTTAATATCCTCTTCCTTTTTCCTTATATATATATATGTATATATATATATATATATGTATATATATATATATATATATATATATATATATATATATATATAGTGTGTTTAGGCTTATACACCATGTAATAGTGTGTTTAGACTTATACACCATGTAATAGTATGTTTAGACTTATACACCATGTAATAGTGTGTTTAGACTTATACACCATGTAATAGTGTGTTTAGACTTATACACCATGTAATAGTATGTTTAGACTTATACACCATGTAATAGTATGTCGGTGTAATCCCTCATTCGTCCAGGCGTGTTCCATAGTAGAAAAAGCTTCAGTTGTAGTCATCTGGAAAAATAGACGTTTCGACTCTCATCCAAGAGTCATTGTCAATAAAAGAATTTAGATCGAGAACTCCGATATTAATACTGTTCTGTGGTAAGACCCGCCCATTGGGCGGAGCCTTCCTGAAGTAGAAAGAGTTGTTTGTTTCAACAGAAACTCCCCCCTTGTATCTACCGAGCTAGCCTATTCAGAATCTTAATGGCCTATTAGAATCCTCTTTGTCTTTGTGAGACCCTGGCTCAACCACCCTGAGTACCTGATTAGCATCTAAATGTCCTTGTCCTGGTCCTCTACCTTTCCAGGGGTTCAGTATTCCATTATAAATAACAGGAAGATTAAACCTTAGCCCTCCATTTCTGTTTAAAGAAGGTCTTTCTTTTTTAACAAAAATAGCTTCCTTGACTCCTCTTTCAAACCATCTTTTCTCCTGCTTAAAACCTTCACCTCACCGTCTTCAAACGAGTGATTAGAGGCTTCAAGATGGAGATGCACGGCGCTCTGAGGTCCTGAACTTGTATTTCTTCTGTGCTGATAAAGCCTCTTGTGTAGAGGCTGTTTTGTCTCACCTATGTACCGTTCTTTACAGCTTTCTTCACTGCATTGGATCGAATAAACTACATTGCTCTGTTTTTGAGTCGGCAACTTGTCCTTAGGGTGAACCAGTTTTTGTCTTAAAGTGTTTCCTGGTTTAAAATAAACAGGGACTTCGTGTTGTCTAAAAATTCTCTGCAGTTTTTCCGACAGGCCAGACACATAAGGGATAGAAACACCCTTCCTTCTCTGTTCAGTTTCCCTTTTGTCCTGCTTTTTGGTTCTCTTCACTCTGTTGAGGGCCCAAGCGGGGTAACCACAGGCTGAGAGGGCATTTCGGACATGTTTTTCCTCTTTCTTCTTGCCCTCTGAGCTGGTGGGCACACCTTGAGCTCTGTGTTGTAAGGTTCTGATCACACCCAGCTTGTGCTGTAGTGGGTGGTTGGAACCAAAGAGCAGATACTGGTCCGTGTGTGTAGGTTTCCTATATACTTCTAGTTGGAGTTTCCCGTCCTCTCCTCTGATCGTGGAACAATCAAGAAAGGCCAAGCGATTCTCCTTAGCGTCTTCTCTTGTAAACCTGATATGTGGGTCCACAGCATTGATGTGATCAGAGAAGGTTTCCAGCTCTTGTTCCTTGATTGTTACAAACGTATCATCGACATAGCGAAGCCACAGTTTTGGGGCTATGCCTGAGAATGAGGCCAGTGCCTTCTTCTCAAAGTGCTCCATGTACAGGTTGGCCACTATGGGAGAGACGGGCGAGCCCATGGCACAGCCATGAATCTGTCTGTAAAATTGTCCCCGGAATTGAAAGTAAGTGGTGTTCAGACAGATGTCCAACAGTTTACATATGTGATCAGGTGTCAGTTTGGTCCTTTCCTGTAGGGTGGTGTCTTCCTGCAGTCTGATCCTCACCGCTGCTACTGCATCAGAGGTCGGGATGCAGGTGAACAGGGACACGACATCATATGAAACCATGAGGTCATCTGGGTCCAGTTGGAGATGTTTCACTTTATCCACAAAGTTGTGCGTGTTTTCCACATGATGTACCGAATTCCCCACAAGCGGAGCCAATATAGTTGTTAAATGCTTGGCCACATTGTAAGTGATGGAATCTGTGCTGCACACTATGGGTCTGAGTGGAACCTCCTTTTTGTGTATTTTTGGAAGGCCATAAATGCAAGGCATGGCTTCACCAGGATACAGTCTGTAATACAGAGGCCGGTCTATCGCTTCCTCTTTTTCCAGCCTTTGTAAACAGTCTATCACTTTCTATCTTGTATCAGAACCTTACAACACAGAGCTCAAGGTGTGCCCACCAGCTCAGAGGGCAAGAAGAAAGAGGAAAAACATGTCCGAAATGCCCTCTCAGCCTGTGGTTACCCCGCTTGGGCCCTCAACAGAGTGAAGAGAACCAAGAAGCAGGACAAAAGGGAAACTGAACAGAGAAGGAAGGGTGTTTTTATCCCTTAGTGTCTGGCCTGTCGGAAAAACTGCAGAGAATTTTTAGACAACACGAAGTCCCTGTTTATTTTAAACCAGGAAACACTTTAAGACAAAAACTGGTTCACCCAAAGGACAAGTTGCCGACTCAAAAACAGAGCAATGACCGTGGGTTCTCTCCGGGTTCTCCGGCTTCCTCCCACCGTCCAAAGACATGCATGTGTGAGGCAAAATTGGCGACTCTAAATTGGCCCTAGTGAATGAATGTGAGCGTGAACTGTCTGTAATGTCTCTGTGTTGGCCCTGCGACAAGTTGGCCACTGTCCAGGGTGTACCCCGCCTAAGGCCCGAAGTCACTGGGATAGGCTCCAGTCACCCGCGACCCCGAAAGGGAACAAGCGGTAGAAAATGGATGGATGGATGGATGTAGTTTATTCGATCCAATGCAGTGAAGAAAGCTGTAAAGAACGGTACATAGGTGAGACAAAACAGCCTCTACACAAGAGGCTTTATAAGCACAGAAGAAATACAAGTTCAGGACCTCAGAGTGCCGTGCATCTCCATCTTGAAGCCTCTAATCACTCGTTTGAAGACGGTGAGGTGAAGGTTTTAAGCAGGGAGAAAAGATGGTTTGAAAGAGGAGTCAAGGAAGCTATTTTTGTTAAAAAAGAAAGACCTTCTTTAAACAGAAATGGAGGGCTAAGGTTTAATCTTCCTGTTATTTATAATGGGTTACTGAACCCCTGGAAAGGTAGAGGACCAGGACAAGGACATTTAGATGCTAATCAGGTACTCAGGGTGGTTGAGCCAGGGTCTCACAAAGACAAAGAGGATTCTAATAGCCCATTAAGATTCTGAATAGGCTAGCTCGGTAGATACAAGGGGGGAGTTTCTGTTGAAACAAACAACTCTTTCTACTTCAGGAAGGCTCCGCCCAATGGGTGGGTCTCACCACAGAACAGTATTAATATCGGAGTTCTCGATCTAAATTCTTTTATTGACAATGACTCTTGGATGAGAGTCGAAACGTCTATTTTTCAAACTGAGTCCAGATGACTGTTGATGTATGTTTAGACTTATACACCATGTAATAGTGTGTTTAGACTTATACACCATGTAATAGTATGTTTAGGGTTATACACCATGTAATAGTATGTTTAGACTTATACACCATGTAATAGTATGTTTAGGGTTATACACCATGTAATAGTATGTTTAGACTTATACACCATGTAATAGTATGTTTAGGGTTATACACCATGTAATAGTATGTTTAGGCTTATACACTATGTAATAGTAGGAAAATGCAACCCCAAATGAGGCATATATTTACCATCCTTTAAAACATTCCGGTGAGAGCACTGACGGTACAGAGAAAAGGAGGAGAGAGAACAGTCAGACATACAGCACAGGGAAGTTTGATATCTATAATCTCACATTTGTTTATGATGTCATTCACCACATTTACATGAAACATTTTAATTTCCTCTTCCTCTTTCCTTAAGCACACCAATGTACCAATATTTTTGCAATATTTTAGATGATTGTACTACCATTAAGATAAGATAAGATAAACCTTTATTGTCCCACATGGGGAAATTTCATTGATGCAACGCAGCTAGATCCAGAGGAAAAGAACAGATAACTTATGGGAAGTTTGAAAAACAAGGGATGGAATTATATACGACTGGAAGTATTATCCTTCATTTCTCTTGCTAAATGTTATTCCTAATGGCAAAGTCTAAATATTTACAGATTATATGGAAATATTTCACACCACCATCTAAACCAGGTCCATAATGGGACTATTCTAGGTCCAAACCAGGTCCATCATGGGACTACTCTAGGTCCAAACCAGGTCCATCATGGGACTCCTCTAGGTCCAAACCAGGTCCATCATGGGACTATTCTAGGTCCAAACCAGGTCCATCATGGGACTACTCTAGATCCAAACCAGGTCCATCATGGGACTACTCTAGGTCCAAACCAGGTCCATCATGGGACTACTCTAGGTCCAAACCAGGTCCATCATGGGACTACTCTAGATCCAAACCAGGTCCATCATGGGACTACTTTAGGTCCAAACCAGGTCCATCATGGGACTATTCTAGGTCCAAACCAGGTCCATCATGGGACTATTCTAGGTCCAAACCAGGTCCATCATGGGACTACTCTAGGTCCAAACCAGGTCCATCATGGGACTACTCTAGGTCCAAACCAGGTCCATCATGGGACTACTCTAGGTCCAAACCAGGTCCATCATGGGACTACTCTAGGTCCAAACCAGGTCCATCATGGGACTACTCTAGATCCAAACCAGGTCCATCATGGGACTATTCTAGGTCCAAACCAGGTCCATCATGGGACTATTCTAGGTCCAAACCAGGTCCATCATGGGACTACTTTAGGTCCAAACCAGGTCCATCATGGGACTACTCTAGGTCCAAACCAGGTCCATCATGGGACTATTCTAGGTCCAAACCAGGTCCATCATGGGACTACTCTAGGTCCAAACCAGGTCCATCATGGGACTATTCTAGGTCCAAACCAGGTCCGTCATGGGACTATTCTAGGTCCAAACCAGGTCCATCATGGGACCACTCTAGATCCAAACCAGGTCCATCATGGGACTACTCTAGGTCCAAACCAGGTCCATCATGGGACTACTCTAGATCCAAACCAGGTCCATCATGGGACTACTCTAGATCCAAACCAGGTCCATCATGGGACCACTCTAGGTCTAAACTTGGATTTAACCAGAATCAAAATCTTTATCAAAATCAAGGCCTAAAATAGAACCTGGTTTAGTCAACTGACGGCAAGAATCCATCTAAATCCATTTATTTATTTGGTGGTTTTATTTAGCAATAGAGACTCTGATGGATGAGTTTAATGCCATACTGTGGGACATTCCAGAGTCGCTCCACCAGAAACATTACATTGTGCACCTTTAAGTCCGGCTAGAATATTCATTCCTGATGTTAGTTCACGATGCCTATTATTGCTGTTACATATCAATGTGAGTATTATATTACACTATTATAAAGTATTTACACCTGTAGAGATTATTACCAATGGAATATTATCTAACAGACTATTAAGTTGTCATAGGGAAAGTATCTTGCTATTGACCCACTATTTTTATTTTTTTACTCATTTAACACAGCAGGAGAAAATAATATGCACATTTGGTAAACCATATTGTGAGATAGGGTCAACAATCCTACTACTACTGTCATAGGGGGGCAGTAGAGGGGCAAATTACCTTTAAGTATCCGCTACAGTCTTCAGACTTCCTTTTTAGTCACGTGTACTATTATTTGAAGTATGATTTCGATATATTGTCGAAAAAGTTGTATATTATGTATAATTTTGATTATTACTTTTTCTGTTTAAAGCCAAATTATGGTTAGACATTATCAGTTACATTATGATTATTATGTGGAAATGCAGATAACATGGCAACGTTGTAATTTGTGTACAGAAAATACTTTCAGGCTGGTATGTTACATTTTTTATTTACAGACTTTATGTCCTCAATGTTCCAATGTGACATATACAGTATTTTGACGTTACAAATCACAGACACAAGGCAAGAAAAAAAACAAAAACAGAAATGTGTTGTTTGGAGTCCGTTTAATCTTTGTTTCCCTCAACAATTCAGGGCTCCACGTTCAACAACATGAACGTTTTACAATCTGTAGCTCTCCATCCGTAAATTCATTACACATACATTTTAAAGGCGAAGCAGTGGCTCAGTGGTCAGCGCATTCCTCCACAAACTCAAAGATTGTCAATCCAATCTTGTCATACTGTTGTTGTGTCCTCGGGCAAGACACTTTGGAATCTGAATCTAACCCAAGGAGTGGATGACAATTGCGTAAAGCGACTCTGAGCACATTTATAGGCGTTATATTATCATTATATCACAATTTACATCATTACATTGCTGCGATTTAGTGTGTGTTACATTGTTTTTGGCAGGCAGGCCGTGGCGAGCTGGCCATTGGCGAGCAGGCCGTGGCGAGCTGGCCATGGCGAGCTGGCCGTGGCGAGTGTGGCAAGCTGGCCATGGCTAGCAGGCCGTGGCGAGCAGGCAGTCGCAAGCTGGCCATGGCGAGCAGGCCGTGGCGAGCAGGCAGTGGCGAGTGTGGCTAGCAGGCCGTGGCGAGCAGGCCGTGGCGAGCAGGCCGTGGCAAGTGTGGCTAGCAGGCCGTGGCGAGCGGGCCGTGGCGAGCGGGCAGTGGCGAGCGGGCCGTGGCGAGCAGGCCGTGGCAGTGTCTTTGAAAGTGTCACGGTTTGTCTACACGGCGAGCAGGAGGAGAGCTGGGATCAGCGCCAGCAGCTGACCGTAGGTCCGGACCAAAGGTGGCGCCCCACCGTGGGCCGTGGTTGTCTGATTGCTGTGTTGCGTGGAGTTGGTGGTGGTCACTCGAGGGGTGGTGGGGGTGGTGCCTGGAGTGGAGGTGGTGGTCCCTTGAGTGGGGGCGGCGGTAGTGGTGGTCACTCGAGGGGTGGTGGGGGTGGTGCCTGGAGTGGAGGTGGTGGTCCCTTGAGTGGGGGCGGCGGTAGTGGTGGCCGCTCGAAGGGTGGTGGCGGTGGTGGGTGGGGCGGTTGTCGCACTCGCTCCACCCTGAAAAGAAATGGACACTAATTAAATCTGCGAATCTAAGACGCTGATTGACATTTTATTCGCTGACGGGTCAAAAAACTATAATGGAGGTGGAAAAAAGACAAATCACCTGCAATAAATGAATTATTAGAACAACCAAAAAGGCAGAAAAATAACCAAACTTAAAATCCACACAAATTGAAGCTTAATAAAATGTGTTCAGATGTGCAAGATGTGAATATATTAAGTTAAAAGTTAAAGGTCTAAACCATGTCCGTGATGGGACTATTCCAGGTCTAAACTAGGACTTAACCAGAATAAGAATCTTTAGCAAAATCAAGGCCTAAAATAGAACCTGGTTTATTATTTTAATTTCCTCTTACTTTTTCCTCATGTTACCAACTTTCCCCACTTTATTTTTATATTTTACACACCGTATTAAATCTAAAATAAATAATTTAAGATTGATCTGCGGCGCATGTGATAAAAAAACAAATCTACACAGACTTTTACACTCAAATAAAAGCTTTGTAGAAAATGACAATATGGTTTTTAAAGCACAGGTTCACAGTATTCCTTGTTTTTTTATTTAACAGAGCTAGAGGTTAATGAATACATACATTTACAAAACAAGGACAATAATCTACGTAATCTAAGTTATTTATTTATTTATCCTGGATCAACTTTATACAATTCATTAAGGACAAAACCTGGACTGAAGCAGAATCTATTACATCCAAACTATTCTATAGCACAAAACAAACAACAAAAAGTGAGAAAATTCTAGAAATAATGTGAATTAATACTACTACTACACTACTACTACTACTACTACTACTACTACTACACTACTACTACTACTACTACTACTACTACTACTACTACTACTACTACTACTACTACTACTACTACTACTACTACTACTACTACTACGACTACAACTACGACTATGACTATGACTACTCCTACGACTACTACTACTACTACTACTACTACTACTACACTACTACTACTACTACTACTACTACTACTACTACTACTACGACTACAACTACGACTATGACTATGACTACTCCTACGACTACTACTACTACTGCTACTACTACTACTACTACTGCTACTACTACTGCTACTACACTACTACTACTACTACTACTACTACTACTACTACTACTACTACTACTACGACTACAACTACGACTATGACTATGACTACTCCTACGACTACTACTACTACTACTACTACTACTACTACACTACTACTACTACTACTACTACTACTACTACTACTACTACTACGACTACAACTACGACTATGACTATGACTACTCCTACGACTACTACTACTACTACTACTACTACTACTACTACTACTACTACTACTACTACTACTACTACGACTACAACTACGACTATGACTATGACTACTCCTACGACTACTACTACTACTACTACTACTACTACTACACTACTACTACTACTACTACTACTACTACTACTACTACTACTACTACGACTACAACTACGACTATGACTATGACTACTCCTACGACTACTACTACTACTACTACACTACTACTACTACTACTACTACTACTACTACTACTACTACTACGACTACAACTACGACTATGACTATGACTACTCCTACTACTACTACTACTACTGCTACTACTACTACTACTACTGCGACTACTACTACTACTACTACTGCTACTACTACTACTACTACTGCGACTACTACTACTACTACTACTACTACTACGACTACAACTACGACTATGACTATGACTACTCCTACGACTACTACTACTACTGCTACTACTACTACTACTACTGCGACTACTACTACTAATAATAATAATAATATTAATAATAATAATAATAATAATAATAATAAATATAGCCGCAAGCGGCAATGATCGGCCCTCGCCACGCCGCCGCCACACCGCCGCCACGCCGCAAGAGGAGGGGGCGCTAACGCGCCCCAATTGTCCTTTTATTACGCTAAACATAACTAAACATTTAACCTCCATATAAAATCTGTAGGGGGCGCTGTGGCGCCAAATGAATTTATTTCACTTCAAGTAGGTTTAGGGCAAAGAGTTTAACAACTGATTCTAATTTGACGCAATTCGGACTTTATCTGCGCAAACGGCAGAAATTTTAAATATGGGAGATTTCTGAAATTCTAGCTACAGTTTGCGGCTTCGCCGCACAGAGACCGTGAGAGGTATCAATGTAATTTGGATAACTTTTGATGTCCCACTCCTCAGTAGCATTTTCACCAAATTTCAGCTTTTTAGGGCCAACGCCCTGGGAGGAGTTCGTAAAAGTACGACGTTTGGAAAAACTCCGAAGTCATGTTTAGCCATTTTTGAAGCAATATGGCCGACATTTGGTTCGGGGGACGGCGTTGCCGTAATAATATTTTTTACTTCTCTTGTCACCATCTACCTCTGCGCCAAATTTCATGATTCTACGATCAGATTTTTTTTGGGTCATTTCCCATCTCTCAATGCATTTTTGGTACATTTGGTGGCGCTGACGCGCCAATTTTTTTTATTTTAGAAAAGGGAAATAGCCAGAATGTAGAGAGGCACGATTTTTAGAGGTGTGCAAATTTTTGTGACTTTTCGTCAATGTTCACTGTGTGAAAAATAGGGGGGTTGGTCCCGAGAAGAAGAAAGAAAGAAAGAAAGAATAATATTCCGATGCGAAAACAATGTTTCCCATTTTTCAAATATCATAAACTATACATTTTCGGAAAGCGCTCGCGCTTTCCTACCTCATGGTGTGGGTCCCTGGTCACTGACGGGTACTTTCGATAATTTTGAGTGGGCTCCGCCCACTTTGTGTTTTTGGCCCTCTATACACTAATAATGTTCAATTTTTGCATTACATGCTTATATGCACGGAACATGCAAGAGATGGGGAACGTATTCGTGAGCTACTTAGCGCAAATGAGTGCTTTATATGGGGATGACGACCGCTTCGCGGTCGTCATCCCAATGTAAAGTGCTCGTTTAGTGCGAACTTTTGCACGGGCTTCGCCCGTTTACAACGGTAATGTTCCATTTTCCTACAACTAATTAGTATGCACGGGGCGTGCATGAGTGGAGGAGTGCGTTAGTGAGTGTTTGGAAGTGGGCGAGCGCTTCGCGCTCGATTTCGTGCGCACTACGTGCGCACTTTCGCAGCCGTGCTTCGCACGGCCTTACGAGATTAATAGGCCTCTCGCCAGCTTGTGGCGCTCGAGCCTAATAATAATGGCACAGTAAAGTTTGTTTCCATCGATTTTACTGAATCATAATAATAAATTAATTGCTTCTGAAGGTTTTTATTGTTTTTATTAATACTTAACACTAATAAATATTTGATGCCATTTTGTCCCGCTATAACTTATAGTCTTATATGTTATGCAAATTACCCAGTATAATATCCGCTAATGAATCACACGAGTCAAAGTAGATTTATCATAATAAACCGACATCTGAATATAGAGTAAAATACATTTCTTCTTCTTCTTTACATCGCTCACCCCGGTTTAAAGTACAAAGCGTGACTAACGACTCGTCAGAACTTACACAAAACGTATTAATCAGCTTTATTTTCATATTCATAATAAATCTCAACTCACCCAATAATTCACCAAAACCACCACAGCCACGAAACACACGATCTTCACCGACGTTGTCATGGTTTCCGTCCTCTCAAGCGCTCACAAAACGACACCTCTCACTTCCTCCGTTCTCTTTTATAGTCTCAGATAACGGTTGTGGGGGGAGGAGGCCTGGGCGGCGACGGGGGGCGGAACGTAACCGCGGCGACACTATCAGAGTCGCGTTACGTCGTGGGCGGGCGTCGCGTGGAGGTTACGGCAAGTTCAGCCGCTTCCCGGTTTTCACCCGAACGTGTCGGAGAAGTGACGGCGCCGCCATTGTGCGCTCAGGGGCTGAGGTCAGAGGTCAGGTTACGGGAGGCGGGAAGAGCGTCGGCGCGTTTACACACTCAGTGTCAATGTGAGAGCGTCGATTGTTTTGGCTCGACCCTTTCAGATTCAGATATGATTTATTTAGTTGTGTAAAAGTAAAAGTACAGATACAGGTGCAAAAATAATCATAATTCTACTAGGCCTGGTTTAGACCTGGTTTAGACCTGGTTTAGTCCTGGGTTAAACCTGGTTTAGACCTGGGTTAGACCTGGTTTAGACCTGGTTTAGACCTGGGTTAGACCTGGTTTAGACCTGGTTTAGACCTGGGTTAGACCTGGTTTAGACCTGGTTTAGACTTGGGTTAAACCTGGTTTAGACCTGGGTTAGACCTTGGTCACTTTAAGTTTAGTTGTATATTTGACCTGGTGTCTGCGTTTAGTCCTGGTTTAGTCCCAGATTCTTCTTGATTAAGGTGCTGAATGGTCTTGGTTTATTTAGTCCTGGTTCAGTCCTGATTCAAAACTGAACTGGACTCATTTAGTCACACATTTCTCTCAGTTTAGTCCTGTTTTAGTCCTGTTTTAGTCCTGTTTGAGTCCTGGTTTAGTCCTGTTTTAGTCCTGGTTTAGTCCTGTTTTAGTCCTGCTTTAGTCCTGTTTTAGTCCTGGTTTAGACCTGGTTTAATCCTGCTTTAGTCCTGGTTTAGTCCTGGTTTAGTCCTCCTTTAGTCCTGGTTTAATCCTATTTAGTCCTGCTTTAGTCCTGTTAAAAATATCAACTCTTAAATGGGCTGTAGTACTGTAGTAAAAAAGTACTTGTACTGCTACAGAGTCAAACCTTTCCTCACATCCTCATGTCTGTCTCAGTAGATTCAGTGCTGAGAAAAGGAGGAGCGAGAACAGTCAGACATACAGCGCGGGGAAGTTTGATATCTATAATCTCACATTTGTTTACGATGTCATTCACTACATTTACATGAAACATTTTAATTTCCTCTTCCTTTTTCCTTATCTTCCCAACTTTCCACAATTTTCATACATTTACATACCACATTTATGAAAGATAAATAAACAACAGTATTCACAGTGTTCCTTGTTATTGTCCACACATGGGGAAATTTCATTGTTGCAACGCAGTAGATACAGAGGAAAAGGACAGATCACTTATAGGAATATAAGAACTCTTATAATTTAATAGAGCTGAAACGCCTCAAAGAAAGCGGCTCACAAAGTTTCAGCTCGGTTTGGAGAGTTTTCCAAGCTGTGGGAGCAGCATGACCAAAAGCTCGCTTCCCCAAATCAGTCGAGGGACAAACAATTATTAAATATGAAACGTATTTACATGTTTAGGATTCAAATGTCGTGATCTTCAGGAACATTTATGTGTTATATCTGTGTTTAGTTTGCTCAGAAGCGTTGCCATGGAGATGCTTCCAAACATAGGAGATACTGTATTTGTTTTTCCCGTCTGCTTTATTAGACAGGAAAGGAGGAGCGAGAAGGGAAGGACATGCAGCATATGTGCCGTGCCCTAACCCCTCCACCACCGGGCAGCACATACTTTTACTTTTAAATTCACTTCAAACATATAATGATAGCTGCTCTCAAATGCAGTAACAGTGAAAAGTATTTCCTATAAATGTACTTCAGTAGAGTACGTGTACATGACAGGTGCAGACAGGTGCAGACAGGTGCAGGTGGAAAGTCCCCAGTGTTTCAAGGGAAATTAAAGTTAAACTCTCACATTAATACAACAACATTAAGCTGTAGGAACATTTCCATGGCAACGAGCAGCAGGAGGCTCCTCCAGGCCAAGTACGAGTCAGGTTTGTGCAGATGCGAGCCACTCACTGCAAAGACTTTCATGTTCTGTGCCTTTAAATGCAGAACTTTTACTTTTGTACTTTCCGGCCCATGAATTTTGTTTTTCTCATTTTTATTTTGTGCAAAAGGAAATATTTTGTCCTTCCAACGACATAAGTTTCTCTTACAGTTACTTCACTGCAGTACTTTCACTAAATACTATATTTGAGTCAAACTGGGACTAGAGTGTAACCCGGACCAGGACCCAGGACCCAGGACCCAGGACCCAGGACCCAGGACCCAGGACCCAGGACCCAGGACCAGGACCCAGGACCCAGGACCCAGGACCAAGAACCAGGACCAGGACCAGGACCAAGAACCAGGACCCAGGACCCAGGACCCAGGACCCAGGACCCAGGACCCAGGACCCAGGACCCAGGACCCAGGACCCAGGACCCAGGACCAGGACCCAGGACCCAGGACCCAGGACCAAGAACCAGGACCAGGACCAGGACCAAGAACCAGGACCCAGGACCCAGGACCCAGGACCCAGGACCCAGGACCCAGGACCCAGGACCCAGGACCCAGGACCCAGGACCCAGGACCCAGGACCCAGGACCCAGGACCCAGGACCCAGGACCCAGGACCAAGAACCAGGACCAGGACCCAGGACCCAGGACCCAGGACCCAGGACCAGGACCCAGGACAGGGACCAGGACCAGGACCAGGACTGATCTCACACACGCAGGAGTAAAATATGGTCTAAACTAGAACTAAACCTTCCAAAGTCCAGAGCACAAGTTAGTGCAGTTTCTGTTGACTCTTTTCTCGCCTTCTTATTCCTTCAGCTCTCGATAAAACCAGACAAAATCAATATTTAATTAATGATAAACCTGTTTCTTATCACTGCCAGTGCCTTTGAAGTCACCTCACACACAATCATGAGTCCTCCAGTTTCACCATATTTCTGACGTCAGTGAATCGTTTTTACACAGACACGAGAACTTTTACGTCTCTGGAAAAGTACATAAACGCTCTCATCATCGGCTTTTACGGTTTGCAAATGGCTAATAAAGTAATAAAATGGAGTGGACGGGCGTGACGGGGCGTGGCGGGGCGGAGTCGGGCTTTTCATTTGTTCTTATTTGTTTTGCGCAAAGACAGATTAAGATGTACAGTACTTTTGTTCTAGTTCTAGTTCTTGTGCAGTTTGTTTTGAAGTGTAGACCTCGGATTGGACCTGGTTTAGTCCCAGTTTAGACCTCGGATTGGACCTGGTTTAGTCCCAGTTTAGACCTCGGATTGGACCTGGTTTAGTCCTAGTTTAGACCTCGGATTGGACCTGGTTTAGTCCCAGTTTAGACCTCGGATTGGACCTGGTTTAGTCCCAGTTTAGACCTCGGATTGGACCTGGTTTAGTCCCAGTTTAGACCTCGGATTGGACCTGGTTTAGTCCCAGTTTAGACCTTGTTTCATTCTGGTTTAGACCCAGTTTGGACCTCGGATTGGACCTGGTTTAGTCCCAGTTTAGACCTCGTTTCATTCTGGTTTAGTCCCAGTTTAGACCTCGTTTCATTCTGGTTTAGTCCCAGTTTAGACCTCATTTCACTCTGGTTTAGTCCCAGTTTAGACCTCGTTTCACTCTGGTTTAGTCCCAGTTTAGACCTCGTTTCACTCTGGTTTAGTCCCAGTTTAGACCTCGTTTCACTCTGGTTTAGTCCCAGTTTAGACCTCGTTTCACTCTGGTTTAGTCCCAGTTTAGACCTCGTTTCACTCTGGTTTAGTCCCAGTTTAGACCTTGTTTCATTCTGGTTTAGTTCTTTGTAAGTCCAGGTGTAGAAGTGGTTTGGTCCTGATTAAATCCCGGTTTAGACTTTGAGTCGTCCGAGTTTAGGCTGGAGCTTGGTCTCGGTTTAGTCCTGTGGGTCAAGTCTGGATTTAGTCCGGGTTTAGGCTTTGATTAGTCCAGATTTAGCACTGGCTTCAGTTCTTTTAGTTCTGGTTTGGACCTGGTACAGACCTTGATTAGATCTAGATCTGGTTGATTAGTTCTGATTTGGTTCTATATTAAATTTGGTTAAGTCCTTCTATAGTCCTGGTTTAGTCCTGGTTTAGTCCTGGTTTAGACCTTGTTTAGTCCTGATTTACCTAGACCTGGGTTAGGCATTATTTAGTCCTGGTTTAGTCCTGTTTTAGCTAGACCTGAGTTAGACATGATTTAGTCTTGGTTTAGTCCTTATTAAGTCCTGGTTTAGTCCTGGTTTTGACCTTATTTAGTCCTGGTTTAGTCCTGTTTTATTTAGACCTGGGTTAGACATGATTTAGTCTTGGTTTATTCCTTATTTAGTCCTGGTTTAGTCCTGGTGTAGACCTTGTTTAGTCCTGGTTTAGTCCTGGTTTAGTCCTGGTGTAGACCTTGTTTAGTCCTGGTTTAGTCCTGGTGTAGACCTTGTTTAGTCCTGGTTTAGTCCTGGTTTAGTCCTGGTGTAGACCTTGTTTAGTCCTGGTTTAGTCCTGGTTTAGTCCTGGTGTAGACCTTGGTTACTCTATGTTTAGTTCTATATTTGACCCGGTTTAGTTTCAGATTCTTCTTGATTAAGGTTGTGAATGGTCTGGTTTAGTCCTAGTTTAGATCTGGTTTATTCCCGGTTTAGTTCTATATTTCATCTTTTGTCTGTGGTTGAATCTTGTTTTATTGAGTTTAATCCAGTGGTTTCCAGGTTCGGGGTTAAGTTTGAGCTCCTTTTATGTCACACACTTCTTCAATTACTTTGGTCCTTTCACAGTTTCACTTTAAACCAAACAAAGAAAAGAGTAAGAAAAGACATTTGGCAAAAGTGAAACCCGACGCGAGCTTCAAGTTTCAAGTGTCGTGTTCCAGTTCGTTTCTGAGAAGGTCTTTTGGGTGAGTGGCACTTCCTGAACGAGAACGTGGCACATTTACTTCCACCTCCAAGTATTTGTATTTGTTTATATTCACTGAGTACATGAAGTATAACCGGCCTCCTGCTGGTGCCAGAGTCAGGACTAAACATGGACCGGCCTCCTGCTGGTGCCAGAGTCAGGACTAAACATGGACCGGCCTCCTACTGGTGCCAGAGTCAGGACTAAACATGGACCGGCCTCCTGCTGGTGCCCAGAGTCAGGACTAAACATGGACCGGCCTCCTACTGGTGCCAGAGTCAGGACTAAACATGGACCGGCCTCCTACTGGTGCCAGAGTCAGGACTAAACATGGACCGGCCTCCTACTGGTGCCAGAGTCAGGACTAAACATGGACCGGCCTCCTACTGGTGCCAGAGTCAGGACTAAACATGGACCGGCCTCCTGCTGGTGCCAGAGTCAGGACTAAACATGGACCGGCCTCCTACTGGTGCCAGAGTCAGGACTAAACATGGACCGGCCTCCTACTGGTGCCAGAGTCAGGACTAAACATGGACCGGCCTCCTGCTGGTGCCAGAGTCAGGACTAAACATGGACCGGCCTCCTGCTGGTGCCAGAGTCAGGACTAAACATGGACCGGCCTCCTGCTGGTGCCAGAGTCAGGACTAAACATGGACCAGCCTCCTGCTGGTGCCAGAGTCAGGACTAAACATGGACCAGCCTCCTGCTGGTGCCAGAGTCAGGACTAAACATGGACCGGCCTCCTGCTGGTGCCAGAGTCAGGACTAAACATGGACCGGCCTCCTGCTGGTGCCAGAGTCAGGACTAAACATGGACCGGCCTCCTACTGGTGCCAGAGTCAGGACTAAACATGGACCGGCCTCCTGCTGGTGCCAGAGTCAGGACTAAACATGGACCGGCCTCCTACTGGTGCCAGAGTCAGGACTAAACATGGACCGGCCTCCTGCTGGTGCCAGAGTCAGGACTAAACATGGACCGGCCTCCTACTGGTGCCAGAGTCAGGACTAAACATGGACCGGCCTCCTGCTGGTGCCAGAGTCAGGACTAAACATGGACCGGCCTCCTGCTGGTGCCAGAGTCAGGACTAAACATGGACCGGCCTCCTACTGGTGCCAGAGTCAGGACTAAACATGGACCGGCCTCTTGCTGGTGCCAGAGTCAGGACTAAACATGGACCGGCCTCCTGCTGGTGCCAGAGTCAGGACTAAACATGGACCGGCCTCCTGCTGGTGCCAGAGTCAGGACTAAACATGGACCGGCCTCCTGCTGGTGCCAGAGTCAGGACTAAACATGGACCGGCCTCCTACTGGTGCCAGAGTCAGGACTAAACATGGACCGGCCTCCTGCTGGTGCCAGAGTCAGGACTAAACATGGACCGGCCTCTTGCTGGTGCCAGAGTCATGACTAAACATGGGCCGGCCTCCTGCTGGTGCCAGAGTCAGGACTAAACATGGACCGGCCTCCTGCTGGTGCCAGAGTCAGGACTAAACATGGACCGGCCTCCTGCTGGTGCCAGAGTCAGGACTAAACATGGACCGGCCTCCTGCTGGTGCCAGAGTCAGGACTAAACATGGACCGGCCTCCTACTGGTGCCAGAGTCAGGACTAAACATGGACCGGCCTCCTGCTGGTGCCAGAGTCAGGACTAAACATGGACCGGCCTCCTACTGGTGCCAGAGTCAGGACTAAACATGGACCGGCCTCCTGCTGGTGCCAGAGTCAGGACTAAACATGGACCGGCCTCCTGCTGGTGCCAGAGTCAGGACTAAACATGGACCGGCCTCCTACTGGTGCCAGAGTCAGGACTAAACATGGACCGGCCTCTTGCTGGTGCCAGAGTCAGGACTAAACATGGACCGGCCTCCTGCTGGTGCCAGAGTCAGGACTAAACATGGACCGGCCTCCTGCTGGTGCCAGAGTCAGGACTAAACATGGACCGGCCTCCTGCTGGTGCCAGAGTCAGGACTAAACATGGACCGGCCTCCTACTGGTGCCAGAGTCAGGACTAAACATGGACCGGCCTCCTGCTGGTGCCAGAGTCAGGACTAAACATGGACCGGCCTCTTGCTGGTGCCAGAGTCATGACTAAACATGGACCGGCCTCCTGCTGGTGCCAGAGTCAGGACTAAACATGGACCGGCCTCCTGCTGGTGCCAGAGTCAGGACTAAACATGGACCGGCCTCCTGCTGGTGCCAGAGTCAGGACTAAACATGGACCGGCCTCTTGCTGGTGCCAGAGTCAGGACTAAACATGGACCGGCCTCTTGTTGGTGCATGTTTAATCTCACATACAAACAGAGCGTGTCCCGTTACTTTGGAGAACTGCTTTTGTTCTCTCGTTGCTTGAAAGCAAAAAAAATATTTTATGGCCGGTGTGTACTTTTTTAAACAAATATTCACTTTTAAACAGGTCCAGTTTTAGACCGGGGCACAGTACTATCACAGTACTATCACAGCTGCAGTACTATGACAACTGCAGTACTGTCACAGCTGCAGTACTATTAAAGCTGCAGTCCTGTCACAGCTGCAGTACTATTAAAGCTGCAGTACTGTCACAGCTGCAGTACTATTAAAGCTGCAGTACTGTCACAGCTGCAGTACTATTAAAGCTGCAGTACTGTCACAGCTGCAGTACTATTAAAGCTGCAGTACTGTCACAGCTGCAGTACTATTAAAGCTGCAGTACTGTCACAGCTGCAGTACTATCACAGCTGCAGTACTATGACAGCTGCTGTACAGTCACAGCTGCAGTACTATTAAAGCTGCAGTACTGTCACAGCTGCAGTACTATCACAGCTGCAGTACTATGACAGCTGCTGTACTATCACAGCTGCAGTACTATCACAGCTGCAGTACTATGACAACTGCAGTACTATGACAACTGCAGTACTATCACAGCTGCAGTACTATGACAGCTGCTGTACAGTCACAGCTGCAGTACTATCACAGCTGCAGTACTATCACAGCTGCAGTACTATGACAGCTGCTGTACTATCACAGCTGCAGTACTATCACAGCTGCAGTACTATCACAGCTGCAGTACTATGACAGCTGCTGTACTATCACAGCTGCAGTACTGTCACAGCTGCAGTACTATCACAGCTGCAGTACTATGACAACTGCAGTACTATGACAACTGCAGTACTATCACAGCTGCAGTACTGTCACAGCTGCAGTACTATCACAGCTGCAGTACTATGACAACTGCAGTACTATGACAACTGCAGTACTATCACAGCTTCAGCCCTAAAGTTCAGCTGTAAGGTCAGCTGTAAGGTTCAGCTTTAAGGTTCAGCTGTAAGGTTCAGCTGTAAGGTTCAGCTGTAAGGTTCAGCTTTAAGGTTCAGCTGTAAGGTTCAGCTGTAAGGTTCAGCTCTAAGGTTCAGCTGTAAGGTTCAGATCTAAGGATCAGCTGTAAGGTTCAGCTCTAAGGTTCAGCTCTAAGGTTCAGCTGTAAGGTTCAGATCTAAGGTTCAGCTGTAAGGTTCAGCTCTAAGGTTCAGCTGTAAGGTTCAGATCTAAGGATCTGCTGTAAGGTTCAGCTCTAAGGTTCAGCTCTAAGGTTCAGCTGTAAGGTTCAGATCTAAGGTTCAGCTCTAAGGTTCAGCTCTAAGGTTCAGCTGTAAGGTTCAGATCTAAGGTTCAGCTGTAAGGTTCAGCTCTAAGGTTCAGCTGTAAGGTTCAGATCTAAGGATCTGCTGTAAGGTTCAGCTCTAAGGTTCAGCTCTAAGGTCCAGCTGTAAGGTTCAGATCTAAGGTTCAGCTCTAAGGTTCAGCTCTAAGGTTCAGCTCTAAGGTTCAGCTGTAAGGTTCAGATCTAAGGTTCAGCTCTAAGGTTCAGCTCTAAGGTTCAGCTGTAAGGTTCAGATCTAAGGTTCAGCTGTAAGGTTCAGATCTAAGGTTCAGCTCTAAGGTTCAGCTCTAAGGTTCAGCTCTAAGGTTCAGATCTAAGGTTCAGCTGTAAGGTTCAGATCTAAGGTTCAGCTCTAAGGTTCAGCTCTAAGGTCAGCTGTAAGGTTCGTCTGCTGTACAGTTGGATGGTTCCAGGCAAAGAAAGAACAGGTTGTTGTAGTTTTTGTCTGAACTGTATTTTCTTTAGGGAGCGTCTGCAGAGCCCAAACTGCCATGTTGTTTTTGTGCCGGCCGCGGCGCCTGAAACTGCGCCGCTATTTGACCGCGTTTTAGCGCCAATTTAGACCCCGACGGGTTAAGGTTAGGGTTAAGGTTAAGGTTAAGGTTAGGGTTAGGGTTAAGGTTAAGGTTAAGGTTAAGGTTAAGGTTAGGGTTAAGGTTAAGGTTAAGGTTAGGGTTAGGGTTAAGGTTAAGGTTAGGGTTAGGGTTAAGGTTAGGGTTAGGGTTAGGGTTAGGGTTAAGGTTAGGGTTAAGGTTAGGGTTAGGGTTAAGGTTAAGGTTAAGGTTAGGGTTAAGGTTGGGGTTAAGGTTAGGGTTAGGGTTAAGGTTAGGGTTAAGGTTAAGGTTAAGGTTAAGGTTAGGGTTAAGGTTAAGGTTAGGGTTAGGGTTAGGGTTAAGGTTAGGGTTAGGGTTAAGGTTAGAGTTAGGGTTAAGGTTAGGGTTAGGGTTAATGTTAGGGTTAGGGTTAAGGTTAAGGTTAGGGTTAGGGTTAGGGTTAGGGTTAGGGTTAGGGTTAAGGTTAGAGTTAGGGTTAAGGTTAGGGTTAGGGTTAATGTTAGGGTTAGGGTTAAGGTTAGGGTTAGGGTTAAGGTTAGGGTTAGGGTTAAGGTTAGGGTTAAGGTTAGGGTTAAGGTTAGGGTTAAGGCTAGGGTTAAGGGTTAAGGGTTAGGGTTAAAGTTAAGGGTTAGGGTTAGGGTTAAGGTTAAGGTTAGGGTTAGGGTTAGGGTTAGGGTTAGGGTTAAGGTTAGGGTTAAGGTTAAGGTTAAGGTTAAGGGTTAGGGTTAGGGTTAGGGTTAGGGTTAAAGTTAAGGGTTAGGGTTAAAGTTAGGGTTAAGGTTAAGGGTTAGGGTTAAGGTTAAGGTTAAGGGTTAGGGTTAGGGTTAAGGTTAAGGGTTAGGGTTAGGGTTAGGGTTAAGGTTAAGGTTAGGGTTAAGGTTAAGGGTTAGGGTTCGGGTTCGGGTTCGGGTTAGGGTTAAGGTTAAGGTTAAGTTAAGGTTAGGGTTAGGGTTAAAGTTAAGGGTTAGGGTTAGGGTTAGGGTTAAGGTTAAGGTTAAGGGTTAGGGTTAGGGTTAGGGTTAGGGTTAGGGTTAAGGTTAGGGTTAAGGTTAAGGTTAAGGTTAAGGTTAGGGTTAAGGGTTAGGGTTAGGGTTAAGGTTAAGGTTAAGGTTAAGGTTAAGGGTTAGGGTTAGGGTTAGGGTTAAGGTTAGGGTTAAGGTTACGGTTAAGGTTAGGGTTAAGGTTAAGGGTTAAGGTTAAGGGTTAAGGGTTAGGGTTAGGGTTAGGGTTAAGGTTAAGGTTAAGGGTTAGGGTTAGGGTTAAGGTTAAGTTAAGGTTAGGGTTAGGGTTAAGGTTAAGATTAAGGTTAAGGTTAAGGTTAAGGTTAAGGTTAGGGTTAAGGTTAAGGGTTAGGGTTAAGGGTTAGGGTTAGGGTTAAGGTTAAGGTTAAGGGTTAGGGTTAGGGTTAGGGTTAGGGTTAAGGTTAGGGTTAAGGTTACGGTTAAGGTTAGGGTTAAGGTTAAGGGTTAAGGTTAAGGGTTAAGGGTTAGGGTTAGGGTTAAGGTTAAGGTTAAGGTTAAGGGTTAGGGTTAGGGTTAGGGTTAAGGTTAAGTTAAGGTTAGGGTTAGGGTTAGGGTAGGGTTAAGGTTAAGGTTTATATATAAGATAAATATAACTTTTATGTACGACGCCGCCTGAATCAGCCGTTACCACGCGCTGACATCACACTGTGGAAAAGAGCCAAAAACAAAATGAATGAAACTAAAGTCTTGAGTGTCGTGAGACGAGGAAAGCGGCGTGACGCGAGCGGTCAATGATTAAACGTGTAAAGGACTTATCCGTGTGTACTTTTGGGCGGGTCTAGTTTGACTTGCAGCTCGTGGGGAATTATGAGAGGCATTTTACAGAAACGAGCAATTAAAAGTACGACTATAACGTGTAGGAATGTAGTTAACGTCTCGTTTGAGACGTTTAAAGGCCTCGCTCGGGAAAAGGATCGGGACAAAATAAAGGTTCAAATGCAAATGGACCGGATTCAAATGAAGAGGCGTGTCTGTTGTTACTTTACAATAGTTTAGTCCTGGTTTAGCCCTGGTTCAGCCCTGGTTTAGTCCTAGTTTAGACCTGGTTTAGCCCTGGTTTAGACCTGGTTCAGCCCTGGTTTAGCCCTGGTTCAGCCCTGGTTTAGCCCTGGTTCAGCCTTGGTTTAGCCCTGGTTTAGACCTGGTTTAGTCCTGGTTTAGACCTGGTTTAGCCCTGGTTCAGCCCTGGTTTAGCCCTGGTTCAGCCCTGGTTTAGCCCTGGTTCAGCCCTGGTTTAGTCCTAGTTTAGACCTGGTTTAGCCCTGGTTTAGACCTGGTTCAGCCCTGGTTTAGCCCTGGTTCAGCCTTGGTTTAGCCCTGGTTTAGACCTGGTTTAGTCCTGGTTTAGACCTGGTTTAGCCCTGGTTCAGCCCTGGTTTAGCCCTGGTTCAGCCCTGGTTTAGCCCTGGTTCAGCCTTGGTTTAGCCCTGGTTTAGACCTGGTTTAGTCCTGGTTTAGACCTGGTTTAGCCCTGGTTCAGCCCTGGTTTAGCCCTGGTTCAGCCCTGGTTTAGTCCTAGTTTAGCCCTGGTTTAGACCTGGTTTAGACCTGGTTTAGTCCTGGTTTAGTCCTGGTTTGGACCAGTGTAAAACGATGGCTTGAAATTGAAGCGATGGTAAATGAGGAAAAATCCTGTTTGGAAAGAGTTTGACTTCGTCTGGTAAATGTTCCTTTAATGCAAATCCATATGAAACTTTGCAATTACTGCCGTGATCACATGCAATGGTATTTATGTATTTATCTTTATTATTTTACCCTTCCATCCCTTTTTGGGTTTTGTCTATGGGAGTTTTTGTTTATAGAAGATCTTCTAAGTGTTTTTCAGGCTTCCTATAAGTGATCTGTTCTTTTCCTCTGGATCTTCCTGCTTTGCATCAATGACATTTCCCCACGTGGGACAATAAAGGATCATCTTATCTTATGTCCTTTCTTCTTCTGTGTTTATGGCGGTTGGGTTCAAGTGTGACATCACTGCACCCTGTGACATCACTGTGTGACTAACGTCCTGACCCTTCACCTCTCGCCCAGGAGACGACGCCATCCAGAAAACAGCACACATCAGGTTATTTAAACTTTATTAAAATAAAACTGACAAATGGAAAAGGAAAGAAACAGATCGTGTTCAGATGTGAAAACAAAAGCTTAATTCAGTTTATATTATAAGAAACAGAAGAGAAAGAGCATTTCCACATGTTACATCAAACTAAACTAAACTATTTACATTAAAGTCTGTTACTAACAAAGGGTGCAATTAAACGAATGATTAATAATATCTGCACGGAATGTCAAAATGTCTTAAATTCCCAAAACTCTGAAACCTTTTGGAGCACTGCCCTCTGCTGGACGAAAGAGGGATTACAACAATAACATTCTATTTTAATTAGAACGTAATTCAACTCAAAAGATGACTTCTATTGAACATTGAGACTTTATCACAGGTTTAAATGTGACGACGAGGCTTTAACACGGAACATCTAAAGGAAACAAACAAAAAACTAAAACAAAATCTCAGCCGATCACAATGAGGGAAAAAGTAACATATTTACTTAATTATAATGTGTTTATTTGAATGATTCTGTCACTGTGAAACGCCTCAGTCGTTACACAGAAGATCCTGGTTCGATCCCAGTTCAGTCCCGTTTTAGTCCTGGTGTAGACCTGGTGTAGTCCCGGTTTAGTCCCGGTGTAGTCCCGGTGTGGTCCCGGTGTAGTCCCGGTTTAGTCCCGGTTTAGTCCCGGTGTAGTCCCGGTGTAGTCCCGGTGTAGTCCCGGTGTAGTCCCGGTGTAGTCCCGGTGTAGTCCCGGTTTAGTCCCGGTGTAGTCCCGGTGTGGTCCCGGTGTGGTCCCGGTGTAGTCCCGGTTTAGTCCCGGTGTAGTCCCGGTGTAGTCCCGGTTTGGTCCCGGTGTGGTCCCGGTGTGGTCCCGGTGTAGTCCCGGTGTAGTCCCGGTGTGGTCCCGGTTTAGTCCCGGTGTAGTCCCGGTGTAGTCCCGGTGTAGTCCCGGTGTAGTCCCGGTGTAGTCCCGGTTTAGTCCCGGTGTAGTCCCGGTGTGGTCCCGGTGTGGTCCCGGTTTAGTCCCGGTGTAGTCCCGGTGTAGACCAGGTTTCGTCCCAGGTTTCGTCCCAGGTTTCGTCCCAGGTTTCGTCCCAGGTTTCGTCCCAGGTTTTGTCCCAGGTTTCGTCCCAGGTTTCGTCCCAGGTTTCGTCCCAGGTTTTGTCCCGGTCTCTAGTCTTTGCTCCTCTTCGCCCTCGACTCGTTGGGCTCGAGTATCGATCTTCTCTTGGAGTTTCTTCGCGGGGCGTCGGTCTCTTTGTCCGCGGCCGAACTCGCGGCCGGAGCCTTGCAGTCTGTGGCGGCGTCGCTCTTGCGCCGCCTCCTGGTCTGCTCCGGAGGCGCGGCGTCCTCGTCCTCCTCCTCCTCCTCCTCCTCCCCCTCCTCCTCCCCCTCCTCCTCCCCCTTCTCCTCCCCCTTCTCCTCCCCCTTCTCCTCACAGACGGGAGCGGGCGAGGTAGAGCCCGCGTCAGAGTCGTCGCCTGAGTCTTCGCTCAAGCAGTCGCCCGAGTCGTCGCCCGAGTCGTCGCCCGAGTCGTCGCCCGAGTCTTCGCCCGAGTCTTCGCCTGAGACCTCGCCAGAGCCGTCTTGTGGCACGTCGTCTTTGTTCTCGCTAGGACTGGCCTCGTCGTCGTCCATCATCACGATCTGGACATCTGCAGGAGCAAAAGCCGTTTGGTTTAAGCCAAGATTTACAACTTTATTATACATTTAGCAAATATATTTAAAAACTAAATATATAAGATAAGATAATCCTTTATTGTCCCACATGGGATAATTTCATTGTTGCAACGCAGGTAGATACAGAAGAAAAGAACAGATAAGTTATCGGTTACTATAAATAAAAACTCACATTATGGTGGGAAAAGTAACAAATACCGTACTTTCCATCACACTTGCAGCCGCATTTCATACTCCAGTGCGACTTATATGTTTTTTTCTTCTCTATTATGCATGTTTACGTGTACATGTTTTGCAGTGTTGACATGTGCATCGATTAATTTATGACAGTGTTTCCCAACCAGGGGAATGCAAACGCTTTTTGGGCATTAATATGATAATAAACAAGAAAACACAATAGTACTAATTGTCCATTTGTTCAGAGGAAACAGATTTACAAAGGTACAAATCTCATGGTACAATAATATCACTATTATTCATCTCTCAGTTTGATATTTAGTGTGATATTTTGGGAGCAATAACAGAACTAAAACGTTTTGACAAGAGTTTGGTGTAAATATGACACCAAAGAAAATGAATGTGCTAAATAATCTTTGTGTGTTTGAACGCTAATCTTTTATCTTCATGTGGTCGGCACTGACAAACATGGAGCAAAGGATCATGGTCTATGTAGTTTTATCTGTTACTGCAACAAAACTGCACTGAAGAAAAGCAGATATTATGTGACACTTTGGACACGGTATTTCGATTATTGTTACCATGTGCAATACTGACTTAACCATGTGCAATACTGACTTAACCATGTGCAATACTGACTTAACCATGTGCAATACTGTCATACCCATGTGCAATACTGTCATACCCATGTGCAATACTGACTTAACCATGTGCAATACTGACTTAACCATGTGCAATACTGACTTAACCATGTGCAATACTGTCTTAACCATGTGCAATACTGTCATACCCATGTGCAATACTGACTTAACCTGACTTAACCATGTGCAATACTGACTTAACTTGACTTAACCATGTGCAATACCGACTTGACCATGTGCAATACTGACTTAACCATGTGCTTAACCATGTGCAATACTGACTTAACCATGTGCTTAACCATGTGCAATACTGACTTAACCATGTGCAATACTGACTTAACCATGTGCAATACTGACTTAACCATGTGCAATACTGTCATACCCATGTGCAATACTGACTTAACCTGACTTAACCATGTGCAATACTGACTTAACCTGACTTAACCATGTGCAATACTGTCTTAACCATGTGCAATACTGTCTTAAACATGTGCAATACTGACTTAACCATGTGCAATACTGACTTAACCATGTGCAATACTGTCATACCCATGTGCAATACTGTCATACCCATGTGCAATACTGACTTAACCATGTGCAATACTGACTTAACCATGTGCTTAACCATGTGCAATACTGACTTAACCATGTGCAATACTGTCTTAAACATGTGCAATACTGACTTAACCATGTGCAATACTGACTTAACCATGTGCAATACTGACTTAACCATGTGCAATACTGACTTAACCATGTGCAATACTGACTTAACCATGTGCAATACTGTCATACCCATGTGCAATATTGTCATACCCATGTGCAATACTGACTTAATCATGTGCAATACTGACTTAACCATGTGCTTAACCATGTGCAATACTGACTTAACCATTGGAAGCTATTGAAGCGGTGACGTCATTTCCGGTGAGTGTCGCGTTTTCAGAGCTGTTCGTTCTTAGAGCCTTTTACCGATTAATCCACGAATTATACACACTATTTACGCATCATATACACGAAAGTGAACGTTTGATTTCTCCGCAAACAATCCGGAGCCTCAAGCCGCTCGCTTTTCAGTATTTCGTGGATTAAAAAGCCCTCCTCACTTTCTAGCTCCAGCCTGAACTAGCCTAGCGTAGCCTAGCCGCTAGCGTCATGGCTGGATCTACCTTTACCTGTTTGAGCTGTCATATGTCGAGTCAGAACCCTGGCTCCTTCTCTGATGACAGCTGCGTGAAGTGCAGTGTAGTGGTAGTTTTGGAGGCCAGGGTTACGGAGTTAGAAGCGCGGATCCGCTGTTTAGAGGAGCTTAAGTCCAGTTATAGTTCGGTTTTAGCGCGAGGGCTACCGGACCACGCTGCAGGGCGTAGCATTAGCATTAGCAGTAGCAGTAAGGCCGAGCTCAGCCCCTCAGCGTCTCCCGTGCAGCCGGGACTAGACCAGGAACAGAATAGGGACCAATTTGTGACAGTTCGGAGGGGACAAGGCGCTAAACGCCGAACCTCAGAGCGCCGTGAGCTTCACGTCTATAATAGGTTTTCTCCCCTCAGCGATCACACGCCCGCTGAACACACGAGAGAAACTCTTGTAATCGGGAGTTCTATTGTTAGAGACGTGAAGCTGCCAGCTGCTAGCGTTAGGTGTTACCCTGGGGCCAGAATGGGTGACATCGAAGGAAACCTTAGGATCTTAAAGCAGAGTAGGACCCGTTTCCGGCGAGTCGTGGTTCACGCAGGCGGTAACGACGCCCGGCGGAGACAATCAGAGGTGCTCAAAGTTCAAGTGGCCGCGGTGTGTGACCTAGCGAAGTCGATGTCAGACACTGTAATATTTTCTGGTCCCCTGCCCAATCGGATCAATGCTGAATTGTACAGCCGTCTCTCAGCATTCAACAACTGGTTATCCAGATGGTGCCCTCAAAACAACGTTGTCTTTATTGATAACTGGAGTGCGTTTTGGGGAAAGCTCGGGCTCATACGCAGGGATGGCATCCATCCGACTTCGGAGGGTACATCCCTATTAGTTCGGAATTTGACCGATAGTCTTAGTCGTGTTAAGTGACCATCTAGGGATGAGCCCCAGGTGCAGAGCAGCAGTTCAAGACGCTCCTCTGTCGCTGAACTCTCGCCCGTTCTGTTACATGTGAAGTGTTCAGATTCAAGACAGATAGAGACTGTGTGTGTCCCTCGTGTCCCTCGTGTCCCTCGTACAAATAATGCCAAAAAGTCACATCTCAGAAAAAATATTTCAGGCGTCAGACCAAATAACTTAAGGAAAATAACAATCACAAATGACACAAATACACAAATGAATAAACACGTAAAATGTGGACTGCTAAACATTAGAGCAATTTCCTCCAAATCGCTCTTAGTTAATGAATTAATTAGTGACTATAACATAGATCTTCTAGCTCTAACTGAAACGTGGCTTCAACAAGACGACTACGTCAGACTAAATGAGTCCACCCCACCCAGCCATGTTAACTTTCAGACCGCCAGGAGCACAGGCCGAGGTGGTGGTGTGGCAGTGATCTCCCACTCAAGCCTACTCATGAGCCCTAAAACTAACAATGCATTTCACTCATTTGAAAGCCTTATGCTGTCAATCACATGTCCAAATATGAAAAACCAAAAAGGAGTTTTGTTCATAGTTATCTACCGACCTCCTGGTCCCTATTCAGAGTTTTTAACAGAGTTTTCTGACTTTATATCAAACTTAGTGTTAGCCTGGGATAAAATAGTTATAGTTGGAGACTTTAATATCCACGTGAACATGAGTGATGACGCTCTCAGTAATGCCTTCAGCGCCTTGTTAGACAGCATTGGTTTCACTCAGAATGTAAATAAACCGACTCACACTCACAAGAACACTCTGGTACGTATGGAACAGAGATTAGTGACCTCAGTGTCCTCCCTCAAAACCCTATATTGTCAGATCATTTCCTAATTACCTTTCAGTTTATTCTTAAAGATCATCCAGTCCCACAAAATAAAGTTATAATGAAAAGGACAATATCTGAAAAATCTATCTCAAAATTCAAAGAAATAATAGAGCCAATATTCAGTGACATGTCATGTGATCCTGCTGAGAACAGCTTTAGTCCCAGTTTAAGTGATCAATGTGTCGACTTGACCATGAATTCTCTGAAGTCTGCTCTTGACGTTGTCGCGCCGTTAAAACAGAAGGTCATTAGGCCAAAGCGCGCCTCCCCATGGTACAACCAAGAACTGCGTTCACATAAACAAAGAGTTAGAAAGTTAGAGGGATTATTTCGTCGCTCTCACACAGAAGAATCCCTAAAAGCATGGAAAAGTTGCCTGCTGTCCTATAAGCAGGCTCTGCGTAAGGCCCAAACCAGATACTATTCAAATCTAATAGAAGTCAACAAAAGTAACACTAAATTCCTTTTCAGCACTGTAGCTAGGCTAACAAACTGTCACAGTGCAGTAGAGCCCTCAATCCCAGCTACACTTAGCTCTGATGATTTCCTCCTATTTTTTAACAATAAAATAAAAACAATCAGAGATAAATTAGATGAAATTATTATTAGCCCTATTAGCCCTGAACTAGCCCAAGCTGTAAATCTAACGTCCCATATAAATCCACCTGTAAACCTAGAAAGGTTCACAGCTGTTGATCAAGCAGAGATAACTTCAGCCATTATGTCCTCTAAAAGCTCAACTTGTGTCCTAGACCCCATTCCAAGCAGACTCCTCAAAGACATTCTCCCCCTAATTATAGACCCTATTCTTAATATAATAAATACTTCAAGAAACCTTGGAGTCTTATTTGACCAGGAGCTCTCATTTAAAGCTCATATAAATCAAGCTTGTAAAACAGCCTATTTCCATTTGCGCAACATCGCCAAAATCAGAAGAATTCTGCCTAAAAGTGATGCTGAAAAACTTATCCATGCATTTGTAACGACTAGATTAGACTACTGTAACTCCCTGCTTGCAGCGTGTCCTAAAAGCTCCATAAAAAGCTTTCAACTGGTTCAAAATGCAGCAGCAAGATTACAACAAAAAGAAGAGAGCACATTACGCCAGTGCTGAAGTCTCTTCTGGCTCCCCGTCGAGTCCAGAATCAAATTCAAAATTCTACTCTTGACCTACAAAGCCATAAATGACATGGCCCCATCCTACCTCAAAGATGCTATAGTACCATATCATCCAAACAGACCTCTTCGCTCTCAGAATGCCGGCCTTCTGGTGGTGCCAAGAGTCTCTAAAAGTACAGTAGGAGGTAGAGCGTTTAGCTACCAAGCTCCTGTGTTATGGAATCAGCTCCCGACCCATGTTAAATATGCTGACACAGTCTCTTCATTTAAGTCCAGGCTTAAAACGTTCCTCTTCGAAATCGCTTATGGTCAGACTAGTTAGGAACAGAAAGATAAACCCACAGCTTCAGCTACGCTGCCCTAGGAGTAACTATGCTGGGGGAAGTATGACAGCTTGAGCACTATCCTCTTCTTCTGACTACTTATGCTATCAAACAATATTTATTTTTTGATTCCACTTGCAAACTGTTCACCGCCTTCTTTTCTTTCTCTCACTCCTGAGGACCTGTGGACCCAGATGCCCCTCCCCTGGTGAAGTGGTCCCTGCCCCGTGTGGACGGTCCCTCATCTGCCTGAAGAGTGGGTCCAGCTCGCCCCCGACGGTCCCTCATCTGCCTGAAGAGTGGGTCCAGCTCGACTCAGACGGTCCCTCATCTGCCTGAAGAGTGGGTCCAGCTCGACTCAGACGGTCCCTCTTCTGCCTGAAGAGTGGGTCCAGCTCCAGTCTCCTCGTGTCCGTCTGTCCGTCTGTGAGAGTCAGATCTCTCCTTCACTGGAACTCCTCCAGGTTTCTACGTTTTTTTCACAAAGAAGTTTTTTTTGTAGTTTTTCCTGGCCGAGAAGGAGAGTCTAAGGACAGAGGACCCTGGGACATCGTCCCTCGCCACCACAGACATTGTCTGACTTCATCGCCACCACAGACATTGTTGATTCATTTCTCCCTGTGGCCCTCAGAGGCAACTGTTGTTGTGATTTTGGGCCTTACAAAAATAAATTGATTTGATTTGATGTGCAATACTGTCATACCCATGTGCAATACTGACAACCTGACTTAACCATGTGCAATACTGACTTAACCTGACTTAACCATGTGCAATTCTGACTTAACCATGTGCAATACTGTCTTAACCATGTGCAATACTGACTTAACCATGTGCAATACTGTCTTAACCATGTGCAATACTGACTTAACCATGTGCAATACTGTCATATTCATACACAATGTCATTCATGTGCATATAACTGCTGTAAATAAGAGTGTTTACTTTTGCTACTATTATTATTTTTGTCTTTATTTTTTCTCTCTATTCCTTATTAAGAATATGAGGTTTTGTCTCTAAGAGTTTTGTTTATAAGAGTTTTCCTATTAAGAGTGTTTTTTTTTTTTTAAGCTTCCTAAAACTTATCTGTTCTTTTACTTCTGTACCTACTGCGTTGCAACACAGAAATTTCCCCATTGTGTGGACAAATAAAGGCTTATCTTATCTTATAGTTGTAGCATGCTACTAGCTACCGTTAGCATTAGCAAACTTAGGACAGCCTGCGAAGCTAGTTTCCGACACTCACACGTTTTAAACATTTACAGACAGTTTAATCTCCGGACAGAGCCGCAGCACAGACCGAGGCACGGACCCGGGGCACCGAGGCACGGACCCGGGGCACCGAGGCACGGACCCGGGGCACCGAGGCACGGACCCGGGGCACCGAGGCACGGACCCGGGGCACCGAGGCACGGACCCGGAGCACCGAGGCACGGACCCGGGGCACGGACCCGGGGCACCGAGGCACGGACCCGGAGCGCGGACCCGGGGCACCGAGGCACGGACCCGGAGCACCGAGGCACGGACCCGGAGCACCGAGGCACGGACCCGGGGCACAGAGGCACGGACCCGGGGCACCGAGGCACGGACCCGGAGCACCGAGGCACGGACCCGGGGCACCGAGGCACGGACCCGGAGCACCGAGGCACGGACCCGGGGCACGGACCCGGGGCACCGAGGCACGGACCCGGAGCACCGAGGCACGGACCCGGAGCACCGAGGCACGGACCCGGGGCACCGAGGCACGGACCCGGAGCACCGAGGCACGGACCCGGAGCACCGAGGCACGGACCCGGGGCACCGAGGCACGGACCCGGGGCACCGAGGCACGGACCCGGGGCACCGAGGCACGGACCCGGGGCACCGAGGCACGGACCCGGGGCACAGCGGCACGGACCCGGGGCACCGAGGCACGGACCCGGAGCGCGGACCCGGGGCACCGAGGCACGGACCCGGAGCACCGAGGCACGGACCCGGAGCACAGAGGCACGGACCCGGGGCACGGACCTGATTTGGAGGCGATCTGCAGGATCTTGTGCTGCAGGCTGTTGTTCTCCTCTCGGAAGAAGCGCACTTCCTCCTCGTACTCCACCACTTTCCCCTCCAGCATCCGCCCGATGTCGTCCGCCGCCGCGTTCATGCGCTGCGACACGAGCGAGCGGAGCCTTTCCAAGCGAGACATGGCGTTTGTGCGACGGCTTAAACCCACATAACCACCGGGGGAGCGCGGAGCTAGCGGCCGAAGCTAATGCTAATGCTAAGGCTAATGCTAACCACGAGCTGCGGCTACAACAGGCGTGACCGTGTTTGTTATTGTGGTCTGTGTGACTCTACCGCCCCCTACTGGACTATGCAGTAGCGACACCGTCACTGGAAAAAAAACTATAATAAATAATGATATAATATAATAAATCACTATTATTTTTAGTATGTAATTTGATAAAACTTTATTCTTCACTCTTAAAATGTCCATTCACAGAATATTTTGCTAATGATGTACTTATTAAATCTATAATTTACATTTGATATCAAATCATATTTAAACAAAAATAAACATAGACTTTTCTATCACATACATGACAACAAAAATGAGAGCAAGAAATTAAATAAACACATAAGATTATATTTTCTTAATCAGTTTGAACGAGAACAAACATCTAACACATTAGATAAATAAAACAAATCATAATTATTTGATTGTTTTTAAAACACGTCCACATTATAGCCTGTTCAATAATGTCAATCTAAAAAGTCGATCTAATTATGAACCATTGTGTCCAGCAGGGGTCAGTGTAAGACCATAACAAGACTTTGCTGCAGCACGTTTCACTCACGGTCAGGGTCTGTTTCTACTACTGCTCTACTACTACTACTACTACTTTCTACTACTACTATTACTAGAGTACTCTACTCTGCTACTCTACTCTAGAGTACTCTATTCTACTTCTACTCGTCTAGTGTCAAACTTGTCCATGTTATTGTTGTGCATTGTTTTGCTCTTGCATATTTCTGTACATGTTTTCACCCAGTAATCTGTTTTACATGGACTTGTAATCTTTTATATTTGTCTACTCATCCTAATTGTACTGTATATAATGTAAATGTATGTTTTGTATTAATGCTTACATCCTGTCTGGGGCGACAGCTGGAAACGAGCTAGCTGGACACACCTGGACACACCTGAACACATCTAAACACATCTGAACACACCTGGACACACCTGGACACACCTGAACACACCTGAACACACCTGGATGCACCTAGACACACCTGGACACACCTGAACACACCTGGACACACCTGGACACACCTGAACACACCTGGACACACCTGAACACACCTGGACGCACCTAGACACATCTGGACACACCTGAACACATCTAAACACATCTGAACACACCTGGACACACCTGAACACACCTGGATGCACCTAGACACACCTGGACACACCTGAACACACCTGGACACACCTAAACACACCTGGACGCACCTAGACACACCTGGACACACCTGAACACACCTGGACACATCTGGACACACCTAAACACATCTAAACACATCTGAACACATCTGAACACATCTGGACACACCTGGACACACCTGAACACACCTGGACACACCTGGACACATCTGAACACACCTGGACACATCTAAACACACCTGAACACACCTGTACACACCTGGACACACATGGACACACCTGGACACACCTGAACACACCTGGACACACCTGAACACACCTGGACACACCTGAACACACCTGGACACATCTGGACACATCTGAACACACCTGGACACATCTGGACACACCTGAACACACCTGGACACATCTGGACACATCTGAACACACCTGGACACATCTGAACACATCTGGACACACCTGAACACACCTGGACACATCTGGACACACCTGAACACATCTGGACACACCTGAACACACCTGGACACACCTGAACACACCTGGACACACCTGAACACACCTGGACACATCTGGACACATCTGAACACACCTGGACACATCTGAACACATCTGGACACACCTGAACACACCTGGACACACCTGAACACACCTGGACACATCTGGACACACCTGAACACATCTGGACACACCTGAACACACCCGGACACACCTGAACACACCTGGACGCACCTAGACACATCTGGACACACCTGAACACATCTAAACACATCTGAACACACCTGGACACACCTGAACACACCTGGATGCACCTAGACACACCTGGACACACCTGAACACACCTGGACACACCTAAACACACCTGGACGCACCTAGACACACCTGGACACACCTGAACACACCTGGACACATCTGGACACACCTGAACACACCTAAACACATCTAAACACATCTGAACACATCTGGACACACCTGGACACACCTGAACACACCTGGACACACCTCGACACACCTGGACACATCTGAACACACCTGGACACATCTAAACACACCTGAACACACCTGTACACACCTGGACACACCTGGACACACATGGACACACCTGGACACACCTGAACACACCTGGACACATCTGAACACATCTGGACACATCTGAACACATCTGGACACACCTGAACACACCTGGACACATCTGGACACACCTGAACACATCTGGACACATCTGGACACACCTGGACACATCTGGACACATCTGAACACACCTGGACACATCTGGACACATCTGAACACACCTGGACACATCTGAACACATCTGGACACATCTGAACACATCTGGACACACCTGAACACACCTGGACACACCTGAACACACCTGGACACATCTGGACACACCTGAACACATCTGGACACACCTGGACACACCTGAACACACCTGGACACACCTGGACACACCTGAACACATCTGGACACACCTGGACACACCTGAACACACCTGGACACATCTGGACACATCTGAACACATCTGGACACACCTGGACACACCTGAACACACCTGAACACACCTAAACACACCTAGACACACCTGGACACACTTGAACACACCTGGACACACCTGGACACACCTGAACACACCTGAACACACCTGGACACACCTGGACACACCTAGACACACCTGGACACACCTGAACACACCTGGACACACCTGGACACACCTGAACACACCTAGACACACCTGGACACACCTGAACACACCTGGACACACCTGAACACACCTGGACACACCTGAACACACCTGGACACATCTGGACACACCTGAACACACCTGGACACACCTGGACACACCTGAACACACCTGGACACATCTGGACACACCTGAACACATCTGGACACACCTGGACACACCTGAACACACCTGGACACATCTGGACACATCTGAACACATCTGGACACACCTGGACACACCTGAACACACCTGAACACACCTAGACACACCTGGACACACCTGAACACACCTGGACACACCTGGACACACCTGAACACACCTGGACACACCTGGACACACCTAGACACACCTGGACACACCTGAACACACCTGGACACACCTGAACACACCTAGACACACCTGGACACACCTGAACACACCTGGACACACCTGGACACACCTGAACACACCTGGACACACCTGAACACACCTGGACACACCTGGACAGTGGACAGTTGGACAGAGTTGACTCAAAGGTCAGACTAATCATGAGGACGGGCGATCGAAGGCGAACGCAGTTACAAAGTCCTGATGAAAACATGACTTATACCAGAGACAGGAACGAGGAGGATGTATCACTGTGTGGCCCCACCCACTCTAAATCATCTGACCTCTGACCTCTGACCTCAAACCGCTCAAAACATTTAGACAGGTGCAAAACCAAACCTGATGCTGCTTTGCCTGGAATGTGACACAAAAAGGAATGAAACCGATTAAGGTTTAACAATCGCGTCTTTGGAGTAGAATAAAACTGTAAAAAACAAAAGAGAAGACGTTTGACTTTGTGCCGGTTCTTGTTTCATGTGATTAGGCCCGATCACTGCCGAGGCACGAACCACAAACCAGGTGGAAACACGCGTAATCTGACAGACGAACGGCTTTTTCTGCAGAACATCTGGTTTATTTAGCGGTTGAAACAAAGAAGGACTCTCGCTGCCGTTTTATCACCTGTCAGCGCCGCGTCTCCGAGGTGTTTCCACGGTAATCATTCACGACGGAGCGCACTGTATCGGCGCGGCGAGTGGCGGCGGCGTGATTGATGGACGCGAGATTACGGAGACTTTGTGAAACGCCGACACGAGCGGATAAAGGGAGAATGTTCTAGAGGGAGAACGAAAAGACCCAATAACAACTTGTGTCTGATCGTTGTGAGTGTAATCCGGGCTCAGAGGAAGTACTTCCACTGTAATATTGTACAAATATGTCGCCGTTATTGGCTCGGTTTAAAAAATACATAAATAATAATGCCGCATCAGTTTTACCCCAAATCACTAAATCCACTGAATTCTTCTTCCTCTGTGTCACTTCTAAACAACTCCACAAACTCCAGAGGAAGAGGAAGTGCAGATTCTTCTTCTGCGTCGCTTAGAGCCTAGAGCGCCCTCTTGTGGTTGTCAGTGTGAAAATAATGAATAATACCACATATAAGTCGCACCCCGGCCAAAACTATGAAAAAAGGTGCAACTTATAGTCTGAAAAATACGGTAATAATAAAAGTTGTGTTTCAGTTGAGGTGGACAAAAAGACACGTTGGTTTCGAGTTGTTGTTCTCTGCAGCGTATAGACACACACACACACACACACAAACAAACAAACACACACACTAACAAACAAACAGACACACACACACACACACACACACACACAAATAAACAAATAAACAAACAAACAAACAAGCAAACAAACACAAACACACACAAACAAACAAACAAACAAACAAACACACACACTAACAAACAAACAGACACACACACAGACACTAACAAACAAACAAACAAACAAACACACATACAAATAAACAAATAAACAAACAAACAAACAAACAAACAAACACACAAACAGCAGTGGTTAAAGGACACATTATGCAGAATTTACTTAGTGTGATGATATCTTCCTCTCTCTCTCTCTCTCTCTCTCTCTCTCTCTCTCTCTCTCTCTCTCTCTCTCTCTCTCTCTCTCTCTCTCTCTCTCCTACCATCCTCTCTCACTTCTTTCTTCTCTCTCTTCTGCTCATGTGGAGATTAAATTCTTCAGGATAAAGAAGCAGCAGGAGAGTCTCACCTCTAAGTCACTGTGAAGGGGACTCTTTCTATCCTTCTGCTCTCCTCCCTCTCCCCTCGTCGCTTCTCTCTCTCTTCTCTCTCCTCCCTCTCTCTCCTCGTTCTCTCCTCCCTCTCTCCTCGTTCTCTCCTCCCTCTCTCCTTGTTCTCTCCTCCCTCTCTTCTCTCTCTCCTCCCTCTCTCTCCTCCCTCTTCTTTCTCTCTTCTCCCTCTCTCTCCTCCGTCTTTCCTCCCTCGCTCCTTCCTCTCTCCTCCCCTTGCTTCTCCTTCTCTCCTCTAATCCCTCTTCTTCCTCTCTCCTCCCTCTTCTTCCTCTCTCCTCCCTCTCTCCTCTTCCTCCCTCTCTCTCCTCCCTCTCTCCTCCCTCCCTCTCGTCTCACATTGCACTCTCTTAAGTTGCTCTCCCGCTCTCGTTCTTTCGCCCGAGCGTAAATCGGCTTTGTCAGATTAATCCGTGCATTATGGGGGAGTGCGTAAACAAACGGGGGACGAGGGAGTCGGAGGGGGAGGAGCTTCTGGAGGCCAAACCCCCTGCAGAGAAGAAGACTTAACGTGTGTGAGAACCAACGTTCCCTCTCACTTTTCATGCGTCTGGGCAAACAGACGCCCTGGGACCTCTGAGGACCACTGAGGACCTCTGTGGACCACTGAGGACCACTGAGGACCACCGAGGACCACTGAGGACCTCTGTGGACCACTGAGGACCACCGAGGACCACTGAGGACCTCTGTGGACCACTGAGGACCACTGAGGACCACCGAGGACCACTGAGGACCTCTGTGGACCACTGAGGACCACCGAGGACCACTGAGGACCTCTGTGGACCACTGAGGACCACCGAGGACCACCGAGGACCACTGAGGACCTCTGTGGACCACTGAGGACCACCGAGGACCACTGTGGACCACTGAGGACCATTGAGGACCACTGCGAGTGACCCGCCCCTCCAGACTCTTGCCCCGCCCCTGCAGGCTCTTGCCCCGCCCCTCAAGACTCTTGCCCCGCCCCTGCAGGCTCTTGCCCCGCCCCTCAAGTCTCGATCCCTGCCTCTCAAAACTCCAGCCCTCCAGACTCCAGCCCCGCCCCTCAAGACTCCAACCTCGCCCCTCCAGACTCCAGCCCCGCCCCTCAAGACTCCAACCTCGCCCCTCCAGACTCCAGCCCCGCCCCTCAAGACTCCAACCTCGCCCCTCCAGACTCCCGCCCCGCCCCTCAAGACTCCAACCTCGCCCCTCCAGACTCCAGCCCCGCCCCTCAAGACTCCAACCTCGCCCCTCCAGACTCCAGCCCCGCCCCTCAAGACTCCAACCTCGCCCCTCCAGACTCCAGCCCCGCCCCTCAAGACTCCAACCTCGCCCCTCCAGACTCCCGCCCCGCCCCTCAAGACTCCAACCTCGCCCCTCCAGACTCCAGCCCCGCCCCTCAAGACTCCAACCTCGCCCCTCCAGACTCCAGCCCCGCCCCTCAAGACTCCAACCTCGCCCCTCCAGACTCCAGCCCCGCCCCTCCAGACTCCAGCCCCACCCCTCAAGACTCCAGCCCCGCCCCTCAAGACTCCAGCCCTGCCCCTCCAGACTCCAGCCCTGCCCCTCAAGACTCTTGCCCCGCCCCTCCAGACTCCAGCCCCGCCCCTCCAGGCTCTTGCCCCGCCCCTCCAGACTCCAGCCTCGCCCCTCCAGACTCCAGCCCCTCCCCTCCAGACTCCAGCCTCGCCCCTCCGGACTCCAGCCCCGCCCCTCCAGACTCCAGCCTCGCCCCTCCAGACTCCAGCCCCGCCCCTCAAGACTCCAACCTCGCCCCTCCAGACTCCAGCCCCGCCCCTCAAGACTCCAACCTCGCCCCTCCAGACTCCCGCCCCGCCCCTCAAGACTCCAACCTCGCCCCTCCAGACTCCAGCCCCGCCCCTCAAGACTCCAACCTCGCCCCTCCAGACTCCAGCCCCGCCCCTCAAGACTCCAACCTCGCCCCTCCAGACTCCAGCCCCGCCCCTCCAGACTCCAGCCCCACCCCTCAAGACTCCAGCCCCGCCCCTCAAGACTCCAGCCCTGCCCCTCCAGACTCCAGCCCTGCCCCTCAAGACTCTTGCCCCGCCCCTCCAGACTCCAGCCCCGCCCCTCCAGGCTCTTGCCCCGCCCCTCCAGACTCCAGCCTCGCCCCTCCAGACTCCAGCCCCTCCCCTCCAGACTCCAGCCTCGCCCCTCCGGACTCCAGCCCCGCCCCTCCAGACTCCAGCCTCGCCCCTCCAGACTCCAGCCCCTCCCCTCCAGACTCCAGCCTCGCCCCTCCGGACTCCAGCCCCTCCCCTCCAGACTCCAGCCCCTCCCCTCCAGACTCCAGCCTCGCCCCTCCGGACTCCAGCCCCTCCCCTCCAGACTCGTAATGTAGGTTTTGTATTTTTACACCTCGCCCGGGACAACATCTGGATTGTGAACGCGATGAACAAGAATTCAGCTCAACTTAACTCCTGGTGTGTTTTTGTCGAGGGAACGACGTTAGAACAGGGTTAAAAAGTCAATTTGGCATAAATGTGTGTCCTTTACTCAGCAGCTGACGTCGCCAGGCCGAGCTCCAGGTCAGATCTGCGGAGAGGCGAGTCCACTCACAGTAAGAATGCGAATCACGTGGAACATTGAAAAGACCAGAGACGAGTTTTCATTGCATATTTTTTAATAACACGTTTCATTATTTCAACAGCCATCAGGTTTAGTCTAACAGGTAAAAATCATCAAAAACTAACAAAGAAAACGGCAAATGTTTTGCGGCAATTGCCCTAAATTCAGAAAACGGGGAAAAAACAACCAAAAACTTTTGTACAGTGAGTATATTCAACACGTCGTTCTCCAGACAAATTATAAAAATAGATTTTTGGCATTTTCAAATACATATGTACAATATTAAACATGGTCAGAGGCAATGGTCACAGTAACGGACGAAGCGTGGAGGGTTTTGGTTTCGGATCGTGGGAGAATAAACCAGCCGCAGATACAAATGACAATTCCTCGCCGCGAACGTCGCGTCGTTTCAGTTTGTGTCGTGAGATTTGTGGAATATAATTAATGACCTGCAAAGCCGTCGTTCAGGTTCGTAATGGGACAAAATGGACAGAAATGATCCAAAAATAAAAGAGAAATCAGAGAAACGCGAATGTGAGAATAAAATGTCTGAAAAGTTGAATTTGTGACGGGAAAATGACAATATTACAATGTTTGGAAGATCGGAATGGAATAAAATAAAGTATTGTTTCCTGGTTGTATGTAATAAATACTTAGAACGTCTCGTATAGTTTGAACTTTAATTCCTACAAAGCCGCTCTGTGGTTCAAGGATAAAGAACAAGTAGAAAACACATTTTGATCAGTTTTGTCATAACTTAAGAGTTAAAAAACACAGATCATTTTGGGGGAAAATGTTTTGAAAGCTTAAAATTGCAGCGTTTTCAAAAGCCAAAACTGCTTTAGTGCAATTAAAAAAACCCTAAAGTAAATACTGTTTGAATAAAAATGTAGAAGATTTTATGAAAAAAATTAAAATGTGACTTTTGTTGTTGTTATCGTCAGTTTCCGCTCTGGACGCTCTAAAATAATTGTATTAGAGCTGAAAAAGCTGGATCGCTGCGTCTCTAAATGTGACTTTTGTGGAATAAAACACAGTAAATAAAGTTATATTTAGACTTGGACAAAGTTGCAGCTGCAGTTTCTTTAGCTCAGGCTGCGTCACGAAAGAAACTGGGACAAAACGAAGACGAAAGCCAAAAGTACACGAGCCGACAAGAATAAACAAGAATAAACAAGAATAAACAAGAATAAACAAACACAAAAACAACTGGGAATATTTGGAAATTGATCCAGTTGTTTCTGTTGAACAAAAACCCACATTACTGACGCTATAATAGTTCTCAAAATCTGTCTGAAATACTGAAATAAATAATAATAATAAATAGTAGTAAATTTTTAAAGGGGCAATACTAGATTTCGTATGTTGTACTTTGACATTTGCTCCTGTATTTCTACTTTTGCCCAAGACAAAAGGAGCTGTAGCCCATCGTTTCCATGTTTTTCTACCGAACAAACGTGATGTAAAAGCTGTTTTCAGTGTCAAAAACAGACGGCTGTGCGCTTCTCAACTCAACGCAGCGACTCAATCCATCCAAGGTCGTCAAGAGCGTCATAAATCTGACACTAATCGAAAAACGAGTATTAAAAGTATTAAAATGGACAAATCACTTGGACAGGACAGAGATCAAACGGAAACGTAAAGAAAGTACTTTTATTTTATTTTGAAATTTGACCCCCCAAAAAAGAGAGTTATTTCTAATTATTGAAACGGTTATTTGGACCAAATAGATCTAGAGCTGCGCAAGACGGGAAAAATGTACTGCAGTTGTGATTATGTTCTAATAATAGTATAATAATAATAATAATAATAATGTCCAAACGTTAGGCCCAAACTAATAAAAGAAACACATATTTAGAGGATATTTTCTCGTTTGTGGAGAGAATTGTGTTTGTACAAATTCCAGTCTTTGTCAAATGCGTTAATTCAAAATGCAATTTCAATTCGACTACGATTCATTTGTAACAATCGAGTTCAGTTTTTCCCATGTTTAAAACAATAACATGTCGTTTTAGCCTTTACTGTTCTCTTTAAGTAACTTTCGCTCATTTCTGTCCATTTTCCACTCAAACCTCGTTATAAGTAGTTCATGACAAAACAATGCAACGTGAAACTCTCGACGGTTTGACGATGAGACGCGTTTCGCCGGCCGCGTTTCGCCGGTCGCCTCGGCTCCGGTGAAGGAGGTTGACACAGTAACTTCCTCCCGGAGCCGCTTTGTTCAACTGTACAAAAGAATCCAACACAATTCAAGAACGATAAACATATTTCACTTTAAATATCGTACATAAGTTAAATAAACCTGTCGTCAACATAAATAAATATAAGCATAAATATTTAAAGGTCGAGGCCGCGTTTTGTCCGAACGCGTGAAAACATCGGCGAGACTTTGGAGGAAACGAAGAAGAAAAACACAGAAATAAAGATGTAGGAAAGAAAGGGAGCGACACCTTTTCTCGCTGTCACTGCTTTGACTTTCGGGAGTTTAAAGGTGCATTATGTAACTTTTGTCTGCTCCTCTCCGTGGATGAGACTCTAAAACGCACGAGAAAAGCCGTTTTATGACAAAGACGGCGGAATTATTGACTCAAAATGTCAAAAAAATTATACATTATTTCACATTTTCCTCAATAAAACACATTATTCGTAAATGTTCTCCATCTAGAAGCCTTAAGTCGCAATATTTCAACATTTATTTGTATTTAAAATGTAGTATGACACATTTTGAATACATTATCAACCAAATAAATATTGAAATATTGAGAATATTAGAAATGAACGTTTGACTTCGTAGACCAAACAAAAAAAAATACCCCAAAAACCCACTGACTTCTACTGTTATTGCTTTGCAGAGGATGTTCCACAGTATGGCATTAAAGCGCCCCCTACAGGTCGGACGACTCATTGAACTAAACATAAGACAAATATATTTAGAATTTTGCTAAAAAATTCTAAAACATGATATCACACTCCATATAGCATTTTTTTTTAAAGGTTTATAATTTCACTTCCTGTTTGTTATTGATGACATCACACTAGGAAATTACCCAGCAAACACTGGGCCAAAACTCATCTGATGTCACAATGTTTAAAAATATATGAAAGCGACTCTATTTTGTTGAATTAAAAGAGTCAAAAAAGTTGTTTCTTTGTGTAAATTCTGCATAAACTTTGACTGGAATGAGTGTCCCTGGTGTGATGTCACTTCCTGTATGAGTGTCCCTGGTGTGATGTCACTTCCTGTATGAGTGTCCCTGGTGTGATGTCACTTCCTGTATGAGTGTCCCTGGTGTGATGTCACTTACTGTATGAGTGTCCCTGGTGTGATGTCACTTCCTGTATGAGTGTCCCTGGTGAGATGTCACTTCCTGTATGAGTGTCCCTGGTGAGATGTCACTTCCTGTATGAGTGTCCCTGGTGTGATGTCACTTCCTGTATGAGTGTCCCTGGTGTGATGTCACTTCCTGTATGAGTGTCCCTGGTGTGATGTCACTTCCTGTATGAGTGTCCCTGGTGTGATGTCACTTCCTGTCATTTTCTACACATTTTTCAACGTTTTCTCCACAAATATCTGCTCAATTGGTGTAAAACTATCATTTATATTCACAACAGGTACAAATACACCAAATAAAGTCAGAATTAGAACATCGGAAAAACCTGTCATGGGCCCTTTAATCTTATGCTTGCTTGGGGGTTTAATGCTTTACTGCGGAACAACAAGCAGCAGATTTTTTAAGTAACATGGAGACAAGCAGCTAGCAGACCCTCCTCTATCAGAAAAGTTACATTGTGCCACTTTAAAAAGGTTATTATTATAGTATTTGAGTTATTATTATTATAGTATTTGCTCAATGATGTGAGACGTTTAACCCAATTTTATATCTTTGTTTCACTCCAAAACCTGAACAAACGTCACAATTGTTTCTGTACATTCCAGTTATCTCCACTTTCCCCCAAATCAACACATCAATAACATTTTAAAATACTTATTAAACCAAATAAAGTTTAGAATCTACGGTCAGAGGTGGGTAGAATATACTGACGAAGTAAAATCATGATATAGAAGTAGAAAAGTACACAGTTTCAGTAAGTGTAAAAACAATTAAAGTATTTGGGGAAAAGTCTATTCAAATACTTGATATGTTTTAGAATTTAATCCAAATCTACAAAACAGTGAAAAATGAAAATAGTTCCTAACAACGTAGAATGTACTTGTACTTCAGTTTAAAGGACACATTTCAGCATTATTATTTGTGTTTTAACTGTCCTTTAAACACGCTCTTGCACCTTTGCTTTGGCATCTCATGTTTTCGAACTTAAAATACTGTATGAACGTACTGAAAACCACACATTACTTTCTTTCGTCGGTCAGCGCTCCCTCTACTGGCGGCTAACGTAAGCGCGCGGTGTGTAACGAAGGCGATCTGAGGCGGAAATGCTCGGGATTCACGAGTCCGGTGATGATTTTACGGGCTTAAAAACAGAAGATCTCGCCGCCGGATCTCGACCTTTTGACGTCACGCATCGGAGCGAGTGTTTTCGTGAGGCTCGGAGAAGACGATCTCGTGAACAGGGTCATTGAAACGAGCGCGAATGAAGCGAAATGCAACGCCGGGTGTTTTTGACGAGGGGACGGCGTCAGAACAGGGTTAAACGCCCCCGAAAAGCCGCCTTGTGTGCCCTTTAATGGAATCCTACCCACCTCTGATTAAGTGCGTACGGTCGAAAACCCCACGAAACGACCCGACTGTAAATCCATTGCGTTTCGTTTCCATGTGCGATAAAAAGCAATGTTGTCGTTTTCAAAGAACCCGAGCCATTCCACGGATCCATCATCGTGCTAAAGTGTTCCCTCTAAATCCCCCGAAAAAAAAGCAATCGATCTCGAAAAACGTGTCCTTCGAATACTAAGAACGTTTGCTCATTCCCGAGCCGATTTCCCCTCCTCCGAACTCGTCCAATCTTTGCAGAAACAACACCGTCGCCGAGCGTAGCGACGTCTTCAGGCGACGATCGACCGCTCAGACCTTTTTGCGGCAAGCGTACGCCCGTGCCAGAGTTCGCCGGACGCATTCGCCAGTCTCTCGAAACGTTTGAGACGGCGGCGCGACGGTAAACCTGCCGTGAGAAAGTCCATTTTCAGTTTGGAAGAGATAAACCGTCGCCATTTCGCCAACGCGACAAAAGCTCTTCATGCTGCGTTTGTGATCTCCTTTGTAATTGGAAGCGCGTACGAGTCGGACGCCATTTCGCCATCTTTTTCACTCGCAATTCGAAGTCGAGACGAGCTCAAAGTGTCGAAATCCAATAGCTGTCGTCTCCAAAATCTGCAGTTTCAGAAGAACTGTTCCTCTCACGTCAACTGCGGTTCCATTTTGTGACACAACCTCTATAATCCCCGATAATCGAACCCATACGAGGCTGTTGGTCGTCTTCCGTTCGTCGTCAAGGAAAGCTTCGGCTGGATCACAGACTTTGTTCGTCTGTTGCGCCGTTATCTCAGCACAAATTGCAAAAGTCATTGGCGTCGTCCGCTTTTTTTTGCCGTTCAAAATCCATCAAAATCCATTCAACGTCGCAATTTTTAAACTCTAATTTCGTGGTCGCTCAAGTTCAAAAAGTGCAGGTAGAGGTGACATCGCTCCGCCGCCGCTTCCCAAAAAAAAGCGGTCGCGTTGGCGTACAAGGAGAGTTCGCGGAACCTAGAGGAAGGCATCGTGAGACGAGGAGCTTATCGAAAGAGTCTCGGGTCCCCCCCCCCTCCCCCTTCCTCTCGTCTGATTGGACGTCGGCGCCGTCCGGACGCAGGAAACGGGAAGCGCCGGCGTTAGACTTGAACGCCGCGGCCGTGCATCTGGATGACCTGCGCCCGTAGCGTCTGTATCGCGGTGAGGATGAGCTTCTGATGCTCCAGCGACGTGATGCCCAGGCTCATCACGTCCCTGCGAGGAAACCACAAAAGTACAATGAGTAAAAGTAGAATGTACTGTTCGGGTCAGAACGGCGGTATTCCTTCGCCGTGACTGAATAAACGCCACATCGGCGAGTTTATTGTCGTGCTGTGGCGGTATAATGTCGAGACGATGTGAAAAATATGTTGTTTTGAAGAAAATGTTATATATTTTCCTGTAAATGTAGATGAACGGAAACGTGCAGTGATATTTGTGGTTCGTTTAGTCTTTTTGTGCCATGTTTGAACCTCAAACCAAGACATTTACAGTTAAGTTTAGCACATTTCTAGCACGTTGGGTTGTGAAAACGTTACCTAATAATTATAAATATTGCGTTTTGTCGATGTGAATAATAGGAACGTGTGTTTACAAGGGCAGACGCTGCACAAGGTTCTTTTGCTTTCCTTTCAACAACATAAAAGCTTCCAATTTATTGTCTAATCTGGATCTAAAAGTGTATTATTATTTTATTTTATCCACTTCCTCCATAGTTTTCGCCGAATGTGTTTTTCTCCCACAGAGACGTAAAGATCTGCCCTTTAAAGTAGCTCCTACACACACTATGATATATAATTCTACGTCTGATTTATTCAAGTTTTAACTTAACTGTATTTTTATGCCAATTTTCACTAAAATCTAGTTTACTCAAATACTTTAAGAAAAATACAAACCTGCCCATTTTTCTCAGTACATTTTTCAGATTTACATGAGCCGAATATGTGCAATTTCAGCCATTTTACACATAAAATACCAAATTTGAACGTGCAAACATTAGATTTTTTCTTATATTGACGTGAGTAAACGACTGGAGACGTTTCGAAATGCCGTCTCCAAATGAAAGACTTATTATTTAGACTCATTCACAAACGTGTTTATTTATCCGTCGGGGTCGATACGTGCCAGACGTAATCTAGCGACACTTTTATTTTCTGTGTTTTTGAAAGAACAGCTGGGGTCGTGTTTTTGTTTCATTCGCAGGTTTTTCTTCCACCTCCAAAACTGTGAATTTTGCAGATGAAGAGGGCGCTCCATCCCGGGACGACCGCGTATGAGTTCAGCCTCGGCAAACAAAAAGCTGCTCAAAGCTTCTTTTCACACACGAACGATGCACTTTGAACACTGATCTGGCACTTTTCTACATATACCGTATTTTCTGGACAATAAGTCGCACCTTTTTTCTTAGTTTTGGCCGAGGTAAGACTTATACTCCAGATCGACTTATATGTTGTTATTTTCACACTGGCAACCACAAGAGGGCGCTCTAGGCTCAAAGCGACGCAGAAGAAGAATCAGCACTTCCTCTTCCTCTGGAGTTTGTGGAGTTGTTTAGAAGTGACACAGAGGAAGAAGAATTCAGTGGATTTAGTGATTTGGGGTAAAACTGATGCTTTGCTAAACTTGTTAGCATGTTCTTTATGCTATAGTTATCTGAATAACTGTTCATATGTTACATTAACATACCAGACACTTACCACAGTTCTGTCTGTGCCTCATGTAGCTGAAGGTGTTAGCATTAGCATACGTCATGTAGCTGAAGGTGTTAGCGTTAGCATACGTCATGTAGCTGAAGGTGTTAGCGTTAGCATACGTCATGTAGCTGAAGGTGTTAGCGTTAGCATACGTCATGTAGCTGAAGGTGTTAGCGTTAGCATACGTCATGTAGCTGAAGGTGTTAGCGTTAGCATACGTCATGTAGCTGAAGGTGTTAGCGTTAGCATACGTACACCTATTCACCATGTTCTCTCATCTGTTATTATTTTAAACTGCATTTCAAGATTAAATGATACTCCAGTGCGACTTATGTATGTTTTTTTCTCTATTATGCGTTTTTTGGCTGGTGCGACTTGTACTCCGGAAAATACGGTATATTTTAAATTTTTTAGGTTGCTTACTTAAGTAATTTGTGCCTTATTTTGTTGTTTTTAACCTTTTTGCTGTGCCCTGTTTTTTCAGAAATTCCTATAAACTAAACTAACTAAAAATATCTATAGCTTCATTTAGTAACTTTATACTGATGTACATAGTGTAACATGGAGCTGATTTATCTCGCATGTACTCATTTAAATGGTTTTAAACTGTAAACAAAAGGAGATAACTGTAATGCCGCAGTGTGAAACATTCAACAGCTCTAACGTTTCAAGTTAAACTGTTTTACAGAATTCAAGTCCGGTTATATTCAATTATTCTCCACTGTATTGGTTTTTATTTTCACAGATTTCATTAAAAGATTGGAGTGGGAAATGATTAAAAATGCGTCCAATATAACGGCACAAAGTCAGTAAATTCTGTGAGTGAGTTTCATTTATTCTCACGGTTATCAATTCAATTATCACGCTCGGCGCTAGGCAACGGCAACGGGAAACCAGGAAACGGACTGAAACAGACTCGACACTAAAGGCCACGTTCACCCGGGTCTGGTCCAGGTTTGAGCCCAGTTTGGTCCTGACCTAGACTTGGTTTGGTCCTGATCTAGACTTGGTTTGGTCCTGATCTAGACTTGGTTTGGTCCTGATCTAGACTTGGTTTGGTCCTGATCTAGACTTGGTTTTGTTCTGATCTAGACTTGGTTTGGTCCTGATCTAAACTTGGTTTGGTCCTGATCTAGACTTGGTTTTGTTCTGATCTAGACTTGGTTTGGTCCTGATCTAGACTTGGTTTGGTCCTGATCTAGATTTGGTTTGGTCCTGATCTAGACTTGGTTTGGTCCTACCTAGACTTGGTTTGGTCCTGATCTAGACTTGGTTTGGTCCTATCTAGACTTGGTTTAGTCCTGACCTAGACTTGGTTTAGTCCTGATCTAGACTTGGTTTGGTCCTGATCTAGACTTGGTTTAGTCCTGATCTAGACTTGGTTTGGTCCTGATCTAGACTTGGTTTGGTCCTGATCTAGACTTGGTTTAGTCCTGACCTAAACTTGGTTTGGTCCTGATCTAGACTTGGTTTGGTCCTGATCTAGACTTGGTTTGGTCCTGATCTAGACTTGGTTTGGTCCTGATCTAGACTTGGTTTTGTTCTGATCTAGACTTGGTTTGGTCCTGATCTAAACTTGGTTTGGTCCTGATCTAGACTTGGTTTTGTTCTGATCTAGACTTGGTTTGGTCCTGATCTAGACTTGGTTTGGTCCTGATCTAGATTTGGTTTGGTCCTGATCTAGACTTGGTTTGGTCCTACCTAGACTTGGTTTGGTCCTGATCTAGACTTGGTTTAGTCCTGACCTAAACTTGGTTTGGTCCTGATCTAGACATGGTTTGGTCCTGATCTAGATTTGGTTTGGTCCTGATCTAGACTTGGTTTGGTCCTACCTAGACTTGGTTTGGTCCTGATCTAGACTTGGTTTAGTCCTGACCTAAACTTGGTTTGGTCCTGATCTAGACATGGTTTGGTCCTGACCTACACTTGGTTTGGTCCTGATCTAAACTTGGTTTTGTTCTGATCTAGACTTGGTTTGGTCCTGATCTAGATTTGGTTTGGTCCTGATCTAAACTTGGTTTGGTCCTGATCTAAACTTGGTTTGGTCCTGATCTAAACTTGGTTTGGTCCTGATCTAAACTTGGTTTGGTCCTGATCTAGACTTGGTTTGGTCCTGATCTAGACTTGGTTTGGTCCTGATCTAGACTTGGCGTTCAGATTGCTGATGAGCTGCTCCCCCTGCTGGTGGCTGGTTAGTGGTGTTTGGTCCAGGAGCTACAGATCGGAACATTTCGCTTGTAACTGTCTCTCTGAAATAGATTTAGTGCAAATTCTCTGTCAACGAAATGAAGACATGAATAAATACTAAATGGTGTTTTTCTCCCGTCGCCACGGCTACAGAACAGTACTTACTGCACGGTCATCCTCGCCACAGACTCTAGGTAGCAGTAGCCCGCGGCGGTGAAGTTGTCCTTGTATCTCCCCATGTCCACGGCGTCGAGCCACTCGCCCACCGAGCTGAAGGCCGGGAACGTGGGCATGGGGCGCTCCGCTATCGTGATGGACGAGCTGAGCGTCCTGCCGGGGGGGACAAAGACACGGTGAGGGAGGGTCGTGCCACACCAGCCGCGCCGCCCTCCAAGCCCCGCCCTGAGTCCCGGTCGCAGGTCAACGCGGTTCGTGTTTGAAAAAGACCAATTGGTGGGAGCAAGTCTTGAGTCTTTGGTCCGAGTCGAGTCTTAAATCGAGTTCCAAGTCCTTTCAGGAAGTACTTTAAGGGAGACATACCGAATTGCCCATTACAGGACATATTTTAGCAAAGGTCAAGCAAATCAACCGTAAACAACATTTTCAGGAGATGCATCAGGTCTTAAAGGGCCCGTGACAGGTTTTTACGATGTTCTAATTTCGACTTCATTCGGTGTATTTGTACCTGTTGTTGTTGTTTTACATCAATCGAGAAAATGACAGGAAGTGACATCACACCAGGGACTCTCATTCCAGTCAAAGTTTATGCAGAATTTAGACAAAGAAACAACTTTTTTGATGCTCTAAACATTAATTCAACAAAATAAAGTTGCCCAATTTTTTTTTTGTCAAATAAAAAAAAATGATGACATTAGATGAGTTTTGGCCCACTGTTTTCTGGGTAATTTCCTAGTGTTATGTCATCAATTACAAACAGGAAGTGAAATTATAAAAAAAAAAAAAAAAAGCTATTCTGTGATAACATTTCTATAACTTTTTACAAAATGTTTAATATAAAAAACGTAAGTGCATTTTAGTTCAATGAGTCGTCTGACCTGTAGAGGGCGCTTTAAGTCACCGGGCTCCAAGTCGAGTCCGAGGTCGTGGTCATTTCTAACGCGAAAAATAATGAGTCTGAGTCGACATCTTTGCTAATTACTGTCCACTTTTGATGACATTGTCTCGCTATAATTACTCAAACTCAAAGTACTTCTACTCGTGTACTTGTGCTCGGTGTCTACGGTCACGTAAAAAGCCCGTGTACTCACCTGCGCGCGAGCGTGGACGAGCCGATGCCGTCCGGGGAGCGTATACTTTTACTGAGCGCCGAGTGGATCTGGCTGAAGCTGGGCCGCTCGGCGCGCTCCTTCTGCCAGCAGTCCAACATGAGCTGGTGCAGGTGCGGCGGGCAGTTGACAGGTGCGGGCAGCCGGAAGCCGTCCTCGATCGCCTTTATCACCTGGCAACGAGACGCCAAGTACGGTCAATACTCTGCCATGGGACGTGGACGCGGGACACATGATCACGATTCGGTCTTTGGGTTATTAAGATGAAGAAGGAGTTTGTTCTGGCAGAAGGACGGCGAAGGACGGAGGACGCTCGGGGACAGCTGCTTGTTTCCTGTGAACGTTCTGCTCGCAACGATTTAAAAAACAATGACTTTCTGTCGGTTAAAATCCACTGTTTTGTAAAGCCCGACGAGGCTGTTGTGATTTTGTATTCTACAAAAATACTTTTAATTTTTGGGACAACAAACCGGATGAAAGAGGAAAATGAAATGTGAAAACGTGCCGACAGTGGGACAGTGAACGGGGACACGGGGGGGCGTTACCCTGTCACACACCTGGGGGGCGTTACCCTGTCACACACCTGGGGGGCTTTACCCTGTCACACACCTGGGGGGCGTTACCCTCTTACCCTGTCACACACCTGGGGGCGTTACCCTGTCACACACCTGGGGGGCTTTACCCTGTCACACACCTGGGGGGCGTTACCCTCTTACCCTGTCACACACCTGGGGGGCGTTACCTTCTCACACACCTGGGGGGCGTTACCCTGTCACACACCTGGGGGGCGTTACCTTCTCACACACCTGGGGGGCGTTACCTTCTCACACACCTGGGGGGCGTTACCTTCTCACACACATGGGGGCGTTACCTTCTCACACACCTGGGGGGCGTTACCTTCTCACACACCTGGGGGGCGTTACGCTGTCACACACCTGGGGGGCGTTACCTTCTCACACACCTGGGGGCGTTACCTTCTCACACACCTGGGGGCGTTACCCTGTCACACACCTGGGGGGCGTTACCTTCTCACACACCTGGGGGGCGTTACCTTCTCACACACCTGGTGGGCGTTACCTTCTCACACACCTGGGGGGCGTTACCTTCTCACACACATGGGGGCGTTACCTTCTCACACACCTGGGGGCGTTACCCTGTCACACACCTGGGGGGCGTTACCTTCTCACACACCTGGGGGGCGTTACCCTGTCACACACCTGGGGGGCGTTACCTTCTCACACACCTGGGGGCGTTACCTTCTCACACACCTGGGGGCGTTACCTTCTCACACACCTGGGGGCGTTACCTTCTCACACACCTGGGGGCGTTACCCTGTCACACACCTGGGGGGCGTTACCTTCTCACACACCTGGGGGGCGTTACCTTCTCACACACCTGGGGGGCGTTACCTTCTCACACACCTGGGGGGCGTTACCTTCTCACACACCTGGGGGGCGTTACCTTCTCACACACCTGGGGGCGGTCCTGAAGTGTCAGAACAACACTGAACAATTACAACACTTACTACAAACTAAATACAATATATCTTGTTTTACCAAGAGGGAGAGAGGAGGGAGAAGGGAGGGGTTCCGCCCACACTCCCTCTGCTGTCCCGCCCACACTCTGTCCCGCCCACACTCTGTCCCGCCCACACTCTGTCCCGCCCACACTCTGTCCCGCCCACACTCTGTCCTGCCCACACTCCCTCTACTGTCCCGCCCACACTCTGTCCCGCCCACACTCCCTCTACTGTCCCGCCCACACTCCCTCTACTGTCCCGCCCACACTCCCTCTACTGTCCCGCCTACACTCCCTCTACTGTTCCGCCCAAACTCCCTCTACTGTCCCGCCCACACGCCCTCTACTGTCCCGCCCACACTCCCTCTACTGTCCCGCCCACACTCCCTCTACTGTCCCGCCCACACTCCCTCTACTGTCCCGCCTACACTCCCTCTACTGTCCCGCCTACACTCCCTCTACTGTCCCGCCCAAACTCCCGCCCACACTCCCTCTACTGTCCCCCCCACACTCCCTCTACTTGTCCCGCCTACACTCCCTCTACTGTTCCGCCCACACTCCCTCTACTTGTCCCGCCCACACTCCCTCTACTGTCCCGCCCACACTCCCTCTACCGTCCCGCCTACACTCCCTCTACTGTCCCGCCCACACTCCCGCCCACACTCCCTCTACTGTCCCCCCCACACTCCCTCTACTTGTCCCGCCAACACTCCCTCTACTGTCCCGCCAACACTCCCTCTAGTGTCCCGCCCACACTCCCTCTACTGTCCCGCCTACACTCCCTCTACTGTCCCGCCCACACTCCCGCCCACACTCCCTCTACTGTACCCCCCACACTCCCTCTACTTGTCCCGCCAACACTCCCTCTACTGTCCCGCCCACACTCCCTCTACTGTCCCGCCCACACTCCCTCTGCTGTCCCGCCCACACTCCCTCTGCTGTCCCGCCCACACTCCCTCTACTGTCCCGCCCACACTCCCTCTGCTGTCCCGCCCACACTCCCTCTACTGTCCCGCCAACACTCCCTCTACTGTCCCGCCCACACTCCCTCTGCTGTCCCGCCCACACTCCCTCTACTGTCCCGCCCACACTCCCTCTGCTGTCCCGCCCACACTCCCTCTGCTGTCCCGCCCACACTCCCTCTACTGTCCCGCCAACACTCCCTCTACTGTCCCGCCTACACTCCCTCTACTGTCCCGCCCACACTCCCCCCCACACTCCCTCTACTTGTCCCGCCTACACTCCCTCTACTGTCCCGCCCACACTCCCTTTACTGTCCCGCCCACACTCCCTCTACTGTCCCGCCTACACTCCCTCTACTGTCCCGCCCACACTCCCCCCCACACTCCCTCTACTTGTCCCGCCTACACTCCCTCTACTGTCCCGCCCACACTCCCTTTACTGTTCCGCCCACACTCCCTCTACTGTCCCGCCCACACTCTTTCCCGCCCACACTCTTTCCCGCCCACACTCCCTCTACTTGTCCCCCCCACACTCCCTCTACTTGTCCCGCCCACACTCCCTCTACTGTCCCGCCCACACTCCCTCTACCGTCCCGCCTACTCTCCCTCTACTGTCCCGCCCACACTCCCGCCCACACTCCCTCTACTGTCCCCCCCACACTCCCTCTACTTGTCCCGCCAACACTCCCTCTACTGTCCCGCCCACACTCCCTCTGCTGTCCCGCCCACACTCCCTCTACTGTCCCGCCAACACTCCCTCTACTGTCCCGCCCACACTCCCTCTGCTGTCCCGCCCACACTCCCTCTGCTGTCCCGCCCACACTCCCTCTACTGTCCCGCCTACACTCCCTCTACTGTCCCGCCCACACTCCCTCTACTTGTCCCGCCCACACTCCCTTTACTGTCCCCCCCACACTCCCTCTACTTGTCCCGCCTACACTCCCTCTACTGTCCCGCCCACACTCTTTCCCGCCCACACTCTTTCCCGCCCACACCCCCGCCCACACTCCCTCTACTGTCCCCCCCACACTCCCTCTACTTGTCCCGCCAACACTCCCTCTACTGTCCCCCCCACACTCCCTCTACTTGTCCCGCCAACACTCCCTCTACTGTCCCGCCCACACTCCCTCTACTGTCCCGCCTACACTCCCTCTACTTGTCCCCCCCACACTCCCTCCACTTGTCCCGCCCACACTCCCTCTACTGTCCCCCCCACACTCCCTCTACTGTCCCGCCTACACTCCCTCTGCTCTCCCGCCTACACTCCCTCTACTTGTCCCCCCCACACTCCCTCTACTTGTCCTGCCCACACTCCCTCTACTGTCCCCCCCACACTCCCTCTACTTGTCCCGCCTACACTCCCTCTACTGTTCCGCCCACACTCCCTCTACTGTCCCGCCCACACTCTTTCCCGCCCACACTCTTTCCCGCCCACACTCCCTCTACTTGTCCCCCCCACACTCCCTCTACTTGTCCCGCCCACACTCCCTCTACTGTCCTGCCCACACTCCCGCCCACACTCCCTCTACTGTCCCCCCCACACTCCCTCTACTTGTCCCGCCAACACTCCCTCTACTGTCCCGCCCACACTCCCTCTGCTGTCCCGCCCAATCTCCCTCTGCTGTCCCGCCCACACTCCCTCTACTGTCCCGCCCACACTCCCTCTGCTGTCCCGCCCACACTCCCTCTACTGTCCCGCCAACACTCCCTCTACTGTCCCGCCCACACTCCCTCTGCTGTCCCGCCCACACTCCCTCTGCTGTCCCGCCCACACTCCCTCTACTGTCCCGCCTACACTCCCTCTACTGTCCCGCCCACACTCCCTCTACTTGTCCCGCCCACACTCCCTCTACTGTCCCGCCAACACTCCCTCTACTGTCCCGCCCACACTCCCTCTGCTGTCCCGCCCACACTCCCTCTGCTGTCCCGCCCACACTCCCTCTACTGTCCCGCCCACACTCCCTCTGCTGTCCCGCTCACACTCCCTCTACTGTCCCGCCTACACTCCCTCTACTGTCCCGCCCACACTCCCTCTACTTGTCCCGCCTACACTCCCTCTACTGTCCCGCCCACACTCTTTCCCGCCCACACTCTTTCCCGCCCACACTCCCGCCCACACTCCCTCTACTGTCCCGCCCACACTCCCTCTACTTGTCCCGCCTACACTCCCTCTACTGTCCCGCCCACACTCTTTCCCGCCCACACTCTTTCCCGCCCACACTCCCGCCCACACTCCCTCTACTGTCCCCCCCACACTCCCTCTACTTGTCCCGCCAACACTCCCTCTAGTGTCCCGCCCACACTCCCTCTACTGTCCCGCCTACACTCCCTCTACTTGTCCCGCCAACACTCCCTCTGCTGGCCAGTGTGCTGAACAATCTCCTAAAAGCCACCGCCAAATCGGATTAACTTCAAAATGATACGTCCGCTTTCTAAAACGCGATTACATCGTTCACTTTCTCGCCTCCATTTACAATATTACTCGCTCCCTCTTTGTCCTTTCTCTCCTTTTTTCCATGTATTGTTCAATTTTCATCCTATTTCTTCTTAATTTTATTAAGGTGCGATGGAGGGACACGTTCACCCGCTCACACGCTGCACAGAGCGATGGAGGGACACGTTCACCCGCTCACTCACTGCACAGAGCGATGGAGGGACACGTTCACTCGCTCACACACTGCACAGAGCGATGGAGGGACACGTTCACCCGCTCACTCACTGCACAGAGCGATGGAGGGACACGTTCACCCGCTCACACGCTGCACAGAGCGATGGAGGGACACGTTCACCCGCTCACACGCTGCACAGAGCGATGGAGGGACACGTTCACCCGCTCACTCACTGCACAGAGCGATGGAGGGACACGCTCACCCGCTCACAAGCTGCACAGAGCGATGGAGGGACACATTCACCCGCTCACTCACTGCACAGAGCGATGGAGGGACACGTTCACCCGCTCACTCACTGCACAGAGCGATGGAGGGACACGTTCACTCGCTCACACACTGCACAGAGCGATGGAGGGACACGTTCACCCGCTCACTCACTGCACAGAGCGATGGAGGGACACGTTCACCCGCTCACACGCTGCACAGAGCGATGGAGGGACACGTTCACCCGCTCACACGCTGCACAGAGCGATGGAGGGACACGTTCACCCGCTCACTCACTGCACAGAGCGATGGAGGGACACGCTCACCCGCTCACAAGCTGCACAGAGCGATGGAGGGACACATTCACCCGCTCACTCACTGCACAGAGCGATGGAGGGACACACTCACTCGCTCACACGCTGCACAGAGCGATGGAGGGACACGTTCACCCGCTCACACGCTGCACAGAGCGATGGAGGGACACGTTCACCCGCTCACACGCTGCACAGAGCGATGGAGGGACACGTTCACCCGCTCACTCACTGCACAGAGCGATGGAGGGACACGCTCACCCGCTCACAAGCTGCACAGAGCGATGGAGGGACACATTCACCCGCTCACTCACTGCACAGAGCGATGGAGGGACACACTCACTCGCTCACACGCTGCACAGAGCGATGGAGGGACACGTTCACCCGCTCACACGCTGCACAGAGCGATGGAGGGACACGTTCACCCGCTCACACGCTGCACAGAGCGATGGAGGGACACGTTCACCCGCTCACTCACTGCACAGAGCGATGGAGGGACACGCTCACCCGCTCACAAGCTGCACAGAGCGATGGAGGGACACATTCACCCGCTCACTCACTGCACAGAGCGATGGAGGGACACACTCACTCGCTCACACGCTGCACAGAGCGATGGAGGGACACGTTCACTCGCTCACACGCTGCACAGAGCGATGGAGGGACACGTTCACCCGCTCACACGCTGCACAGAGCGATGGAGGGACACGTTCACCCGCTCACTCACTGCACAGAGCGATGGAGGGACACGTTCACCCGCTCACACGCTGCACAGAGCGATGGAGGGACACGTTCACCCGCTCACACGCTGCACAGAGCGATGGAGGGACACGTTCACCCGCTCACTCACTGCACAGAGCGATGGAGGGACACGTTCACCCGCTCACACGCTGCACAGAGCGATGGAGGGACACGTTCACCCGCTCACTCACTGCACAGAGCGATGGAGGGACACGTTCACCCGCTCACACGCTGCTCAGAGGGATTGAGGGACACGTTCACCCGCTCACAAGCTGCACAGAGCGATGGAGGGACACATTCACTCACTCACACGCTGCACAGAGCAATGGAGGGACACGTTCACCCGCTCACACGCTGCTCAGAGCGATGGAGGGACACGTTCACCTGCTCACACGCTGCACAGAGCGATGGAGGGACACATTCACCCGCTCACTCACTGCACAGAGCGATGGAGGGACACGTTCACCCGCTCACACGCTGCACAGAGCGATGGAGGGACACGTTCACCCGCTCACACGCTGCACAGAGCGATGGAGGGACACGTTCACCCGCTCACACGCTGCACAGAGCGATGGAGGGACACGTTCACCCGCTCACTCACTGCACAGAGCGATGGAGGGACACGTTCACCCGCTCACACGCTGCACAGAGCGATGGAGGGACACGTTCACCCGCTCACTCACTGCACAGAGCGATGGAGGGACACGTTCACCCGCTCACTCACTGCACAGAGGGATGGAGGGACACGCTCACCCGCTCACAAGCTGCACAGAGCGATGGAGGGACACATTCACTCACTCACACGCTGCACAGAGCAATGGAGGGACACGTTCACCCGCTCACACGCTGCTCAGAGCGATGGAGGGACACGTTCACCCGCTCACACGCTGCACAGAGCGATGGAGGGACACATTCATTCGCTCACACGCTGCACAGAGCAATGGAGGGACACATTCACCCGCTCACTCACTGCACAGAGCGATGGAGGGACACGTTCACCCGCTCACACGCTGCACAGAGCGATGGAGGGACACGTTCACTCGCTCACACGCTGCACAGAGCGATGGAGGGACACGTTCACCCGCTCACACGCTGCACAGAGCGATGGAGGGACACGTTCACCCGCTCACTCACTGCACAGAGCGATGGAGGGACACGTTCACCCGCTCACACGCTGCACAGAGCGATGGAGGGACACGTTCACCCGCTCACTCACTGCACAGAGCGATGGAGGGACACGTTCACCCGCTCACACGCTGCACAGAGCGATGGATGGACACGTTCACCCGCTCACACGCTGCACAGAGCGATGGAGGGACACGTTCACTCGCTCACACGCTGCACAGAGCGATGGAGGGACACGTTCACCCGCTCACTCACTGCACAGAGCGATGGAGGGACACGTTCACCCGCTCACACGCTGCACAGAGCGATGGAGGGACACGTTCACCCGCTCACTCACTGCACAGAGCGATGGAGGGACACGTTCACCCGCTCATACGCTGCACAGAGCGATGGAGGGACACGTTCACCCGCTCACTCACGGCACAGAGCGATGGAGGGACACGTTCACCCGCTCACACGCTGCACAGAGCGATGGAGGGACACGTTCACCCGCTCACTCACTGCACGGAGCGATGGAGGGACACGCTGCACAGAGCGATGGAGGGACACGTTCACCCGCTCACACACTGCACAGAGCGATGGAGGGACACGTTCACCCGCTCACACGCTGCACAGAGCGATGGAGGGACACGTTCACCCGCTCACTCACTGCACAGAGCGATGGAGGGACACGTTCACCCGCTCACACGCTGCACAGAGCGATGGAGGGACACGTTCACTTGCTCACATGCTGCACGGAGCGATGGAGGGACACGTTCACCCGCTCACTCGCTGCACAGAATGATGGAGGGACACGTTCACTCGCTCACTCACTGCACAGAGCGATGGAGGGACACGTTCACCTAGCTCACACGCTGCACAGAGCGATGGAGGGACAAGTTCACTCGCTCACTCACTGCACAGAGCAATGGAGGGACACACTCACTCGCTCACACACTGCACAGAGCGATGGAGGGACACGTTCACTCGCTCACTCACTGCACAGAGCGATGGAGGGACACGTTCACCCGCTCACACGCTGCTCAGAGCGATGGAGGGACACGTTCACCTGCTCACACGCTGCACAGAGCGATGGAGGGACACATTCACCCGCTCACTCACTGCACAGAGCGATGGAGGGACACGTTCACCCGCTCACACGCTGCACAGAGCGATGGAGGGACACGTTCACCCGCTCACACGCTGCACAGAGCGATGGAGGGACACGTTCACCCGCTCACACGCTGCACAGAGCGATGGAGGGACACGTTCACCCGCTCACTCACTGCACAGAGCGATGGAGGGACACGTTCACCCGCTCACACGCTGCACAGAGCGATGGAGGGACACGTTCACCCGCTCACTCACTGCACAGAGCGATGGAGGGACACGTTCACCCGCTCACTCACTGCACAGAGGGATGGAGGGACACGCTCACCCGCTCACAAGCTGCACAGAGCGATGGAGGGACACATTCACTCACTCACACGCTGCACAGAGCAATGGAGGGACACGTTCACCCGCTCACACGCTGCTCAGAGCGATGGAGGGACACGTTCACCCGCTCACACGCTGCACAGAGCGATGGAGGGACACATTCATTCGCTCACACGCTGCACAGAGCAATGGAGGGACACATTCACCCGCTCACTCACTGCACAGAGCGATGGAGGGACACGTTCACCCGCTCACACGCTGCACAGAGCGATGGAGGGACACGTTCACTCGCTCACACGCTGCACAGAGCGATGGAGGGACACGTTCACCCGCTCACACGCTGCACAGAGCGATGGAGGGACACGTTCACCCGCTCACTCACTGCACAGAGCGATGGAGGGACACGTTCACCCGCTCACACGCTGCACAGAGCGATGGAGGGACACGTTCACCCGCTCACTCACTGCACAGAGCGATGGAGGGACACGTTCACCCGCTCACACGCTGCACAGAGCGATGGATGGACACGTTCACCCGCTCACACGCTGCACAGAGCGATGGAGGGACACGTTCACCCGCTCACTCACTGCACAGAGCGATGGAGGGACACGTTCACCCGCTCACACGCTGCACAGAGCGATGGAGGGACACGTTCACCCGCTCACTCACTGCACAGAGCGATGGAGGGACACGTTCACCCGCTCATACGCTGCACAGAGCGATGGAGGGACACGTTCACCCGCTCACTCACGGCACAGAGCGATGGAGGGACACGTTCACCCGCTCACACGCTGCACAGAGCGATGGAGGGACACGTTCACCCGCTCACTCACTGCACGGAGCGATGGAGGGACACGCTGCACAGAGCGATGGAGGGACACGTTCACCCGCTCACACACTGCACAGAGCGATGGAGGGACACGTTCACCCGCTCACACGCTGCACAGAGCGATGGAGGGACACGTTCACCCGCTCACTCACTGCACAGAGCGATGGAGGGACACGTTCACCCGCTCACACGCTGCACAGAGCGATGGAGGGACACGTTCACTTGCTCACACGCTGCACAGAGCGATGGAGGGACACGTTCACCCGCTCACTCGCTGCACAGAATGATGGAGGGACACGTTCACTCGCTCACTCACTGCACAGAGCGATGGAGGGACACGTTCACCCGCTCACACGCTGCACAGAGCGATGGAGGGACAAGTTCACTCGCTCACTCACTGCACAGAGCGATGGAGGGACACGTTCACCCGCTCACACGCTGCTCAGAGCGATGGAGGGACACGTTCACCTGCTCACACGCTGCACAGAGCGATGGAGGGACACGTTCACCCGCTCACACGCTGCACAGAGCGATGGAGGGACACGTTCACCCGCTCACTCACTGCACAGAGCGATGGAGGGACACGTTCACCCGCTCACTCACTGCACAGAGGGATGGAGGGACACGCTCACCCGCTCACAAGCTGCACAGAGCGATGGAGGGACACATTCACTCACTCACACGCTGCACAGAGCAATGGAGGGACATGTTCACCCGCTCACACGCTGCTCAGAGCGATGGAGGGACACGTTCACCCGCTCACACGCTGCACAGAGCGATGGAGGGACACATTCATTCGCTCACACGCTGCACAGAGCAATGGAGGGACACATTCACCCGCTCACTCACTGCACAGAGCGATGGAGGGACACGTTCACCCGCTCACACGCTGCACAGAGCGATGGAGGGACACGTTCACTCGCTCACACGCTGCACAGAGCGATGGAGGGACACGTTCACCCGCTCACACGCTGCACAGAGCGATGGAGGGACACGTTCACCCGCTCACTCACTGCACAGAGCGATGGAGGGACACGTTCACCCGCTCACACGCTGCACAGAGCGATGGAGGGACACGTTCACCCGCTCACTCACTGCACAGAGCGATGGAGGGACACGTTCACCCGCTCACACGCTGCACAGAGCGATGGATGGACACGTTCACCCGCTCACACGCTGCACAGAGCGATGGAGGGACACGTTCACTCGCTCACACGCTGCACAGAGCGATGGAGGGACACGTTCACCCGCTCACTCACTGCACAGAGCGATGGAGGGACACGTTCACCCGCTCACACGCTGCACAGAGCGATGGAGGGACACGTTCACCCGCTCACTCACTGCACAGAGCGATGGAGGGACACGTTCACCCGCTCATACGCTGCACAGAGCGATGGAGGGACACGTTCACCCGCTCACTCACGGCACAGAGCGATGGAGGGACACGTTCACCCGCTCACACGCTGCACAGAGCGATGGAGGGACACGTTCACCCGCTCACTCACTGCACGGAGCGATGGAGGGACACGCTGCACAGAGCGATGGAGGGACACGTTCACCCGCTCACACACTGCACAGAGCGATGGAGGGACACGTTCACCCGCTCACACGCTGCACAGAGCGATGGAGGGACACGTTCACCCGCTCACTCACTGCACAGAGCGATGGAGGGACACGTTCACCCGCTCACACGCTGCACAGAGCGATGGAGGGACACGTTCACTTGCTCACACGCTGCACAGAGCGATGGAGGGACACGTTCACCCGCTCACTCGCTGCACAGAATGATGGAGGGACACGTTCACTCGCTCACTCACTGCACAGAGCGATGGAGGGACACGTTCACCCGCTCACACGCTGCACAGAGCGATGGAGGGACAAGTTCACTCGCTCACTCACTGCACAGAGCAATGGAGGGACACACTCACTCGCTCACACACTGCACAGAGCGATGGAGGGACACGTTCACTCGCTCACTCACTGCACAGAGCGATGGAGGGACACGTTCACCCGCTCACACGCTGCACAGAGCGATGGAGGGACACGTTCACTCGCTCACACGCTGCACAGAGCGATGGAGGGACACGTTCACCCGCTCACACGCTGCACAGAGCGATGGAGGGACACGTTCACCCGCTCACACGCTGCACAGAGCGATGGAGGGACACGTTCACTCGCTCACACGCTGCACAGAGCAATGGAGGGACACATTCACCCGCTCACACGCTGCAGAGAGCGATGGAGGGACACGTTCACCCGCTCACTCGCTGCACAGAGCGATGGAGGGACACGTTCACCCGCTCACACGCTGCACAGAGCGATGGAGGGACACCTTCACTCGCTCACACGCTGCACAGAGCGATGGAGGGACACGTTCACCCGCTCACACGCTGCAAAGAGCGATGGAGGGACACGTTCACCCGCTCACACGCTGCACAGAGCGATGGAGGGACACGTTCACCCGCTCACTCGCTGCACAGAGCGATGGAGGGACACGTTCACCCGCTCACACGCTGCACAGAGCGATGGAGGGACACGTTCACCCGCTCACACGCTGCACAGAGCGATGGAGGGACACGTTCACTCGCTCACACGCTGCACAGAGCGATGGAGGGACACGTTCACCCGCTCACACGCTGCACAGAGCGATGGTTGGACACGTTCACCCGCTCACTCGCTGCACAGAGCGATGGAGGGACACGTTCACCCGCTCACACGCTGCACAGAGCGATGGAGGGACACGTTCACCCGCTCACTCACTGCACAGAAAAATGGAGGGACACGTTCACCCGCTCACTCGCTGCACAGAGCGATGGAGGGACACGTTCACCCGCTCACACGCTGCACAGAGCGATGGAGGGACACGTTCACTTGCTCACACGCTGCACAGAGCGATGGAGGGACACGTTCACCCGCTCACTCGCTGCACAGAATGATGGGGGGACACGTTCACTCGCTCACTCACTGCACAGAGCGATGGAGGGACACACTCACTCCCTCACACTCTGCACAGAGCGATGGAGGGACACGTTCACTCGCTCACACGCTGCACAGAGCGATGGAGGGACACGTTCACCCGCTCACTCACTGCACAGAGCGATGGAGGGACACGTTCACCCGCTCACACGCTGCACAGAGCGATGGAGGGACACGTTCACCCGCTCACACGCTGCACAGAGCGATGGAGGGACACGTTCACCCGCTCACTCACTGCACAGAGCGATGGAGGGACACGTTCACCCGCTCACACGCTGCACAGAGCGATGGAGGGACACGTTCACTTGCTCACATGCTGCACAGAGCGATGGAGGGACACGTTCACCCGCTGCACAGATTGATGGAGGGACACGTTCACTCGCTCACTCACTGCACAGAGCGATGGAGGGACACGTTCACCCGCTCACTCACTGCACAGAGCGATGGAGGGACACACTCACTCGCTCACACGCTGCACAGAGCGATGGAGGGACACACTCACTCGCTCACTCACTGCACAGAGCGATGGAGGGACACACTCACTCGCTCACACGCTGCACAGAGCGATGGAGGGACACGTTCACCCGCTCACACGCTGCACAGAGCGATGGAGGGACACGTTCACCCGCTCAAACGCTGCACAGAGCGATGGAGGGACACGTTCACTTGCTCACACGCTGCACAGAGCGATTGAGGGACACGTTCACCCGCTCACTCGCTGCACAGAATGATGGGGGGACACGTTCACTCGCTCACTCACTGCACAGAGCGATGGAGGGACACGTTCACTCGCTCACACGCTGCACAGAGCGATGGAGGGACACGTTCACCCGCTCACTCACTGCACAGAGCAATGGAGGGACACGTTCACCCGCTCACTCACTGCAGAGAGCGATGGAGGGACACGTTCACCCGCTCACTCACTGCACAGAGCGATGGAGGGACACGTTCACTCGCTCACACGCTGCACAGAGCGATGGAGGGACACGTTCACTCGCTCACACGCTGTACAGAGCGATGGAGGGACACGTTCTCCCGCTCACACGCTGCACAGAGCGATGGAGGGACACGTTCACTCGCTCAAACGCTGCACAGAGCGATGGAGGGACACGTTCACCCGCTCACACGCTGCACAGAGCGATGGAGGGACACGTTCACCCGCTCACTCACTGCACAGAGCGATGGAGGGACACGTTCACCCGCTCACACGCTGCACAGAGCGATGGAGGGACACATTCACTTGCTCACATGCTGCACAGAGCGATGGAGGGACACGTTCACCCGCTCACATGCTGCACAGAGCGATGGAGGGACACGTTCACCCGCTCACACGCTGCACAGAGCGATGGAGGGACACGTTCACTCGCTCACTCACTGCACAGAGCGATGGAGGGACACACTCACTCGCTCACACGCTGCACAGAGCGATGGAGGGACACGCTCACTCGCTCACACGCTGCACAGAGCGATGGAGGGACACGCTCACCCGCTCACACGCTGCACAGAGCGATGGAGGGACACGTTCACCCGCTCACTCACTGCACAGAGCGATGGAGGGACACGTTCACCCGCTCACACGCTGCACAGAGCGATGGATGGACACGTTCACCCGCTCACACGCTGCACAGAGCGATGGAGGGACACGTTCACTCGCTCACACGCTGCACAGAGCGATGGAGGGACACGTTCACCCGCTCACTCACTGCACAGAGCGATGGAGGGACACGTTCACCCGCTCACACGCTGCACAGAGCGATGGAGGGACACGTTCACCCGCTCACACGCTGCACAGAGCGATGGAGGGACACGTTCACCCGCTCACACGCTGCACAGAGCGATGGAGGGACACGTTCACCCGCTCACACGCTGCACAGAGCGATGGAGGGACACGTTCACCCGCTCACTCACTGCACAGAGCGATGGAGGGACACGTTCACCCGCTCACACGCTGCAGAGAGCGATGGAGGGACACGTTCACCCGCTCACACGCTGCACAGAGCGATGGAGGGACACGTTCACCCGCTCACTCACTGCACAGAGCGATGGAGGGACACGTTCACCCGCTCATACGCTGCACAGAGCGATGGAGGGACACGTTCACCCGCTCAATCACGGCACAGAGCGATGGAGGGACACGTTCACCCGCTCACACGCTGCTCAGAGGGATGGAGGGACACGTTCACCCGCTCACAAGCTGCACAGAGCGATGGAGGGACACATTCACTCACTCACACGCTGCACAGAGCAATGGAGGGACACGTTCACCCGCTCACACGCTGCACAGAGTGATGGACGGACAGGTTCACCCGCTCACTCACTGCACAGAGCGATGGAGGGACACGTTCACCCGCTCACACGCTGCACAGAGCGATGGAGGGACACGTTCACTCGCTCACACGCTGCACAGAGCAATGGAGGGACACATTCACCCGCTCACTCACTTCACAGAGCGATGGAGGGACACGTTCACCCGCTCACACGCTGCACAGAGCGATGGGGGGACACGTTCACTCGCTCACACGCTGCACAGAGCGATGGAGGGACACACTCACTCGCTCACACGCTGCACAGAGCGATGGAGGGACACGTTCACTCGCTCACACGCTGCACAGAGCGATGGAGGGACACGTTCACCCGCTCACTCGCTGCACAGAGCGATGGAGGGACACGTTCACCCGCTCACTCAATGCACAGAGCGATGGAAGGACACGTTCACCTGCTCACACGCTGCACAGAGCGATGGAGGGACACGTTCACCTGCTCACTCACTGCTCAGAGCGATGGAGGGACACGTTCACTCGCTCACTCACTGCACAGAGCGATGGAGGGACACGTTCACTCGCTCACTCACTGCACAGAATGATGGAGGGACACGTTCACTTGCTCACACGCTGCACAGAGCGATGGAGGGACACGTTCACCCGCTCACTCGCTGCACAGAATGATGGAGGGACACGTTCACTCGCTCACTCACTGCACAGAGCGATGGAGGGACACGTTCACCCGCTCACAAGCTGCACAGAGCGATGGAGGGACACGTTCACTCGCTCACACGCTGCACAGAGCGATGGAGGGACACGTTCACTCGCTCACACGCTGCACAGAGCGATGGAGGGACACATTCACTCCCTCACACGCTGCACAGAGCGATGGAGGGACACGTTCACCCGCTCACACGCTGCACAGAGCGATGGCGGGACACGTTCACTCTCTCACACGCTGCACAGAGCGATGGAGGGACACGTTCACCCGCTCACTCACTGCATAGAGCGATGGAGGGACACGTTCACCCGCTCACTCACTGCACGGAGCGATGGAGGGACACGCTGCACAGAGCGATGGAGGGACACGTTCACCCGCTCACACGCTGCACAGAGCGATGGAGGGACACGTTCACCCGCTCACACGCTGCACAGAGCGATGGAGGGACACGTTCACTTGCTCACACGCTGCACAGAGCGATGGAGGGACACGTTCACCCGCTCACTCGCTGCACAGAGCGATGGAGGGACACGTTCACCCGCTCACTCACTGCACAGAGCGATGGAGGGACACGTTCACCCGCTCACACGCTGCACAGAGCGATGGAGGGACACGTTCACTTGCTCACACGCTGCACAGAGCGATGGAGGGACACGTTCACCCGCTCACTCGCTGCACAGAATGATGGAGGGACACGTTCACTCGCTCACTCACTGCACAGAGCGATGGAGGGACACGTTCACTCGCTCACACGCTGCACAGAGCGATGGAGGGACAAGTTCACTCGCTCACTCACTGCACAGAGCAATGGAGGGACACACTCACTCGCTCACACACTGCACAGAGCGATGGAGGGACACGTTCACCCGCTCACACGCTGCACAGAGCGATGGAGGGACACGTTCACTCGCTCACTCACTGCACAGAGCGATGGAGGGACACGTTCACCCGCTCACACGCTGCACAGAGCGATGGAGGGACACGTTCACTCGCTCACACGCTGCACAGAGCGATGGAGGGACACGTTCACTCGCTCACACGCTGCACAGAGCAATGGAGGGACACATTCACCCGCTCACACGCTGCAGAGAGCGATGGAGGGACACGTTCACCCGCTCACTCGCTGCACAGAGCAATGGAGGGACACGTTCACCCGCTCACACGCTGCACAGAGCGATGGAGGGACACCTTCACTCGCTCACACGCTGCACAGAGCGATGGAGGGACACGTTCACCCGCTCACACGCTGCACAGAGCGATGGAGGGACACGTTCACCCGCTCACTCGCTGCACAGAGCGATGGAGGGACACGTTCACCCGCTCACACGCTGCACAGAGCGATGGAGGGACACGTTCACCCGCTCACACGCTGCACAGAGCGATGGAGGGACACGTTCACTCGCTCACACGCTGCACAGAGCGATGGAGGGACACGTTCACCCGCTCACACGCTGCACAGAGCGATGGTGGGACACGTTCACCCGCTCACTCGCTGCACAGAGCGATGGAGGGACACGTTCACCCGCTCACACGCTGCACAGAGCGATGGAGGGACACGTTCACCCGCTCACTCACTGCACAGAATGATGGGGGGACACGTTCACCCGCTCACACGCTGCACAGAGCGATGGAGGGACACGTTCACTTGCTCACACGCTGCACAGAGCGATGGAGGGACACGTTCACCCGCTCACTCGCTGCACAGAGCGATGGAGGGACACGTTCACCCGCTCACTCACTGCACAGAGCGATGGAGGGACACGTTCACCCGCTCACACGCTGCACAGAGCGATGGAGGGACACGTTCACTTGCTCACACGCTGCACAGAGCGATGGAGGGACACGTTCACCCGCTCACTCGCTGCACAGAATGATGGAGGGACACGTTCACTCGCTCACTCACTGCACAGAGCGATGGAGGGACACGTTCACCCGCTCACACGCTGCACAGAGCGATGGAGGGACACGTTCACTCGCTCACACGCTGCACAGAGCGATGGAGGGACACGTTCACTCGCTCACACGCTGCACAGAGCAATGGAGGGACACATTCACCCGCTCACACGCTGCAGAGAGCGATGGAGGGACACGTTCACCCGCTCACTCGCTGCACAGAGCAATGGAGGGACACGTTCACCCGCTCACACGCTGCACAGAGCGATGGAGGGACACCTTCACTCGCTCACACGCTGCACAGAGCGATGGAGGGACACGTTCACCCGCTCACACGCTGCACAGAGCGATGGAGGGACACGTTCACCCGCTCACTCGCTGCACAGAGCGATGGAGGGACACGTTCACCCGCTCACACGCTGCACAGAGCGATGGAGGGACACGTTCACCCGCTCACACGCTGCACAGAGCGATGGAGGGACACGTTCACTCGCTCACACGCTGCACAGAGCGATGGAGGGACACGTTCACCCGCTCACACGCTGCACAGAGCGATGGTGGGACACGTTCACCCGCTCACTCGCTGCACAGAGCGATGGAGGGACACGTTCACCCGCTCACACGCTGCACAGAGCGATGGAGGGACACGTTCACCCGCTCACTCACTGCACAGAGCGATGGAGGGACACACTCACTCCCTCACACTCTGCACAGAGCGATGGAGGGACACGTTCACCCGCTCACTCACTGCACAGAACAATGGAGGGACACGTTCACCCGCTCACTCACTGCACAGAGCGATGGAGGGACACGTTCACCCGCTCACTCGCTGCACAGAATGATGGGGGGACACGTTCACTCGCTCACTCACTGCACAGAGCGATGGAGGGACACACTCACTCCCTCACACTCTGCACAGAGCGATGGAGGGACACGTTCACTCGCTCACACGCTGCACAGAGCGATGGAGGGACACGTTCACCCGCTCACTCACTGCACAGAGCGATGGAGGGACACGTTCACCCGCTCACACGCTGCACAGAGCGATGAAGGGACACGTTCACTCGCTCACACGCTGTACAGAGCGATGGAGGGACACGTTCACCCGCTCACACGCTGCACAGAGCGATGGGGGGACACGTTCACTCGCTCACACGCTGCACAGAGCGATGGAGGGACACGTTCACCCGCTCACACGCTGCACAGAGCGATGGAGGGACACGTTCACCCGCTCACTCACTGCACAGAGCGATGGAGGGACACGTTCACCCGCTCACACGCTGCACAGAGCGATGGAGGGACACGTTCACTTGCTCACATGCTGCACAGAGCGATGGAGGGACACGTTCACCCGCTGCACAGATTGATGGAGGGACACGTTCACTCGCTCACTCACTGCACAGAGCGATGGAGGGACACGTTCACCCGCTCACTCACTGCACAGAGCGATGGAGGGACACACTCACTCGCTCACACGCTGCACAGAGCGATGGAGGGACACACTCACTCGCTCACTCACTGCACAGAGCGATGGAGGGACACACTCACTCGCTCACACGCTGCACAGAGCGATGGAGGGACACGTTCACCCGCTCACACGCTGCACAGAGCGATGGAGGGACACGTTCACCCGCTCAAACGCTGCACAGAGCGATGGAGGGACACGTTCACTTGCTCACACGCTGCACAGAGCGATTGAGGGACACGTTCACCCGCTCACTCGCTGCACAGAATGATGGGGGGACACGTTCACTCGCTCACTCACTGCACAGAGCGATGGAGGGACACGTTCACTCGCTCACACGCTGCACAGAGCGATGGAGGGACACGTTCACCCGCTCACTCACTGCACAGAACAATGGAGGGACACGTTCACCCGCTCACTCACTGCACAGAGCAATGGAGGGACACGTTCACCCGCTCACTCACTGCAGAGAGCGATGGAGGGACACTTTCACCCGCTCACTCACTGCACAGAGCGATGGAGGGACACGTTCACTCGCTCACACGCTGCACAGAGCGATGGAGGGACACGTTCACTCGCTCACACGCTGTACAGAGCGATGGAGGGACACGTTCTCCCGCTCACACGCTGCACAGAGCGATGGAGGGACACGTTCACTCGCTCAAACGCTGCACAGAGCGATGGAGGGACACGTTCACCCGCTCACACGCTGCACAGAGCGATGGAGGGACACGTTCACCCGCTCACTCACTGCACAGAGCGATGGAGGGACACGTTCACCCGCTCACACGCTGCACAGAGCGATGGAGGGACACGTTCACCCGCTCACACGCTGCACAGAGCGATGGAGGGACACGTTCACTCGCTCACTCACTGCACAGAGCGATGGAGGGACACACTCACTCGCTCACACGCTGCACAGAGCGATGGAGGGACACGTTCACCCGCTCACACGCTGCACAGAGCGATGGCGGGACACGTTCACTCTCTCACACGCTGCACAGAGCGATGGAGGGACACGTTCACCCGCTCACTCACTGCACAGAGCGATGGAGGGACACGTTCACCCGCTCACTCACTGCATAGAGCGATGGAGGGACACGTTCACCCGCTCACTCACTGCACGGAGCGATGGAGGGACACGCTGCACAGAGCGATGGAGGGACACGTTCACCCGCTCACACGCTGCACAGAGCGATGGAGGGACACGTTCACCCGCTCACACGCTGCACAGAGCGATGGAGGGACACGTTCACTTGCTCACACGCTGCACAGAGCGATGGAGGGACACGTTCACCCGCTCACTCGCTGCACAGAGCGATGGAGGGACACGTTCACCCGCTCACTCACTGCACAGAGCGATGGAGGGACACGTTCACCCGCTCACACGCTGCACAGAGCGATGGAGGGACACGTTCACTTGCTCACACGCTGCACAGAGCGATGGAGGGACACGTTCACCCGCTCACTCGCTGCACAGAATGATGGAGGGACACGTTCACTCGCTCACTCACTGCACAGAGCGATGGAGGGACACGTTCACCCGCTCACACGCTGCACAGAGCGATGGAGGGACAAGTTCACTCGCTCACTCACTGCACAGAGCAATGGAGGGACACACTCACTCGCTCACACACTGCACAGAGCGATGGAGGGACACGTTCACCCGCTCACACGCTGCACAGAGCGATGGAGGGACACGTTCACTCGCTCACTCACTGCACAGAGCGATGGAGGGACACGTTCACCCGCTCACACGCTGCACAGAGCGATGGAGGGACACGTTCACTCGCTCACACGCTGCACAGAGCGATGGAGGGACACGTTCACTCGCTCACACGCTGCACAGAGCGATGGAGGGACACCTTCACTCGCTCACACGCTGCACAGAGCGATGGAGGGACACGTTCACCCGCTCACACGCTGCACAGAGCGATGGAGGGACACGTTCACCCGCTCACTCGCTGCACAGAGCGATGGAGGGACACGTTCACCCGCTCACACGCTGCACAGAGCGATGGAGGGACACGTTCACCCGCTCACACGCTGCACAGAGCGATGGAGGGACACGTTCACCCGCTCACTCACTGCACAGAGCGATGGAGGGACACGTTCACCCGCTCACACGCTGCACAGAGCGATGGTGGGACACGTTCACCCGCTCACTCGCTGCACAGAGCGATGGAGGGACACGTTCACCCGCTCACACGCTGCACAGAGCGATGGAGGGACACGTTCACCCGCTCACTCACTGCACAGAATGATGGGGGGACACGTTCACTCGCTCACTCACTGCACAGAGCGATGGAGGGACACACTCACTCCCTCACACTCTGCACAGAGCGATGGAGGGACACGTTCACCCGCTCACTCACTGCACAGAACAATGGAGGGACACGTTCACCCGCTCACTCGCTGCACAGAGCGATGGAGGGACACGTTCACCCGCTCACACGCTGCACAGAGCGATGGAGGGACACGTTCACTTGCTCACACGCTGCACAGAGCGATGGAGGGACACGTTCACCCGCTCACTCGCTGCACAGAATGATGGGGGGACACGTTCACCCGCTCACTCACTGCACAGAACAATGGAGGGACACGTTCACCCGCTCACTCACTGCACAGAGCAATGGAGGGACACGTTCACCCGCTCACTCACTGCACAGAGCGATGGAGGGACACGTTCACCCGCTCACACGCTGCACAGAGCGATGGAGGGACACGTTCACTCGCTCACACGCTGTACAGAGCGATGGAGGGACACGTTCACCCGCTCACACGCTGCACAGAGCGATGGGGGGACACGTTCACTCGCTCACACGCTGCACAGAGCGATGGAGGGACACGTTCACCCGCTCACACGCTGCACAGAGCGATGGAGGGACACGTTCACCCGCTCACTCACTGCACAGAGCGATGGAGGGACACGTTCACCCGCTCACATGCTGCACAGAGCGATGGAGGGACACGTTCACCCGCTGCACAGATTGATGGAGGGACACGTTCACTCGCTCACTCACTGCACAGAGCGATGGAGGGACACGTTCACCCGCTCACTCACTGCACAGAGCGATGGAGGGACACACTCACTCGCTCACACGCTGCACAGAGCGATGGAGGGACACACTCACTCGCTCACACGCTGCACAGAGCGATGGAGGGACACGTTCACCCGCTCACACGCTGCACAGAGCGATGGAGGGACACGTTCACCCGCTCACACGCTGCACAGAGCGATGGAGGGACACGTTCACTTGCTCACACGCTGCACAGAGCGATGGAGGGACACGTTCACCCGCTCACTCACTGCACAGAACAATGGAGGGACACGTTCACCCGCTCACTCACTGCACAGAGCAATGGAGGGACACGTTCACCCGCTCACTCACTGCAGAGAGCGATGGAGGGACACGTTCACCCGCTCACTCACTGCACAGAGCGATGGAGGGACACGTTCACTCGCTCACACGCTGCACAGAGCGATGGAGGGACACGTTCACCCGCTCACTCACTGCACAGAGCGATGGAGGGACACGTTCACCCGCTCACACGCTGCACAGAGCGATGGATGGACACGTTCACCCGCTCACACGCTGCACAGAGCGATGGAGGGACACGTTCACCCGCTCACACGCTGCACAGAGCGATGGAGGGACACGTTCACCCGCTCACACGCTGCACAGAGCGATGGAGGGACACGTTCACCCGCTCACTCACTGCACAGAGCGATGGAGGGACACGTTCACCCGCTCACACGCTGCACAGAGCGATGGAGGGACACGTTCACCCGCTCACACGCTGCACAGAGCGATGGAGAGACACGTTCACCCGCTCACTCACTGCACAGAGCGATGGAGGGACACGTTCACCCGCTCATACGCTGCACAGAGCGATGGAGGGACACGTTCACCCGCTCACTCACGGCACAGAGCGATGGAGGGACACGTTCACCCGCTCACACGCTGCTCAGAGGGATGGAGGGACACGTTCACCCGCTCACAAGCTGCACAGAGCGATGGAGGGACACATTCACTCACTCACTCACTGCACAGAGCGATGGAGGGACACATTCACTCGCTCACACGCTGCACAGAGTGATGGACGGACAGGTTCACCCGCTCACTCACTGCACAGAGCGATGGAGGGACACGTTCACCCGCTCACTCACTGCACAGAGCGATGGAGGGACACGTTCACTCGCTCACACGCTGCACAGAGCGATGGAGGGACACGTTCACCCGCTCACTCACTGCACAGAGCGATGGAGGGACACGTTCACCCGCTCACACGCTGCACAGAGCGATGGAGGGACACGTTCACCCGCTCACTCACTGCACAGAGCGATGGAGGGACACACTCACTCCCTCACACTCTGCACAGAGCGATGGAGGGACACGTTCACCCGCTCACTCACTGCACAGAACAATGGAGGGACACGTTCACCCGCTCACTCACTGCACAGAGCGATGGAGGGACACGTTCACCCGCTCACTCGCTGCACAGAATGATGGGGGGACACGTTCACTCGCTCACTCACTGCACAGAGCGATGGAGGGACACACTCACTCCCTCACACTCTGCACAGAGCGATGGAGGGACACGTTCACTCGCTCACACGCTGCACAGAGCGATGGAGGGACACGTTCACCCGCTCACTCACTGCACAGAGCGATGGAGGGACACGTTCACCCGCTCACACGCTGCACAGAGCGATGAAGGGACACGTTCACTCGCTCACACGCTGTACAGAGCGATGGAGGGACACGTTCACCCGCTCACACGCTGCACAGAGCGATGGGGGGACACGTTCACTCGCTCACACGCTGCACAGAGCGATGGAGGGACACGTTCACCCGCTCACACGCTGCACAGAGCGATGGAGGGACACGTTCACCCGCTCACTCACTGCACAGAGCGATGGAGGGACACGTTCACCCGCTGCACAGATTGATGGAGGGACACGTTCACTCGCTCACTCACTGCACAGAGCGATGGAGGGACACGTTCACCCGCTCACTCACTGCACAGAGCGATGGAGGGACACACTCACTCGCTCACACGCTGCACAGAGCGATGGAGGGACACACTCACTCGCTCACTCACTGCACAGAGCGATGGAGGGACACACTCACTCGCTCACACGCTGCACAGAGCGATGGAGGGACACGTTCACCCGCTCACACGCTGCACAGAGCGATGGAGGGACACGTTCACCCGCTCAAACGCTGCACAGAGCGATGGAGGGACACGTTCACTTGCTCACACGCTGCACAGAGCGATTGAGGGACACGTTCACCCGCTCACTCGCTGCACAGAATGATGGGGGGACACGTTCACTCGCTCACTCACTGCACAGAGCGATGGAGGGACACGTTCACTCGCTCACACGCTGCACAGAGCGATGGAGGGACACGTTCACCCGCTCACTCACTGCACAGAACAATGGAGGGACACGTTCACCCGCTCACTCACTGCACAGAGCAATGGAGGGACACGTTCACCCGCTCACTCACTGCAGAGAGCGATGGAGGGACACTTTCACCCGCTCACTCACTGCACAGAGCGATGGAGGGACACGTTCACTCGCTCACACGCTGCACAGAGCGATGGAGGGACACGTTCACTCGCTCACACGCTGTACAGAGCGATGGAGGGACACGTTCTCCCGCTCACACGCTGCACAGAGCGATGGAGGGACACGTTCACTCGCTCAAACGCTGCACAGAGCGATGGAGGGACACGTTCACCCGCTCACACGCTGCACAGAGCGATGGAGGGACACGTTCACCCGCTCACTCACTGCACAGAGCGATGGAGGGACACGTTCACCCGCTCACACGCTGCACAGAGCGATGGAGGGACACGTTCACCCGCTCACACGCTGCACAGAGCGATGGAGGGACACGTTCACTCGCTCACTCACTGCACAGAGCGATGGAGGGACACACTCACTCGCTCACACGCTGCACAGAGCGATGGAGGGACACGTTCACCCGCTCACACGCTGCACAGAGCGATGGCGGGACACGTTCACTCTCTCACACGCTGCACAGAGCGATGGAGGGACACGTTCACCCGCTCACTCACTGCACAGAGCGATGGAGGGACACGTTCACCCGCTCACTCACTGCATAGAGCGATGGAGGGACACGTTCACCCGCTCACTCACTGCACGGAGCGATGGAGGGACACGCTGCACAGAGCGATGGAGGGACACGTTCACCCGCTCACACGCTGCACAGAGCGATGGAGGGACACGTTCACCCGCTCACACGCTGCACAGAGCGATGGAGGGACACGTTCACTTGCTCACACGCTGCACAGAGCGATGGAGGGACACGTTCACCCGCTCACTCGCTGCACAGAGCGATGGAGGGACACGTTCACCCGCTCACTCACTGCACAGAGCGATGGAGGGACACGTTCACCCGCTCACACGCTGCACAGAGCGATGGAGGGACACGTTCACTTGCTCACACGCTGCACAGAGCGATGGAGGGACACGTTCACCCGCTCACTCGCTGCACAGAATGATGGAGGGACACGTTCACTCGCTCACTCACTGCACAGAGCGATGGAGGGACACGTTCACCCGCTCACACGCTGCACAGAGCGATGGAGGGACAAGTTCACTCGCTCACTCACTGCACAGAGCAATGGAGGGACACACTCACTCGCTCACACACTGCACAGAGCGATGGAGGGACACGTTCACCCGCTCACACGCTGCACAGAGCGATGGAGGGACACGTTCACTCGCTCACTCACTGCACAGAGCGATGGAGGGACACGTTCACCCGCTCACACGCTGCACAGAGCGATGGAGGGACACGTTCACTCGCTCACACGCTGCACAGAGCGATGGAGGGACACGTTCACTCGCTCACACGCTGCACAGAGCGATGGAGGGACACCTTCACTCGCTCACACGCTGCACAGAGCGATGGAGGGACACGTTCACCCGCTCACACGCTGCACAGAGCGATGGAGGGACACGTTCACCCGCTCACTCGCTGCACAGAGCGATGGAGGGACACGTTCACCCGCTCACACGCTGCACAGAGCGATGGAGGGACACGTTCACCCGCTCACACGCTGCACAGAGCGATGGAGGGACACGTTCACCCGCTCACTCACTGCACAGAGCGATGGAGGGACACGTTCACCCGCTCACACGCTGCACAGAGCGATGGTGGGACACGTTCACCCGCTCACTCGCTGCACAGAGCGATGGAGGGACACGTTCACCCGCTCACACGCTGCACAGAGCGATGGAGGGACACGTTCACCCGCTCACTCACTGCACAGAATGATGGGGGGACACGTTCACTCGCTCACTCACTGCACAGAGCGATGGAGGGACACACTCACTCCCTCACACTCTGCACAGAGCGATGGAGGGACACGTTCACCCGCTCACTCACTGCACAGAACAATGGAGGGACACGTTCACCCGCTCACTCGCTGCACAGAGCGATGGAGGGACACGTTCACCCGCTCACACGCTGCACAGAGCGATGGAGGGACACGTTCACTTGCTCACACGCTGCACAGAGCGATGGAGGGACACGTTCACCCGCTCACTCGCTGCACAGAATGATGGGGGGACACGTTCACCCGCTCACTCACTGCACAGAACAATGGAGGGACACGTTCACCCGCTCACTCACTGCACAGAGCAATGGAGGGACACGTTCACCCGCTCACTCACTGCACAGAGCGATGGAGGGACACGTTCACCCGCTCACACGCTGCACAGAGCGATGGAGGGACACGTTCACTCGCTCACACGCTGTACAGAGCGATGGAGGGACACGTTCACCCGCTCACACGCTGCACAGAGCGATGGGGGGACACGTTCACTCGCTCACACGCTGCACAGAGCGATGGAGGGACACGTTCACCCGCTCACACGCTGCACAGAGCGATGGAGGGACACGTTCACCCGCTCACTCACTGCACAGAGCGATGGAGGGACACGTTCACCCGCTCACATGCTGCACAGAGCGATGGAGGGACACGTTCACCCGCTGCACAGATTGATGGAGGGACACGTTCACTCGCTCACTCACTGCACAGAGCGATGGAGGGACACGTTCACCCGCTCACTCACTGCACAGAGCGATGGAGGGACACACTCACTCGCTCACACGCTGCACAGAGCGATGGAGGGACACACTCACTCGCTCACACGCTGCACAGAGCGATGGAGGGACACGTTCACCCGCTCACACGCTGCACAGAGCGATGGAGGGACACGTTCACCCGCTCACACGCTGCACAGAGCGATGGAGGGACACGTTCACTTGCTCACACGCTGCACAGAGCGATGGAGGGACACGTTCACCCGCTCACTCACTGCACAGAACAATGGAGGGACACGTTCACCCGCTCACTCACTGCACAGAGCAATGGAGGGACACGTTCACCCGCTCACTCACTGCAGAGAGCGATGGAGGGACACGTTCACCCGCTCACTCACTGCACAGAGCGATGGAGGGACACGTTCACTCGCTCACACGCTGCACAGAGCGATGGAGGGACACGTTCACCCGCTCACTCACTGCACAGAGCGATGGAGGGACACGTTCACCCGCTCACACGCTGCACAGAGCGATGGATGGACACGTTCACCCGCTCACACGCTGCACAGAGCGATGGAGGGACACGTTCACCCGCTCACACGCTGCACAGAGCGATGGAGGGACACGTTCACCCGCTCACACGCTGCACAGAGCGATGGAGGGACACGTTCACCCGCTCACTCACTGCACAGAGCGATGGAGGGACACGTTCACCCGCTCACACGCTGCACAGAGCGATGGAGGGACACGTTCACCCGCTCACACGCTGCACAGAGCGATGGAGAGACACGTTCACCCGCTCACTCACTGCACAGAGCGATGGAGGGACACGTTCACCCGCTCATACGCTGCACAGAGCGATGGAGGGACACGTTCACCCGCTCACTCACGGCACAGAGCGATGGAGGGACACGTTCACCCGCTCACACGCTGCTCAGAGGGATGGAGGGACACGTTCACCCGCTCACAAGCTGCACAGAGCGATGGAGGGACACATTCACTCACTCACTCACTGCACAGAGCGATGGAGGGACACATTCACTCGCTCACACGCTGCACAGAGTGATGGACGGACAGGTTCACCCGCTCACTCACTGCACAGAGCGATGGAGGGACACGTTCACCCGCTCACTCACTGCACAGAGCGATGGAGGGACACGTTCACTCGCTCACACGCTGCACAGAGCGATGGAGGGACACGTTCACCCGCTCACTCGCTGCACAGAGCGATGGAGGGACACGTTCACCCGCTCACTCAATGCACAGAGCGATGGAGGGACACGTTCACCTGCTCACTCACTGCTCAGAGCGATGGAGGGACACGTTCACACGCTCACTCACTGCACAGAGCGATGGAGGGACACGTTCACTCGCTCACTCACTGCACAGAATGATGGAGGGACACGTTCACTTGCTCACACGCTGCACAGAGCGATGGAGGGACACGTTCACCCGCTCACTCGCTGCACAGAATGATGGAGGGACACGTTCACTCGCTCACTCACTGCACAGAGCGATGGAGGGACACGTTCACCCGCTCACAAGCTGCACAGAGCGATGGAGGGACACGTTCACTCGCTCACACGCTGCACAGAGCGATGGAGGGACACGTTCACTCGCTCACACGCTGCACAGAGCGATGGAGGGACACATTCACTCCCTCACACGCTGCACAGAGCGATGGAGGGACACGTTCACCCGCTCACACGCTGCACAGAGCGATGGCGGGACACGTTCACTCTCTCACACGCTGCACAGAGCGATGGAGGGACACGTTCACCCGCTCACTCACTGCACAGAGCGATGGAGGGACACGTTCACCCGCTCACACGCTGCACAGAGCGATGGAGGGACACGTTCACCCGCTCACTCACTGCACAGAGCGATGGAGGGACACGTTCACCCGCTCACACGCTGCACAGAGCGATGGTGGGACACGTTCACCCGCTCACTCGCTGCACAGAGCGATGGAGGGACACGTTCACCCGCTCACACGCTGCACAGAGCGATGGAGGGACACGTTCACCCGCTCACTCACTGCACAGAATGATGGGGGGACACGTTCACTCGCTCACTCACTGCACAGAGCGATGGAGGGACACACTCACTCCCTCACACTCTGCACAGAGCGATGGAGGGACACGTTCACCCGCTCACTCACTGCACAGAACAATGGAGGGACACGTTCACCCGCTCACTCGCTGCACAGAGCGATGGAGGGACACGTTCACCCGCTCACACGCTGCACAGAGCGATGGAGGGACACGTTCACTTGCTCACACGCTGCACAGAGCGATGGAGGGACACGTTCACCCGCTCACTCGCTGCACAGAATGATGGGGGGACACGTTCACCCGCTCACTCACTGCACAGAACAATGGAGGGACACGTTCACCCGCTCACTCACTGCACAGAGCAATGGAGGGACACGTTCACCCGCTCACTCACTGCACAGAGCGATGGAGGGACACGTTCACCCGCTCACACGCTGCACAGAGCGATGGAGGGACACGTTCACTCGCTCACACGCTGTACAGAGCGATGGAGGGACACGTTCACCCGCTCACACGCTGCACAGAGCGATGGGGGGACACGTTCACTCGCTCACACGCTGCACAGAGCGATGGAGGGACACGTTCACCCGCTCACACGCTGCACAGAGCGATGGAGGGACACGTTCACCCGCTCACTCACTGCACAGAGCGATGGAGGGACACGTTCACCCGCTCACATGCTGCACAGAGCGATGGAGGGACACGTTCACCCGCTGCACAGATTGATGGAGGGACACGTTCACTCGCTCACTCACTGCACAGAGCGATGGAGGGACACGTTCACCCGCTCACTCACTGCACAGAGCGATGGAGGGACACACTCACTCGCTCACACGCTGCACAGAGCGATGGAGGGACACACTCACTCGCTCACACGCTGCACAGAGCGATGGAGGGACACGTTCACCCGCTCACACGCTGCACAGAGCGATGGAGGGACACGTTCACCCGCTCACACGCTGCACAGAGCGATGGAGGGACACGTTCACTTGCTCACACGCTGCACAGAGCGATGGAGGGACACGTTCACCCGCTCACTCACTGCACAGAACAATGGAGGGACACGTTCACCCGCTCACTCACTGCACAGAGCAATGGAGGGACACGTTCACCCGCTCACTCACTGCAGAGAGCGATGGAGGGACACGTTCACCCGCTCACTCACTGCACAGAGCGATGGAGGGACACGTTCACTCGCTCACACGCTGCACAGAGCGATGGAGGGACACGTTCACCCGCTCACTCACTGCACAGAGCGATGGAGGGACACGTTCACCCGCTCACACGCTGCACAGAGCGATGGATGGACACGTTCACCCGCTCACACGCTGCACAGAGCGATGGAGGGACACGTTCACCCGCTCACACGCTGCACAGAGCGATGGAGGGACACGTTCACCCGCTCACACGCTGCACAGAGCGATGGAGGGACACGTTCACCCGCTCACTCACTGCACAGAGCGATGGAGGGACACGTTCACCCGCTCACACGCTGCACAGAGCGATGGAGGGACACGTTCACCCGCTCACACGCTGCACAGAGCGATGGAGGGACACGTTCACCCGCTCACTCACTGCACAGAGCGATGGAGGGACACGTTCACCCGCTCATACGCTGCACAGAGCGATGGAGGGACACGTTCACCCGCTCACTCACGGCACAGAGCGATGGAGGGACACGTTCACCCGCTCACACGCTGCTCAGAGGGATGGAGGGACACGTTCACCCGCTCACAAGCTGCACAGAGCGATGGAGGGACACATTCACTCACTCACTCACTGCACAGAGCGATGGAGGGACACATTCACTCGCTCACACGCTGCACAGAGTGATGGACGGACAGGTTCACCCGCTCACTCACTGCACAGAGCGATGGAGGGACACGTTCACCCGCTCACTCACTGCACAGAGCGATGGAGGGACACGTTCACTCGCTCACACGCTGCACAGAGCGATGGAGGGACACGTTCACCCGCTCACTCGCTGCACAGAGCGATGGAGGGACACGTTCACCCGCTCACTCAATGCACAGAGCGATGGAGGGACACGTTCACCTGCTCACTCACTGCTCAGAGCGATGGAGGGACACGTTCACACGCTCACTCACTGCACAGAGCGATGGAGGGACACGTTCACTCGCTCACTCACTGCACAGAATGATGGAGGGACACGTTCACTTGCTCACACGCTGCACAGAGCGATGGAGGGACACGTTCACCCGCTCACTCGCTGCACAGAATGATGGAGGGACACGTTCACTCGCTCACTCACTGCACAGAGCGATGGAGGGACACGTTCACCCGCTCACAAGCTGCACAGAGCGATGGAGGGACACGTTCACTCGCTCACACGCTGCACAGAGCGATGGAGGGACACGTTCACTCGCTCACACGCTGCACAGAGCGATGGAGGGACACATTCACTCCCTCACACGCTGCACAGAGCGATGGAGGGACACGTTCACCCGCTCACACGCTGCACAGAGCGATGGCGGGACACGTTCACTCTCTCACACGCTGCACAGAGCGATGGAGGGACACGTTCACCCGCTCACTCACTGCACAGAGCGATGGAGGGACACGTTCACCCGCTCACTCACTGCATAGAGCGATGGAGGGACACGTTCACCCGCTCACTCACTGCACGGAGCGATGGAGGGACACGCTGCACAGAGCGATGGAGGGACACGTTCACCCGCTCACACGCTGCACAGAGCGATGGAGGGACACGTTCACCCGCTCACACGCTGCACAGAGCGATGGAGGGACACGTTCACCCACTCACTCACTGCACAGAGCGATGGAGGGACACGTTCACCCGCTCACACGCTGCACAGAGCGATGGAGGGACACGTTCACTTGCTCACACGCTGCACAGAGCGATGGAGGGACACGTTCACCCGCTCACTCGCTGCACAGAATGATGGAGGGACACGTTCACTCGCTCACTCACTGCACAGAGCGATGGAGGGACACGTTCACCCGCTCACTCGCTGCACAGAATGATGGAGGGACACGTTCACTCGCTCACTCACTGCACAGAGCGATGGAGGGACACGTTCACCCGCTCACTCACTGCACAGAGCAATGGAGGGACACACTCACTCGCTCACACACTGCACAGAGCGATGGAGGGACACGTTCACCCGCTCACACGCTGCACAGAGCGATGGAGGGACACGTTCACTCGCTCACACGCTGCACAGAGCGATGGAGGGACACATTCACCCGCTCACACGCTGCTCAGAGCGTGGAGGGAAGCGGCGCGGCGGTAATAAGCGAGCTCTTAACGACGCGCTCCGTGAGGAAAGTGCACGTGATCAGTGGTAATTACTGTAAGATCTCAGGGATAAATGGCTCTGGAGACGAGTTCAAGGTAATTCAGGCGTAAAAAAAGTGCGTTATTAATGTCTTCATGTTGCGAGTTGAACTTAAGGACATTTCAGAGGATTCGAGAGAAAAGACTTCCCTCCTCCACAGGACACATTATTCTGCATTGTTTGTATTGTTGTTGGCCTCATCAGGATCGGAGCTAGCACGCCCTCTGCTGGTGGCACAGGGAATCACTGTGGGAGAAAAGCTAGCTTGCCCTGCTTCGAATGAGGCTAAACACATGTCCAGAAGTGTTCATGTTGAGGCGACGATGTAATAACGTGGTAAGAAGCTCCAAAAAAGCCAACGTAGCATAATAAGTGTCCTTAAAGATC